>NC_069685.1:67655180-67963027 GCF_023699985.2 Odocoileus virginianus | reverse complement strand
GAGCGCCCCTGCGGCGCGGGCGAGGCTGGGCGCGGCCGCCCGCCCGGATCCCACGACCCCGGCCTACCTTTCTCCGCGCCGTTGGGCTGCGTAGGGGAGGCCACGGGGTTGCGCGAGCGGGCGAACGCGCTCATAAGCGGCAGCGCGCCAGGCCGGTGGTTCCGGGGCCTGCGGAAGGGAGGCGGGCGGGAGTCAGGGGCGCCAGCGGGGCGCCCGCGTGCTCTTGCTCTCCTGGGGGACACTCACCAGTCCTCGGGGTCGCAGTCTCGGAAGCCTTTGGCGAAGGGGTTACTGGCGATCTTGAGCTGCGTGATCTGCGGGAAGCGGGCACTGGGCTCGCCCTGGGGGCCACGGGACTTACCCATAGGGGAGGGAGCGGTAGGAGCCCGCCACTCTCCCCTCTGCTCCTCCCCCACTCCGGTTCTCCATTAGAAACGGCTGGAACACACCCGCTCCCTCCCACGCAGGGGGCTGCGCGCCTCAGGGCTGGGGAGCCCTCCTTCTGGCTGAGGCCCTCCTCCTCTTCTGCACCCGCAAGTGCCCCCCAGGCTGGGCTAGGAATGCGGTTATGTCCACCCCCGACCCGCTGAGGTCTGGAGTGGAGGGCACCCCAGCAATCAGGCCCCTGGTGGGAGCTTCCAGAATGGTTTGGAAAACAAACTTTCAGGCTACAATGACAGTTGCTGCTTGAGGGGTCAACCAGATAGGAAGCTGGTCTGGCCAGGGACACAGAGGGGAGGGGGATGGTCTGAGGCCCTGTGGTGGGGGGGCGGGGGGCGGTGCTCCAGACTGGTTGGGTTTCCCCAGGCAGCCACCCCTTCCCAGGGGTGCTGAGCAGGCCGCCCCGGGGCCTCACCCGGTGGTTCTGGTAGGCGGTGACCGCGGTGAAGCGAGTCTCCTCAAACACGAAGGTTTTGAAGTTCTCCTCAGCGTACTTCTCGCTGTCTTTGCGTGGGTCCACGTACACCACGTGGAAGCGTGGCTGGTATCTGTGCATGGAGTTGAGGATGATCTGGAAGAGAGGTGATGAGGTCCGAGCTCAGCTCGGAGACCAGCAGGGCCCAGACAGGTGTGCACTTCCCGACAACCCGGCACAACCCTGCGCTCACCCAGGAAGCCTGCCTCTCAGGAGCCGCCAGACTCCAAAGGCTGCTGCCCCCACCCTACCCCACAGCCCCCCATCCTTTCCAGGGAAATCTAAATCGTCTCCAGCAAAAGCCCAGCAGCGGGGTGAAGGGACCAGCAAGGCTCTCTCTCCAAGGCCCAGGCCCCTGACCCGAGCGCTGGCTTTCCCTGGCCCGTCCGTCATCCACACTGCCGTGGTGCGGGTCAGCGGGGACTCCCTTGGCCTGCCGGCGGTCAGCAGGGACCCCCTCGGCCTGCCAGGGGACGGGGTGGTAGCCTGGGGGGCCGCTCACATGGCCGTTGTCGTCCAGCAGGTTGTTGGTCAGCTTGAGCTTGTCGAAGGAGACAATCTGCTTCATCCACTGGGCCCCCTTGGCCGGCGAGTCGGGGTGGTAGTGGACGCGGCCCGGCGTGGCGGGGTCTGCCTTCCCAGCCACCAGCCAGGATGAGCTGTGGAAGGCATACCTGGGCCGTGGGGGGACGGGGCCACGACACAGCGGGTGAGGGCCTTGCCTGGGGAGCCTGAGGTGCCCGAGGCTCCCACGGGCGGACGGGGGGTTGCCCAGGGAGCCTCGAGGAAACGGAACCCCATTCTGACACACAGGCAGCAGGAAGCGCCAGCAGGGAGGCAGCCGGCTCTGGCGCCACAGTTCGCAGCACGCGGGTCCCGCCAGCCTGCAGCCTCCCGAGTCACAGGCCAGCGCGGCAGGGAGGGGGGGGCCTGGATCTGGCCTGCCAGGGCCTAGGGCGCAGGGCGGACCGGGCTCTCTTTATTAATTGCTGTTAATTGTCCGGGCGGCCAGGCCCGCCCAGCGTAATCTCTCCCGGCCACCCCACCTTTCCTGCTGGCTCCGGGGCCAGCGTCCCGGGGGAGGGGGAAGGGACGGGCTCACCTTGCAGGAGAGGGGAACGCGGACAAGGCTGGTGGGGGGCCCCCAGCACATGTGCGCCCCCCCAGGGCCAGTCCCCAGAACTGCTGGGGGTGGACGGGCCTGTGGGGCTGGGGTCTGGCGGGACCGGAGAGTTGGCCACCGGTCGCAACCGACCTTTCTGGGCCGCCCGCCTCCACCCGCCGGGCCGGGCCGGGCTCTCACCGGTAGCGCTTGTCGTCCACGGGCACGAAGTCCATGAGGAGCATGTACTCAGCCATGGGGTCCATGCCGAACAGCTTCACTTGGAAGGTGGGGAACATGCGCCTGGGGGCGGCAAGATCCCGTCAGCTCGGGAGGGGAGGGCAGGCCGCCCGCTTCCAGCGGCCCAGGACGTGGCAGGCCGGGGCCCTGGTCATATCTCCTCTCACCCGGCTGCCTGACCGACCTGACTAGGCCCCTGCCCCACCAAGGGCGAGTGGACAGCAGCACAGCCCCTTGCCCCCCCACCCCGGTTAGAAACCCAGAAACGGCTAACTCAGCGTGTCAGGCGGGCCTGCAGGCCCTGACCTCGGCCTCTGGTTTCTTACTGCACCTCCACCCGCGTAGACCCAGCCTCGCTGACTGCAGATCAGGCCATCGGGGCCGGGTCAGCCCAGTGGGCCGCAGCAACGCAGTCCCGGGTCCTGGGCCCTCAGCAGGACGGCCCCTGACCGCCTGATCTAAGCGATCGCTTTAAGCTCCCGGCTCCAACAAAGTGAAAGCGAGGCGGACCGACCGAGGGATTCCAGGAGTCCCGGGCGGCCTTGCAGCTGAGTCTACGGCTGCTTCCCCGGTTCCCCCCGAGAGGCCAAGCTGGGGAGTCCACAGCCCTGGCCCTAAGGCTTCTCGCCAGTTCCTGGGGTTCTCCCCACCTTCCTTGAGGACACACGCAAGTTCCCCAGGCACAGCTACTCCAGGCCGGCCTGGCCTGTGTCCTTGGGGTCCCCTGACCGTCCCCTCCCCTGAGCTCCAACTCGTCATGCACGCAATCCCAGCTCAGGGCGATGGCCGCAGGCTGGTCTAGTCCCGGGTGCCGGCTGCCGGTTGGAACAGCGTGCCGCCCGGCCCCAGCCCGCCTGTCCCGCCGCTGCCTTTTACAGGCACCTCCTCTCGGGTGGTGGGCTGACGCCAGCCCTCCTGGACAAGCCACCCCTACCCCCTGCCCCTGCAGGCCAGAGGGGGCTGCAGAATGCTGGCGGGGCCAGGCAGAAGGCTGAGCGCCCAGGGCCGGCTGGAGAGCTGGAGAAGGCCTCGGGCTCCCTGGGGAAGACGCCGCGACAGGGCAGGAGGAGCCCGGCACGGGCTCTGCAAACAGGCCCTGAGCCCTCCCGGGCCGTGCAGATGCAGAGCCGGTGTCTCCTGTGTACATTAGACACAGACGGGCACCCGCCTTTGTCTGCCGGTCACATCGGCTCCATCGCAAAACTTGTTCCCCTTCTCTCCGGGCCCTTCAAACAAACACAGCCCAACGGAAGGCGGCGGCCCCAGCGGCAGAGCCAGGCCCCCCGCGGTCGGCAGAGACGTAGGCCTGAGAAAACGGGGTGGCAGCCTCCCCACAACACAGCCCGCCCAGGAGGGTCTTCACTGTCCCAGAGCAGTTCCGACCCACTGCCCCGTTGCCGGGCAGCGCCTCCATCTAGCCCGGATGGACTGAATTGAGGAACCAGAGACGGGAGTTTCCTCTGAAAAGTCGGGATCCACTTGGATCCGCTGGTTGGCGAGGCCCCGAGGAAGTGAGCCGGCCCCTGCCTCAAGCCGCGGATGTCCCGGGGTGGCGGGTGGACCCCCGGCGGCCTGCTCCTCGCCGGCCCCTCTGCTGGCTCCCCAGGCAGCTGTCGCCGGAGCCGGGACCCGGTAGCAGAGAAGCCGGCCGTGCCCCCGCCCCACTCGCCGGCCCCTCCAGGCTGGGGCGGCCCGCGGCCGAGGAGGGGGCGCCCTGACCTGCCGGCCTTGGTGACGATCATCTCGGTGCCCAGCTGGTTGAACTCGTCCCACAGCGCCTTCATCTCCAGCTGCACGCTCACGCTGGCCACCTTCGCATTCTTCTTCACCGGCGCCTTGGCGGCGGCCACGCAGCTGGCCCCGGGGCCCTCGGGCTCGGCGGCGCTGCTGGCGGCCCCGGCGGCCGGCGCGAACGGGTAGGCGTGAGGCGGGCCCGGGGCGCCCGGCGCGGCGGCGGAGCACGGCTCGTAGCGCGGCGGCGGGGGCTCGCGCGCGCCGTAAGGGTCGGCGCCGGGCGACGCGGCGCCCGGGAAGCCCCCCGCCGCTCCCAGGCCGCTCAGGCTGCTGGCCGTGAAGGCTGCAACGTCGCAGAAGTGCGAGAGCTGCGTGAGCCACGGGCTGGACACGGCGGAGATCATGGCCCGCGGGCCGCGCGCCCCGCCGAGGTGAGCGCTGCCCCGCGCCCCGGGCCGAGTGGCGGGCGCGCGCCGCCCAGCGCCGCCGCCCGCGGAGCCGCCCCGCCCCGCCCCGCCCCGCGCCCCCGCCCGCGCCGAGACAATGGCCTCCCGGCCCCCTCCCCGCCCCCCGCCCCTCCCGGCCCCGGACCGCCCGGACCGGCTCCCCGGGCGGCGGGCGAGCGTGCGAGCGCCGGAGCGCCCGCCGGCTGCCCTCCCGCGCGGCGCTGCCCGCCTGGGCTCCTGCACTTTGCTATTCCCTTACCTTTGTTTCCGTCGCTTTCGTCTCCCCTCCGCATCCTCCGGCCTCCCTGCACTGTCTCTCGCGTCTCTGTCTCTGTTTTCCTTTCCGCCGCTTCCCCTCTCCTGCTGCTCCCTCTGCGCTCTTTCCTTTCGGTCTGCCTGTACCCCTCCCGTCTGTGCGTCTCTCTATTATTCGTGGCTTTTAACTTTTTTTTTTTAAGACCGAACTGTTTCCCTTGACTTTCTTCTTAAGACTCGACTTTCTTAACTTCGCACACTTCTCGTTGGTTCTGGCCCTCTTCGTCTCCTTTCCGTCTTTCCCCTTTCGGGTGTCCTGTTTTCCTCTCCTTTTTCTCCAGCTCTTTCCTCCCGCCGTCCCCTCCTGCGCTCTCTCTCCTCCGAGTCCCCCGGCTTTCGGGGGCTCCTCTGCTGTCCCCCCGCCTCTCCGAGCTCTCTGACTCCCTGTGGTCCCTCTCTCTGTCCCCCTCCTACCTCCCACACTCTCTTCTGCTCTGGGCTCAGCTGCACGGGTCTCTGCAGCGGGGTCCCCAGGCGAAGGGGGCACAGGATTCGGGCAGGATGCCGCCCTTCCTCTGCGCCCTAGAGTCCAGGCTGGAAGCCGGGCACTCACTCCGCCAGTGCTGCCTTTCCCGTCCTCCCCCAATCCCGCCAGCCCTCTTTGCATGGGCCCCAGGGGCCGGGGTCTGGCAGGCATCTGCCCAGACACAGCGGGGAGGCTTACCTTCCATGTCCCTGGTGACGGTGCTGAAGTGCATGCCGGCCGGGGATCCCAGCGGCTTCGCAGGCGCGGAGGACCCCGGGGCCGTACGTGCGGTGCGCTCTGCGGCCTCTGCTGCAACCAGAGAGGCGATGCTGAACGCGCTGGCCCGGGGAGACAGCGGGCCCCGCGCGTCCATAGGCGCCCAGCGGCCTGGCCGGCGCCGCCTCCGACTGCGTGCACCCGGCCCCACGGAGGCCGGCCCAGCCCACGGCCCGGGGGCGGGAGCCTGCGGTGCCACTCACCGCCGCGGCCCCAGGCCCAGGGGACATGGCGTCACGGCCCCCCACCCTGGGCCGAGGGGGCCCTGGCGTGTGGAGCGCCCCGGAGGGTGGTGCGGGCCCTCCTGTGTTTCAAGCTCCCCAGCCCTTCGCCTCAGCTCCCAGGGGCCTCCGTGGCCAGCGCCCCCAGACCTTTCGCAGCTCCCCAGGCCTGGCCTCCCTCTGTACAGCGAAGCCACCGGCTTCCACCGCCCCGAGGGGAGGCGAGAGCAGGCGCCCCCAGCCCCAGACCGCGGCCGCGGGGCTCCGGCTGGGCCCTGCCCTGGACTCCTCCCGCCTCCCCAGCTGCCCCTGCACCTGGGCGCGGAGAGGGCCGTCCAGGCTCCGGCAGCGGCCACGGGCGGACGGCCCCAGGGCCGCAGTGTCGTTCTTTCCTCGGCGCCCAGGGACGGGACCCGGCCCCGCGAGCGGCTCCCGGGCCCCTGTGGGCGGCTCACGGTCGTGCCCAGGGACCCTGAGCAGAGGGACACCGCCCAGGCCGCCCAGCCCGGGAACCCGAGTGTCACGCGCACCCGCGCGCCACCCGCCCCTGGCCTGGACGCTTATACATCCGGAGGGTGGGCAGTGCCCGCTCCTCCGACCTCCCCGAGCACCGGCCGGGCTCAGGGAGGGCCGGGGGCGGGGCCTGGACTGGCCAAGGGAGCCGAGGACACGTCGGAGGAATTCAGGCCGTGGCCGGTCCGGTTGCTCGCTGCCCCTCGCCCGCCCCACGGCTGGCCTGCCCTCCTGGAAGGCCCGGCTGCCCACTTGGGCCTGCTGACCGAGGCTTCCCGGATGCTAAGCTTGAAGCGGCCGGCGCTTCCCCGCACCTCCTGCCTCTGGGGCCACCTCCGCCCAGTTGGGGGCATCCATGGCCGCCCAGCCCAGACGCCCCCCTTGCAGGGCGCCAGGCCTCCGTGACCCAGGACTTGCTTGGGCCCTGGGCTCTGGCCCTCAGGCCTGTCTCCAAGACCTGTGCTGCTTCGCCTGTCTGGAGCGAGAGGCAGCAGCCTTTCTGGGGGTTGTTGGACCCCCAAGCTGGAGAGTGTGCTGGCCGAGAACCCGGGGGGTCTGGAGCTGCTCCGGCAGGAAGCACGGGGCTCCAGGGCCTGAGGTCCAGGACTGGCGCGGCCTAGAGCAGAGGCGGTGAGCACGTGGGCCCTGCTGTGTGATGGGGTGGGCGACCGTGACCTCGTGAGCACTGAGCCCCGCCCCTCCCCTGGACAGTCTCTGCGGCCCGTGGACCAAGCTGGGAAGGCGCGTGGTTGCCAGGGGTTGCCCTCCCCAAGGGGTGGCTGTGGCCATGTCCTGTGCGGCCCGGAAGCAGGTCCAGGGAGTCCTATGATGCAGGAGCAGCCAGGCTTGAGCTTCCTGCCCACCCCCCCAGCCAGCCACCCCCGCAGCAGGGCCAGCCCCGGGGCTGCCAGGAGCCCAGGTCGAAGGACCCGCGGGCAGGAGGAGCTGCTGCAGGAGGTGAGCATGTCAGCACCCAGAGGGGCACACGGGGTATCCCCAGGGGCATGTAGCAGGTGGGTGGGCGGGCTGTGCGGGTGCCCGTGGTTGTATCCGTGCACCCGGGGAGCCTTCCCGTATACCTGGGCGAACACCGGAAGGCCGTGGGCAGGTGCTGAGTCCAAGGGAGACACTGGCCTTGGGAAAGGAGCAGAAGTGAAAGTGAAAACTCTGGGGCCTCTGGAGTTGTGGGGTCAGCTTCCGGGGCTCTGTCCTGAGGGCCCTGGCCCTCAGAGGAGTTCGAGGTGGGGGACAGGAGCAGGGTCCTCTCGGCCCTTCTTAACCCCTTGGTGCCTGAGCCGGAACATGGGCGGCCAGGCTGGATGGGGAAAGCGCAGAAGGGAGTGTGCCAGTTCTGGTTGAGAGCAGGACGGACGAGGTCAGGGCGCTCCTCCTGCAACTCACAGCTCTGCTTCCCCCGCTGCCGCTGCCCACTCCAGCCACCGCAGGCCCCGAATGCAGCAGCAATGCCAGGCCCCAGCTGGAACCCAGCTGCAGGGGCCAGAGATGCTAAAGATAGTGCAACACTCTGGTCACCTGATGGGAAAGGCCGGCTCATCAGAAAAGACCCTGATGTTGGGAAAGACTGAAGGCAGGAGAAGAAAGGGGCGACAGAGGGTGAGATAGTTGGATGGCATCACTGACTCAACGGACGTGAGTTTGGGTAAACTCTGGGAGTTGGTGATGGACAGGGAGGCCTGGCGTGCGGCAGTCCATGGGGTTGCAAGGAGTCAGACGTGAATGAGTGGCTGAAGAACAAAAGGGACCGGACCCCTCAGCATTGCTGCCTCCTGCGCCCCTGGGGGTGCACTCGCCCGTCCCTCCTGGCCCCCCGCCCCGCGCCACTCTTCGCTACGCGCACCCCAGTGCCCTCACCGCCCAGGGGGAGCATGTGCCCTGCCATGCCGCATCCACTCTCCCTCACCTCGACCTGCATGGTTCCTTTCCGCCTCACTCCCCCTGCCGGCCGCACCTCCGAGAGCAAGAGGTGGGAGTCGGGCGGGCGCCACCAGGGCCGAGGGCTGATCAGGTTCTGCCCAATCAGGGCACGACGCCCCCTTCACCCGGGATGCGGGCTGAAGACAGGACCTGCATTCCCCGCGCCGGTCAGCAGGATGGAACCAGGATGAAACTACCTTACAGGCCCTAGAAATGAGGCTCTTGTGGACCCTCAGCCCGACGTGGGGGCCAGAAGGGCAGCCAAGGGCAGAAGGCGGCCGGTGGGAGGGAGCGGGCAGCCACCCCCTGCTTCTCGGGGCTGCTGTGGGGTGAGCCCCAGCTGCACTCACCCTCGCCCCCAGCATCCCTAGCCCTGTCTCAGAGGTTCACTTCCCAGCTCACAAGGGGCAGCCTGGGGTGTCTGGGCGGCACCCAGCTCCTCCCCAGAGCACACGTCGGTCCCCAGGGGAGCCGGCAACACCGGGGTCCATGTGTCACTCCTGCCGCCGTGCAGGCACTTCCGTGGCGTCTGCCTGGCACTCTGAGCTCCCAGCCCTGGAAGGATCGGTGGGCCCTTGGGTGTCACTGTGCTCGAGTGCTCCTGGAGACACGGTGGGCTCCACCTGCACCACCACACCCCCCCTCCCCCCCCACTGCCTGGGTCTCCGGCCGCCACAGGGGCCAGAGCGCAGAGTGGGGCAGCGGCTGCCACAGCATTCCGCAGGAGCGCAGCAGGCTTTCTTCCACCTGGCTCGTTCGTTTCAGGACTGGTTTGCCAGGAACATTCCCCACGCCCGCAGTTCCCCTGGCCCCACAGGAAGGCCTGCAGTCACTCCCCCGCAGGGGGCAGTGCGGGGTCTCAGGGGAGGCCGGAGTGGGACCGACCTTCGCTGGAGCCGGGATGGCTCCCTCCCCTTCCGCCTCGCTCCTGCGGGTGCCTGCTCAGGACCTTGGCCCCTGGGCACGTCCCACCTGCCTTCCTCCAGCCAAGGTGCTGGGGCTGCGATGCCAATACAGGCGGCTCTCTGGGTGGCCCTCGTGGGCACGAACGGGCAGTAACCCGGAGCCCCGGAGGCAGGCAGGAGGCCCCCTCTTCCTCTAGCGTGGCCGAGGCTGGAAGAGCGGGAGAGAGAAGCGGGTGCAGTCTGAGCCGGGCTTCCAGAAACCCAGCTCGCAGCCTCGGGGCCTCGCGTGGTCGGCCCATCAGGGAGGGGGGTGCAGAACTTCAGGCCCCAGGGCAGGGCTGGGGCTGGGAGGAGAGGCTAGCGGCCAAGCTACACCATTCATCCCGGGTGAGGGCGGCTTCTCTCCCCCGCACCCACCCTCCCCCCACACCCGTCCCCTCCCCCACACCCCTCTCACTCTGTCCCACCCCTCCCCTCCCCCCACCCGTCCCCTTCCCCACCCTACTGCTCCCCCACCCCATCCCCTCCCCACACACCTGTCCTGTCCCCTCCCCCACCCCACCCCGCCCCCACCCCTGCCCCCACTGACCTGGGCTCTTGTGACACCACCTGCGTTTGGAGGAAGCGCGCTCCCCGCCAGCCTGGAGGCTCCTGCACTGGGACCAGAGGTGGCTCTGTTGGCCCCTAACTGCCCCCAGGCCGTTCCCGCAGGGTGCCCCCAGCTGCAGCGCACGTGCCTGCCAGTCCCCCAGGTGGGGAGCTCTAGGCCTGAGGTTCGGCTCGTGCCCCACTGTACACTGGGGTTCCCGTGCGGGGCCTGAGCATCCGAAGAGGTGCTGGCGAAGGCTGGCGCCGCAGCGGCCTGGTGTGTGCTCCTCGCTGGCTTGCAGGTGTCTGGGTGGGGTGAGCTGAGCCGCGTCTGGGGGGCTGCCCCCACCCCTTCTGAGGCATCACCTGGAGCTCTTCCTGGCCTCTGGGGGCGGGTGACTGCAGCGTGAACACAGGGCAGTGAGTGGGGGACGCAGACGGGGGCGGGGGGGAGGGGGATGGACAAGGCAGCCAGGAGAGCCTCACAGCGCACCCTCGGAGCTGGGAGGGTCCCCGGGTCGGCGCAGCTGGTGCACCTCCACCCCCTCCCTGAGGGTGCTCCTTCCAGGCCCAGGAGAACAGAACCCGGGAGACAGTGAGCAGGGGCTGGGGGACAGAGGGGGCTGCGGCCAGACCCGGGTGACAGCGGCCCCGCCCCCCTGCAGGCTGGAAGTCCACCTCCGAGAACAAGCAAACAGAGGACCACGGCCGGGCCTCTCCGGTTTCTGGGCCTGTTGACTTAGCTGCCCACTTGGTGGGAGGACCCAGCCGCCTGGAGAGCCGGCTGTCCATCTGTCTGTCCATCTACTGCCACACCAGCCCCTCCACCGCAGGCGCCGTCAGGCAGAGACGGGACTCAGAGGCCCCGGGGACCTAGATTGAGGCCCCAAGGCTTCCGCCTTCGTGGTCAGGGTGGGGAGGGACAGGCCCCGCTGGGGTCTCGGCTGAGGGCGAGGGCGGGGAGCTGGACGCCTGAGACCGTCTCCTCAGACCCCTCTGGTGGGCAGGGGACCCTGACTGCATGCACACACCGGTGAGTGCACGCCCGCCACACACGTAACACACCCACAGATGTGCGTGCACATCACACACCACTACACACACAGAGACCAACACAGGCCAGGGCGCACACGCAGGAGCATGTGTGTGCGGGTGCATCCCCCACGGGCCCCTGTGGGAAATCGTCACCGTCCGGGGCACTCAGCTCAGTGAGTTGGGGGGCCTCAGCCTTGGCCAGCTCAGACGAGGTCTGTGTGGAGTCCTGGGCACCCCACAGGGAAGGAAGGTCCGAATGTTTCAGCCTGCTCTTGTGGGATGATTTCCTGAAGTTGATGCCCTCAGACCGTGCCCTTCTTGAGGGCAGGTCCGATGGCCAGTACGATACCCCGGCCAGGGGCAGGGGCGGTCACTCTGCGGGGGTCTTCCCAGGCAGGCCCCAGGAGGCCAACCTCCCAGCTCAAGCCGCAGCCCTGAGTCGGGCTCAGTGGGCAGGTGGGCTCGGGAAGCAAGGCTTGGGAGCAGGGCCGGAGGTGATGGACAGTGACCGCCGGTCTGGGCCCAGCACCTCTGAAACTTAGAGCAGTTAGACTAACTAAATATATCAGACCGGGAATTTTCATGAGATACTTGATCCAGTTAGTAATTTAAATTCAAGCTGTTCTCACTGCCACAGCCCTGGGTGGGAGTCTGGCCTGAGTTGGTGGAGGGTCGGCTCCAAGCTCGACCCCTGCGCCCCCCCCCCCTGCGTCCTGTCCGCTCCCGGCGACATTTCGCCCAGAAGCTCACCTGGGCCTGGAGGCCTGGTGTCCAAGAGCTGTGCCCACTGCCCCGGGCAGGCCGCCTCGCACTCCCTTCAGCCTGGTGCATGGGAGCTAATGGCAGCAGGCAGGCCAACTGGGCCGCCCAGGGACACCGTGCGGTGGGGACGCTGCTGTCCCGGCAGTCATGTGAAGGCAGAGGGACCAGGGGGCAAGGCTCCAGGACCTGGACCCACGGGTAGCGGTGCCTGGGGAGGCAGCGGGGGCAGTGTTTTGAAGGGGACGGGCCTCTCGAGCTGGCTGAGCTGGGGTGGACGGTGTGGCTCCAGCGCCATGCGGGGATAGGCACGAGCCCCACCCTGCAGCCGCTGCCTCCCCAAGCCTCCAGGTCGCTGCCCGGCAGGCGAGCAGAGCTGCGCGCCCACGTGTGGGCTGAGCAAGCTCCCCCCGCTCCCAAGCGGTGCTGCTCTGCCCAGGGCCTGGCCACTGCCCAGCCGGCCCCCCGGGACCGTGGGGAGGGCGGCCGCTGCATCTGTGGGCCTGGGGACCACGCAGGGGTTCCGGGAGGGGGCTGCCTGGCTCTACCCCCAAGGCTCGCTTGAGTCTCCTCCACCGGCTTCCACGCCCGGCCCAGGCGTCTGCACAGGCCCTGGTCTCCCGCGTCTGCGGGCCCCGCCCTGCCCCACCGACCCCAGACAAATCCTTCTCCTCCTCCCCGGCTCTGCAAAACCAGCTTGGAATTTCTCAAAAGCAAACAGCTCGGAGCTGCGGTTTTAGGAGCGGAGATTCCTCCTGTCTTGTCTGAGGCGGCATCGGGCGGGCTGGACGGGGCCCGTGGCCGAGCCCCTGGGACCCCGGCAAGGACGGCCCGAGGCTGCAGGCTGCGTGGGGGCAGAGAGGACCCTGGATGTGGACAAAGCCAGCCGCGGGTGAGCACGGAGGGCGGGGCTCGCGGCATCCTCGGGCCGGGATGCGTGGGAACGTGGGGGTGGGGGCCCCCCGGAGAGCACCTCGAGGGGCCCACGGGCTGGGCGAGGGGGGAGGGGGCTCTCGCCAGGTGGTCTTAATCTCCTCAGTGAAATAGGAGTCGGGGTGGGCGGGGGCGGCGGGCGCCTGAGGGGCAGGAGACAGCTGCGGGGAGGGGGCGGCCTGGGGCCCTGCACACGGGCCCACTCCCACAGCCGTGGGCGGCCACTCCCCCCGCAGCCCACGGGGCTGAGAGGCTCTGGGCTGCCCCCAGGGCCGGCCCTTCCCGCAGTCGCCCCCGAAGCCCCCCACTCGGGCCTCCCGGCCTCACCACAGCCACCGGGCCCCAGGGGGTCCTCATAGGTGCAGGGCGCTGGCCAGGCCTGCCAGATGGGCACACTGAAGCCGAGGGCCCGGGAAGGGCCGGTGGATGCCCCCTCCAGCGAAGCGGGCGCTTGGCACCAGCTGTGCAAGACACACAGACAGAGGGAGCTTCCACCAGCCCCTCCCGCCGGGGTGCCTGCCAGAACCCAGTGCACGGGCCGCCCGCGCTGGGCGGGGTGTCAGTGGGCGCCAGGCTGTCTCAGGCCCGGCTGGGATCGGCCAGGCCCTGGGGCCAGCGGGAGCCTCTGAGGTGCTGCCTGAGGAGACCGAGGCAGCCCCGGCCGAGCCCGCGTGGTGTGTGGGCATCTGCGGCCCTGGCCTGCCCGTCTCCGGAGCGCCTGCCGGAGGGGTCCCTGCCCTGCATCCCCCATGCCCAGCTCTGTGATCCCGGGCCCTGCTCTCCCGGAACCCCGGGCTCGGGGCCGTCCCCTCACATGGCCGCGGATGTAGCTGCCCCGAGCGCCTCACCCTCCCTGCACACGCGGGACAGGACGCTATTAGTCACGCTCACCTCACCGTGGAGGGGATCTTGCAGATTCTTTCCCAACCTTTGCCGCCAGCAGCGGAAGAAGGGGGTGTCCTGCAGAGGCTGCCCCGGGGGGGTGGGCACCCCGGCACAGCGGAGGGAGGTGGAGAGGCTGCTCCCTGTGGAGACATGTCTCGTTGGCCGGGGAGAGGTTGGGATCTGGGGGGTTCTCTCCCGACTCCAGCTTTCGGCCTCTGGCTTCGCAGACGCAGCCTGTTCTCTGCGAGAGGCCTGCCCCGCGATGTGTGGCCCTAACACTGTGGCCTCCTCAGCCTGCCTCCCTCGTCTGCAGGCCCAGGCCCGGGCGGAGGGGAGTGACCGCGGTGTGGACGGCGGGTGAGGGCAGCCCCAGGCTGCAGTGGGGACGGACTGTCCCAGCTCGGCCTGCGGGACCCTCGGGGTTGTTGTGAGAAGCGATGGGTGCCTGTGGGGCACTGGGCCGCGGCGGTCGCCCCGAGGGGGCCGCCGGGGTCTGGACCCTGCCCTCTCGGTACAGCGTGTCACCTCCTCCTGTCCACATGTGCGGTCTCTTCTCAAGTGGCCTCACGGTCCCTGGCTCTGATCTTGCTGGACGTTTCTAGAGAGGTGCCTAGGCCCTTGCAGACCAGTCTGTCCCACGCGCCCACTCCCTGCCGGTTGGCCTGCAGCCTGAACCCAGGCTCAGAGCGGCTGCGGCAGCCAGTGTGGACGTCCAGCGTCAGGCCTCTTGGATTTCTAAGCAGGGGATCCCCCTCCTGGGGGCAGTTGACACCTGAGCCCCTGCCCAGTGGCAAGGGCAGGGGTGAGCGACCTGAGTGGACACGGCCGCCGTGGGGGCTGCAGAGAAGCGCAGCGCCCCTTGCCTAGTACCAGGGGGAGACTGAGGCTCAGAGTGGGCGAGGGCCCGACCGCGACGGCCCCCGCTGCCCACCGCCCGCCCAGGCAGAACGGCCATTTCCTCCGGCTCACGCCCCAGGGAGCAACACGGAGCTGCAAAACAAACAGGCCGCTGCTCCCGCCGCCGCGGCCGCTGACGGATGACCGGAGGGGCTGGCCGCGCTGACGGACGGCCGCCCGTCATGTGTGGGCCGGGGCGGGGGCCCGCGAGGCCGCGGACGCAGACGCGCCCTTGCAAACTGAGGGCTGGCCTCAGCCCACCCTGAGACCCTCTGGAGCCGGCCGACCCAGCGGACCGAGCCCTGGGCCGGTCAGTGCCCAGCTGCGGTCCCCCAACGTGCACCTGGCACGAGGCAAGGTGTCCTCTCGCGAGTCCTCACAGCCTTTCCGGGGTGCACAGCTGTCTCTGGAAGCGCCAGGGCCCCCTCCCAGCCTTCTACACTCAGGCTGGGCCAGGCCGGGCCTCCCAAGGCCGTGGTCAGCCCCTGTGTGTGCCAGAGGGCAACCACGGGGCCCGGCGCCCACTCAGAGAGCCCGCTCAGGGCAGGTGCAGTGTGCATGCTGACGGGGAGCCGACAGGGGCCCTGGTCTCAGGGTGAGACCGGGCCAGGTCCAAGTGCTGCCTGTAAGGCCCCGGGGCATCTGCCCGCATCGGTCCAGCTCCAGCCTCCCTGGCAGCCCCTGTGTCTGTGTCTGGGTGGGAGGGTCACCTTGTCTTACAGACGGGAGAACCAAGGCTTGGGGGTTCCAGCAGGAGGGACCACAGGCCAGGGCAGGCCCCCCCGGGCACAGCTGATGCTGATTACTCTCTCTGATGGCGACCCCACAGGCAGGGCCTCGCAGAGACCGTGGTGGACACACCTCCTGGGCAGCCCAGGGACCTTCTGGCACTGACTGCTGACCACCTGCAAGGCCCGAGGGATGCCCAGACACCCAGCCTGAAGCTTGCCACAGCCCAGGCCACCCAGCTGATGACCGGACAGAGAGGAAGGGGCAGCTGGGGCCGGGCCTCTGACCCCCGGGAGCTCGTCTGGCCGAGAGGAAGTTTCTGAGACCCCCTGTTTCCTGAACCTCAGGGTGGGCCAGGCTGGGGCCGCCCACTTCCCTCCAGAGCCCCCAGCCCTGCCCTCGATGCCTCCAAGCTGGCCCAAAGCCCCTGCACCTCCAGCTGCATTGCTTCCTGGGGCGGAGGGGGGTGGGGTGGCCCGGCGACTTGCCCTGATCTGGGGTCAGCAGGGGCAGGAAACCCCTTCGGACAGGGCGTGGAGGGTCCCAGGCAGAGATAGAGAAAGGGCTGGGCCAAGGTGGGGGGCCTGCCCTCCCCCCCAGAGGTGAGGCCGCCCACGGGGCAGGGTCGTGACCTTTTCCTTCATACCCTTGGACCCAGGCAGGGCCACTGGTTCAGGGCCAGCCCCGTATGTGCCAGGAGGGCCAGCCTCTGCTGTGTCCAGGGAGATGGTCTGAAGCAGCAGGCAGCCTCCGGGGAAGGGCCAGGGACTGCTGAGGTCAGAGCCACCCCAGGAGGCAGGCTGTGTCGCAGCAGGTGGTGCCAGGGCTGGGGCACTCAGGCCTGTGGGCCGGGGAGTCTGGCCCAACCCTGCTGGGCCTGGGGCAGGAAATGGGGCCCTGGGCTCCAGTGTGGATGGGGTGGGCTCCGCAGGGCGGTTTCCTCTCCGGGAACATCCTGCCGGGCAGGCAGCAGGAGGGAAGACGGCTCAGTCCGGGCGGGAGGAAGGGCCCAGGGCTGGGCATCCCGTCGGACAGGGCCCTAGGGGACCCTGGGGGGGAACGGCCTCGTGGCCAGCCGAGCCCTGGAGCTGGGAGGCAGGCCGGGCCTCCCCCAGCCAGAGCGCCCGCGGGCAGTGGCCAGCCGTTCACCGCTTGGAGCAGCGGCGGAGCCGCCAGTGGAGCCTGGGCAGGCAGCCCAGCCCGCTGCCCCGCTCCGGGCCCCAGGAGGGGGTCGGCAGCCCGCCGTCCACTGCCCCCTGTCCACAGCCTAAATATAACCTGGGCAGCCGCCTGCCCGGGAATAGAGACCTCCGTCAGTCCCCAGCAGGTGCTGGTGGAGAGAAGGTCAGCGTGACAGGCGGGGTGCCCGGTGGGCGGGCCGCCAGATGCGGGTCATGTGAGTGTCCGGTGGTGAGGCTGCGGTGGGGGCGGTGTGTCCTCCCGGGACAGCTGGGTGCCCGGCCTGTGCTGCCCAGGGCTGGCCAGCCGCTGCCCTGTCACCCCCCACAGCTGAGGGACGGCAGGCCCCAGGAAGGCTGGGGCACCCCACCCTGTCGCGTGGATGACAGCCCAGCACGTGGGGCTCTGCTCCTGGGGCCTGGGCACCTTCTGGCCCCACGTGGTGACAGACTGCCCGCCCGGCCGCACATGGTCGCTCAGAGCCTGCCGGGTGCCCAGGGTCCCTTGCCCTGCAGGGCTCCCGTGCCCTCCACCCGCGGCCCACCCGTGTGTCTGCCCACCCCCCCAACTCCTCCAGGCTCTTCTGAGCTGAACTCCTCCAGACCTCACCCCCTGCCACAGCCTCAAGCTGCTTCAGATGGACAGGGAGGGTCCTAGCCCCATGCCCGGGGGTCAGGGCTCCCGGGGAGGCAGGGGCCTGATCCACGGCTGGAGCCCAACCCCAGAGCCCATGGTGCTGCCCCCACCTCTCTGCTGCCTTCCCCAGTCCCTCACGACGTCCTGGGCCCTAGGCCCAGCCCAGGTCCCGAGCCCAGCACCACGTCCCCACGCCAGGTGAGCCCCAGACCCCTGGCACTGGCAGGGGGGCTGATCAGGGGCTCAGCATTCTGTACCCCCGGGGGGCCACCCATCCACCCTGACCCTCAGGGCCCCCGGAGGGCGGGACCCAGCCCCGTGGCCGGACCGGAGCTAGTGGCTGGACGCGCTGGAGGCGAGGCTGCGCCCACCCTGCGTGTTTGTTCTGCATCTTGTTTTTCTGGTTTGGAGCCTGGGAGCCCAGGCGGGGTCGGGGGCCTGGGGAGGGGGGTGGGAAAGGAGGGGGCCCCCGGCAGGGGTGCGGCAAGGGAAGGGGGTGGGCCCGGGTGAAAGCCAGCCCCCGGCCCCATCCACGCCCACATCACCTGCAGGACCCACCCTGAGCCCCGCAGCCACCGCGTGGGCATCCCCAAGGCCGCCCGTTTCCACGTTCACCCGCTGGCCTGAGTGCACACCGCTCAGAGGCCCAGGGGCCCCGTCTCCGGGGTCTTCCGGGTCACGGGGTCAGGAGAGCCGGCAAGTGCCAGAAAGCAGGCGTTTTGTGCTTGGTCCCTAGGGGATGGCAGGCAAGGGGCAGCGGCTCGGGGCCCTGGAGTGTGTAACTTCCGCTGGGGGCCTCCCACCCACGCAGCGTCGGAGCACTCCTGGGGGTGGTGGTGGGCACCGGCTCTGACCACCTGGAGCCAGTGGCTTCCAGGGAGGGCTGGTCTGCGTGCTTCAGCCCCGGTGGGCACAGCCCCCCAGCCACAGCCTGGCGGGGCCATCAGGCAGGGTCTGCCCGCTGGCCGCAGGGCCTGGTAAGAGGTGGGAGCCCCAAACAGCTGGTGGCCCTTCCTCCAGGCAGCCCACCTGGATCTCCCCCGACCACTCAGGATACCCAGGGCTCATCACCATGGACTCTCCATCTCAGAGCCAGGGAAATCGAGGCAGGGCAGCCGTGTGTCTGTTCACACAGCAGGAGTCCGGGCCTGGCAGTGAGGGCGGCCTGAGAGCGGGGCGGGGGGAGCAGGGCCAGGCCTGGGGGCGTTTCTGTGCCTGATGGATCCACTGGCGTGGAGTTCGGGGTGTGGCCGAGCCCCACTCGCTGGGACTAGACCGGGGACTCAGCACAGGTGCCTGGAGGACTGGGGGCCTGGCTACACCAGCACCCCGAACACATCTTAGAGCCAGGGCCCTTAACGCCTGTCCACCCTGCGGTGTCCCACCCCCACCCCGTCCCAGGCACTCCAGGCGCTGGGAGCTCGGGAGGAAGGCGGCCCCTCTGAGCCCAGCGGGCTGGGGCCTGGGCCCCTCAGCATGCAGGCCCTGGGGCACCTTCTTGTGCTGAGGTTAAGAAGACGGGGATTGAATCGCCCACACCCCTCGCATTGCAAGGCAGGCTCTTTAACCAGTGGATGCCCAGGGAAGCCACCAGGCTGCTGCTCACTCCCCGGATGCCCCGTTCTCACCCCCGCAACCCGGGCCGGCACCCCAGATCTCCCGCCCTGCCGGCCGCGAAGCCTGGGGTTCCTCAGCCCTGGGCTCCATCCAGGGGTAGAGCAGCCCACGGACCCACCACCCTGATGGCAGGCAGGCAGGGCAGATCTTGGGCACCCCCCACTCCCAGGTCAGGAGAGGCCAGCCCTTGAGATTCCGGGGCTCCTAGTGGGCCTCAGGAGGCACCAGAGGCCGGCGAGAGAGGCCAGCAGGCTGGGGGCCCACACCAGCCCCCCACGTCCTGAAGCTGCCCCGACTCTGGCTCCTCAAGGGGGCTCCAGGCTCAGTGACCCCCTGTCACTGGGAATTGTAGCCCAGGGGGCTAGGGTTGGCTTGTGGGTGGGGGTCCCCTCCTCTGCGGCCGCTCCCCGTCCACGAGGCCCGGGCGGGCGCCTCAGCTCAGCTTGGGTTCCAGAAACATTTGCTTTAAGTCTTAAAATATCAGGTTCCTGCATCACGGGTTTCTCTGGGGGCCACCGGGCAGGCAGGAGGGACTGAGGAGTGAGAGGATCCCCCCCGCACCTCCCCAGGCCCCACCCCAGCAGCCTCTCTGCCAGGCCCTCGGCCGAGGCCAGCCAAGCAACAAGGGTCGGCCTGTTGGGGGAGGGCTCACGGGGGAAGCCCCCAGGGTGCCCACAGCAAACCCCACCTCTCTGGGGCCCCTATGCACCTCAGAACCCTTCACTGGGGGAGGCGCAGGTCCCAGCAGCCACACAGTGCCCCTGGGGACAGACTCCCTGCCGCAGGGCCCACGGAAGGGTGCAGCCAAGGATGGGCCAGATGGGGAGGGGGCCCGAGAACCAGCCTCGTCCTCTCAGCCGTGGAGCCTGACCCGCCAGGTGGGAGGGGCCTTGACAGAGGCTGGTGCCAGGTGGGTGCTGGGCCCACAGCCGGGTGGCTCCCAGGGACAGGGGCGCTTGTGTGGGGTCCTGAAGGATGAGTAGGAGTTCTAGGCTGGGCCTGGTTCTGGTGGTCGGGCTCCCCGCACAGAAGGACCAGACTGGAGGGACCAGACTGGAGGGCCCGGGCTGGGGCCGGGCTGGTGGAGCTGGACACAGGCAGCGGGTGACTCGGGCGCTCAGGTGAGCCAAGCTCCGGGACCTGCAGGACAGGAGCCCTGCCAAGCTCAGGGGACAGGAGAGTCCTGGGTGACCCAGCAGCGTGAAAGTGGCTGCCTCTCCTGCTGCGGCCCCAGGGACCACCGCCTGAGGAAGGCTCAGGCCCCCCAGCCCGCCCACCCCGCCCCCGGCAGACCACCGGCCTTGGCCCCGGGGACCCGCCTCGGCACAGAGTGGGAATTGGAGCCAGGCAGCAACAGCTGGGCCCACTCGAGCGTCCCCCGGGGCCCCGCCTCCATTCCCAGGCCCCCATCCCAGCCTGTTCCCAGGCTGCACCCCCGCCCCCAGAACCCTGCTCGGGACCTGGGTGGACCACCAGCTAGGACCTCTTGCCCACCCCCTGGCGACTCGGGCACAGACCCGCCCTTGGGCCAGAGGGTGCTCCTGGGGTGGCGGGGGTCGGACTGCCCCCCGCCCTCCCAACCTGCCCTGTCCCTGCCACGGGCACATAGCCCATGGGGACCAGCGGCAGGCCCCAGGCGCCTCTCGGGCAGGCCTGTGCAGGTGCAGACAGACGCCGTTTTGGTGGCTGCAGGGGTGCGCCTGCCACTGCCTGCCTCCCCGGGAGTGGGTCTCAGGGACCCCACGTCTCTGTCCTCACCCCCGCCGCCACGCACAGTCTGGGCGCCCGCTACCATCTGAGGCTGTGAAGGCCCTACTGCATCCCCCAGAGGACTGGCCATGGCCACTCAGGGGGGTGGGTGCCTCCCAGAAGGGCTGGCTCTGCGCTCTGGCCGCCTGGCTGCCCATCTGTTAGTGGGGCCTCCTGTACCTGGGCTGGACCAAGCCTCCCATTTCGCAGATGGAGAAACTGAGGCCGTGCAGAACAGTGAGCTGCAGGAGCCCTGTGGACGTCAGGCAGGGCTGCCAAGGGAGGCGGGGGGGTGGGAAGGAGGAGGGATGTGGGGGACCAGGGCTCGACCCCCAGATCCTCGCTGCCCGCATGGTCCTGCCTCAGGGCAGGGCCAGAGGAGGCAGGGCCCCAGCGGCTACCCCCTCCCAACCCCAGGAACCAAGTGGGGGCGGGTAGTTACCGCCTGGAGAGGATGAGGAGGTCGTTGGCGCCCCTGAAACCCAAGCCGGCACCAGCTCTGGGAATGGACGTCTGACCCCTCTATGGCCCCCAGGGCCCCGGAGAAAATCCTCGAGGCCAAGTTAATACCAAGACCAATTTTTATTTCAACAAAGTTAATTCTCAACAATGTGATACTGAGGGAGCAGGGTTTCGCTGCCTGGGGGAGGGGACTGGAGCCCTGGTGCAGCACCGCTCCCCTCCCCCAGCTGCCCCCTCCCCCAGCCATCCCCTCCCCCCTCCCCCCTCCCCCTCCCCCAGTACAGGCTCGGCTGGGGACAGAGGGGTCCAGGCTGCACCTCCAGGGTGGCGGTGGACCCCCAACTCTGCTCTTGGGCCTGGAGTGCCCTCCCCACACCCCAACCCCGGCCCGAGCCGGTGGGGGGACCCCCAAGCTCGCCCTGGTCCCACTGAGGACATGGCCCCACCCTGTCTGTGACCCGGGCAACCCAGCAGCCCGGGTCCCTGGGCGGCACCACCAAGCGGACCGTGACCACGCGGGCAGCTGCTTATGAGGGCCTGGGCTGGGACGGGGTGCTCCCAGAGGGCGAGCAGGCCCCCCACCCCGTCTCTGCCCACCTCCAGGCGCCCAGAGAGAAGCGGAAGGGAGGGGCAGCGGTGGAGGGACTCGCCGACCTCGCTGCCCCGGCCGAGCCCCGGGCTGGACCCGGAAGCCGCCGTGCAGGGATAATCGATGGTCTGGGGGCTTGGGAGGCTTGGCAAGCCTGTCAGAAACCCCTCCTGATGAGGGCCACATGAGCTGCCTGCGGGCCCTGCCGCCCTCACCGGCCCCTCCGCTGCCCTCCGCCAGGTGCCCACGGCTATGCATTGGCAGAGGGGACAGCCCGCTCGGGGTGTGGCTTCCCCGCGGCCCCGGCCGGTGCCTGGTGTGCAGCAAGGCCGCCCTGTGGGGCCCTGCACCAGAGGGGCATGGTCTGCAGAGGCTGCCCACGTGGGCCGGGCTTCCCCTGGAGGGCAGTGCCCGAGGGCAGGGATGGGCCAAAGTCAAACCAGATGGGCTGGGGGCCCCAAGGGGCAGGCGGGCCATTCGTCACCGTTATCTGCCCTGCCGCCAAATCACAAACACATTTTTAAGTGAAGGACTGGCTGCCACCGGCCTGCGGGCCTTGATGCCGCCCAGCTGTGGCCACACTGCGTGGGGGGGTGGGGGTGGGGGAGGGGGGTGCAGGGGCAGCCGGTGGCCTGTGGCAGGAGAGACGGGCACCCCCACCATGCCCGCGCACTGCCCTGCCTGCAGGCTGAGCCCGCGCCAAGCCCCACGTCCATGTGAGGCCTCCCCGGCTCGGGGCTGGGGCGCAGGGCCCAGGGCACCCCTCCGCCTGCCTTCTCCCCAGAGCCTTGGCATCAGAGACTCAGCATCTGGTCCACACACTGTGGGCCAGGGCTGCCTGGGGGACAGAGGGACATGGGCTGGAGCGGCACCTTCTCTGTGGGGCTGGGGGTTCCGGGGCCACTTCAGGGGGGCAGTGGGCAAGACCAGAGCTGAGACAGAAGCAAGGGCCAGTGGCCAAGAGGGGCGGAGGCAGGAGTGTGAACTGGCACCGTCACGAGCCCCCCCGAGTGTCCCCCTGAGTGTCCCCGCGAGGCTAGCCTCACTCTCACTGCAGCCTGACTGTGTGCTTGGCGGGGCGGTCCTCTCGGCCTGCAGGTGAGGGGGTGGGGGTGAGGGGCAGGGGCGGGAATGTGCCACGTCTGTCTGTCCCTGGGAGCTGAAGGCAGGTCCTGCCCAGCACCCTGGACCCCCGGGCGGGCCCACAGGGGTGGGGGGGCGCCGGGAGAAATGGCCTGTGACGGGGTGGGCGTCCCAGGCGGGAAAGCAAACAGTGTCAGCAGCTAATGAGCGGGAACCGGCCTGGGGCTGAGGGCCCGTGGGGGCCCACCACCATCGCTCATCCTGACAGGCGGGCGGGTGGGGGGGGCCAGGGACCAAGGCGAGAGCCCACAGAGGGTCCCCTGGAGGCCCGGCCTGCACGCAGACGACGGACGGACGGACAGATGGACAGCCCCCAGCCCCTCCCCCACGGTGGCCCGAGGGGGCCCAGCTCCCACGATCTCCGCCAGCCTGCAGACTGGGGAGGACAAGAGGGACTGTCCGGGGCAGGAGGGGGCTGCACCAGGACCCCGATGCTGTGGGATCTGGGTCCTGAGGGCCCGTGCCTCCCCGGGCCTGTTTCCCCATCTTTACAGGGAGCAGGAGGAGGGGCATCCCGTGGGGTTCCTGCCCTCCCCGCCTGCCACGCCTCGCACCGGCCTGGCAGCAGCGGGCTGAGTCCACGGTGAAGGGAAGCAGCCCCTCCGTCCTGCCCGGGTCACCAGTGGGAGACAGGTGGGCACGTTAGCAGCCCCCTGACCCAGCCCGCACCCAGCAGAGCCCGTCCGCCCCAGGCACTGCAGGGCTCCTGAGCGGCCGGGCCTGGGGGCGCTCCTGAACCCCATGGCCCCCGGAGGTGGCCGCCCACGCAGTGTCCGGGCCCCTGTCCCACCTTGGCCGGGAGGGACGGGCAGCCGTAAATTCACACCGCCAGCCGCCCGCAGGATAAATGTGTCATCGGCCGCACGATTTATGAGCGCAGCCCTGGCCCGCAAGGCAGGGAAAACAAGCCTGTGTACACACAGACAGCGCGCGGGGAGGGACGGTGGCCGAGGGCACGCGGGGGCACGACTGGTGGCGGGAGTGCACCCACAGGAGGCGCGAGGACCGTCCTGCCCCCCACACGCGCTCCCTCATGGGGAGGAGGCTGGCGGGCTCCGTGCCCTAGAGGCACATCTCGGCGAGGGGCCCTGGGCCGCTGCACGGGTAGACAGAGGCAGGGCGGACCAGCCTCGGGGACGCAGGGTGCCCAGGGGCTGGGAACGGGGCTGGGCCAGTCGCCTCCATCCTGCCTGGGGGCACCACGCCTCCCTCCTCTGAACACACCCCAGACACGATGCTGAGGGCTTTACGAATAACAATGCAGGCAGACCCTTCATGGTCCTGCCGCCAGACCCTTCACGGTCCTGCCGCCACGCTGGAGACGGCCGTGCCCGCCACCCTCGTCCACAGGACCCAGGGTGGCGGGCCGGGCTCCAGGCCCACCAGCACCAACCTCAGTTACCTGCTGGGACCAGTGCAGGTTCAGCCACTGCAGCCCGAGACACAGGCGGGCCCAGGGAGGCCTGGGGGCACTCGGAGGGGAGCTGGGGGGCCCAGGGCAGGTTGGGAGGACTCCGTGGGCTCCCAACAGCATCACTGCAGACTGACCAGGCCTCAGGCACCTCGTGGAGCAAGGCTACCTGTGGTGTCCACACACCCCACTGTCCACAGACAACATCGCTCCTCCTGACAGCCTCACCACAGAGGCTCAGGAGTGTGGCCTGGGAGAATCTGGTACCAGTAGACCCTCGGCCCAGGGAGAGGGGCTGACGGATGACCCAGACGTCACAGTGCCTGAGCCATCTCACCCCAAATAGAGAGGCAGCACTGGGCCCCTGAAAGACGTTCCCACACCAGGGACCCACAGAGGAGAGACCTGCAGAGCAGGTAGAAACCCTGCACAGTAGGACCTGACACACTAGGGACCCCACACAGTAGGACCACACATGATAGGGACCCCACACAGTAGGGATACACACAGTAGGACCATGCACAGTAAGACCCCACACAGTAGGACCTGACACACTAGGGACCCCACACAGTAGGACCACACATGATAGGGACCCCACACAGTAGGACCCAGCACAGGAGGGATGCACACAGTAGGACCACACACAGTAGGGATACACACAGTAGGACCATGCACAGTAAGACCCCACACAGTAGGACCTGACACACTAGGGACCCCACACAGTAGGACCACACATGATAGGGACCCCACACAGTAGGACCCAGCACAGGAGGGACGCACACAGTAGGACCACACACAGTAGGGATACACACAGTAGGACCCCGCACAGTAGGACCCCACACAGTAGGGACGCACAACGCGGGGCAGGCCTCAGGAAGGCATTTAGCACCAGCAGACCCAGAGCCCCGATGCACGGGTGGCCCCGCTTTCCTCACACAGAGGCGCACTGCTCCCCGGTGAGACGGCCCTAGATGGTGGCGTCGTGGGCCCCACCTGCTCCAGGTCTGTCGCGGGCGCCCCTCCGGTGGTCATGGGGCACGGGCGGGCGTGCTGGGACAGGCGGCTGTCAGGGCCCTGCCCCCCAGCCCTGCCCAGACAGAAGCCCGTCCTCAGGACCTGCTGGAATTCTTCAAGAGCATCTTTAAACAAACAAAGCCCAGAGAAAAGCAAACGCCCCAACACAAACCACATCAAAATAGGCTCTGCATAGACGCACCGTCGCCCACAGGGGCCGGCAGAGGCCAAGGGGGCAGACTGCCCAGGTGACGAGCACGCTGCCGGGACCCCCAGCCCCAGGCTGCAGCCCCCTCTCAGGGTGGGTGTGCTGGGCAGGAGAAGGGGCGCCATGGGAACCCTCTACCTCCACTGGGGTCTGCACCCCCGCTCCCCGGGGAGGCCAGCAGGCAAAACTCGGGGAACCACTCCAGCCCCCACCTGTGAGGGCCCCCGTGGGCCTGGCACACTGGCATGGGGCACAGACAGCAGCACCTGGGCCGGGGGTGCTCTCCGCTGGGCAGAGGTCTAAGGACCAAAGCGTGGCACCCCACGGGCAGGGGTGCCCACGAGTGGGAATGTGAGCAGGAATGAATGAGGGGGGAGGCGCTCCCAGGGCACCTGGCGCCCCCACACTCTCCTCCAGACCAAGACCCTCCCTATCCCCACCTCCACACGCCGGCTTGGGGCTCAGGGGCGATGGTTCTGAGCGTCCAGGGGACTGTCCGCGTGACAAGACCCAGGCCAGCCCCCGGGACACTAGGGACCTCTCTCGGGCACAGAATTCCCAGAGCACCAAAGGTCTTTTGAGACAAGGAAGCCCCTGTCCCCACACCCAGCCCTTTGAAACAAGCCAGGAAAGATGTCATGGTGGATGTCTGCGGGCTTACCTGTGTACAGGTGGCCGTATCTCTGCCGCCTGCGCCCGGTGGGGCGTCTGAAGGACAGACACCCAGGGCAGGCACTGCCAAGATTAGGCTGTGGGCAGGACCCTGCAGGTCCCGGGAGCATCCTGACCCCAGAGGGTGCTTGCACCTGTGGCGGGGACACCTGGCCCATCTCTCAGCACTCTTTGTCTCGCTGGCCCTCAGCAGCTGGCGTGGCGGGGACAGGAAACCCAGACGGAGGGAGGGACAGACAGCATTTCCCCTGGGGCAGAGGGGACCCCTGGAGGCTGTGCTGGGGAGGCCGCTGACCCCCAGTTCCTGTGGGCCAGCCTGGGGTCTCCTGGTGCGACAGGATGTCTCCCTGCAGACATTTCCTGTCTGCAGACAGAGACGATGAGGGTAGTGAGGGTGTGCATCCAGCGTGGACAGCACCGGGTGCACACGACACCAGGTGTAGACGCCGAGTGTACACAAGCCCAGGTGTAGACAGCACCACGTATAGACAGCACTGGATACACACAGCCCGGGTGTAGACAGCACCACGTATAGACAGCACTGGATACACACAGCCCGGGTGTAGACAGCACCACGTATAGATAGCACTGGATACATACAGGCCCAGTGTAGACAGCCCAGGGCTGGTGACTGTTGCAGAGAGCTGGGCAGGGGACTCTGCCAAGGACAGTTCAAGGACAGAGGGATACAGCCAGGGCTGGGCCCAGTCAGCAGGGTCAGGGACCCCACAGACCCCCTCAGCCTAGGGGGGGCTTGCAAGAAGCCCCCCGCTGATTTACGGTCACCCCGGGGGAGGGAGTTGCGGCTGCCGAGGCCTTGTTCTTGCTCCCCCCTCCCCCTCGTTGGGGGTCAGCAGGCTGGGGTGGGGTGGTTCTCAGCTGGTTTCCAGATGGGCCGGTGGAAAGGCGCCTGGAGGGGCGCCCGGGGTGGGGGGTGTCGGTAAAGGGACCTGGCGGTCAGTGGGCGGTTGGAGCTGCTTTGTCTCTGCGGTCAGTCGTCTCGCGGCTCTAGGCCCGTCTCTGTCACACGGAGCCCCCCTTCTCCACGACCGCCCGGGTGGGTGGGGGTGGGCTCTGGTGATTTATCACCCGCTGCCTGTCCTCCATCGGAAACGCCGGGGGTGGGCGCAGACGGTGCGCTGAGCTATGGGCCCCCAGGGCCCCGCCACCCACACCAATGTTGTTGCTCCGTCTGGGCGGCGGGCCCACCCCCAGCATGGCCAGGGCCTGGCCCCCAGCCCTTCCCGGGGCCTCGTCCGCGGGGCCCTCGGAGCTTGCGCCCAGCGGGCGGCGGGTCCCTCCGCAGGCTGCAGGGGCCGCGGGGACCGCGCTCCACCGCCGGCCTGGTCGGGGTGCCCTTCTCCCTGGGCACCCGGCGGGCGGCGAGGCCAGCCTTTCACGGCCCCCTCCGCGCGCCCCCGCAGTCCCCGCCTGCGCTCCGGCGCATACAGCAGGGGCCGAGGCAAAGAGCGGCGGACACGGCCGCGCTGCGGGCTCACTGGGCTGAGTCCCGGGCCACTGCCGCCCGGCGGAAGAAGCCCCTTATCTTCCCGCGACCGCGACCGGCTGTCGATGCGGGGCGTGGGGGCGGGGGCGCCCTCGTCCCCGGCCCCGCCCGCACCGGAGCGCCCTGCGGACCCTGGGGCCGCCCCAGCTAGTGCGCGCAGTCCTGCTCTACGCCCCGCGCCCCTCCTCCCCCCGCGCCGCTCCATTCCCTCCGCAACCCCGCAGCCCCCCGCGCCCCTCCAACCCCGCCGCACCCCTCCGTCACCGCGCCCCTCTAATGCCCCGCGCCCCTCCGTCCCCTGCACCCCTCCGTGCCGCGCGCCGTCCTCCGCCCAGTGCGCCCCGCGCGGGCCATTCGGCAGGTCGCGAGCGCCCTCTGCTGCCGGGCTGAGGCCGTGCTCTGGGGAGAGCCGGCCGCAGCATCTGCATTTTTCAGGGACCAAAACACCGAGGTTCCGCGCACTGGTCAGGGCTGTGTCCGCCTGGGCCGCCTCCTGGCCTTGCAGGGACTCGGCGCTCTAGGCACCCCCTCGGTCGTCCTTCAGTCGCCAGGATGTGGCTTGAGCGTCGGGCTGGCCTCGGGGTGGTGCGCCACATGTCCCAGCAGGGCAGGCCTGGACTTAGGGCGTGGAGGACTTGGATACTCAGGACATAGTGGCAGCAGGAGGCTTGGGCTTGCTCCGAGAGGAGCCCGGCCTTGACCTGAGGCTGGTGTTCCTGGGACTCATCACTGCCCGCCACCCTGCGAAGCTGGGGACCAGTGTGGTCAAGAGGACTGGAGCTGCAGGTCAAGGGGCCAGAATTGCCTGCCTGGGAGCTGCAGGCATGAGGGGCTGGCGGGGCTGTTCCCATCTGGATGGAGTCTGAGCCCCAGGGGGGACCAGCCTATCAGTGGGGAAGGGACCCTGGGGCAGGTGGAGGGGCTATGCTCCCCCCTGCTCTGGGCCGGTCAGGGTCCCCAGCTGGGACCGCTCCCCTTCGCCATACCCTGGAGGCTGAGGCCCCAGGGTCTGTGTGTGGAGCGTCAGCTCAGGTTCAGGGCAGGGAGCCCCCGGTGGTCAGTACCTTGGCTGGAGCCCCTAGAAATCACGGGGAACTGGCAGGAGGGCGGGATGAGCCCGGAGCAACTACAGGGTTCTGCTGCCCTGTCGTCCGAGGGGGAAGTTCTTCCTCGGATCTGACCACACCATGATGCCAGCCTTTTCTTCCATCAGGAGATCCAGCATTCTGCAGTTCCCGGCCTCCGGGACCCCCATACCCAGCCCCTCAACAAGACACTGGCCAGGAAGCTGGACCCCTGCTCACCACTGGTCACTCCCAGTTCCTGCTGGGACCTGTCCCACAGCCCAGGGAGACCTCCCTGTCTTAGCTTGGGGTCACCTAGGACTCCCAAGCCCCTTTCTCTGGGCCCTGCATTTGCCCCCCAGAGGCCTCAGCGAGGAGGAGAGGGGATCCCAGGGGCCTGTCTCAGCTCTGCTCCCAGGGCAGCCACAGAGAAACCTCTGGGGCCCAGCAGAGAGACCCTACTTGGAATCAGGTTTTCTGCTGTGGAAAAGGGTGACACCCCATTCCTGCACTGCACTGGGTCTGAGTTTAGGGGGTGGTCTGTGTACCTTGCTGCGATGACTATTACCTCTGACCCCCACCAGGGCTCCAGGCCACTCCCTGGGGGGCAGGGGGCATTTCTTTGTGCAGAAGGGGCTGCTGTCCCAGATCTGGTGATAAGTCTGGATGGACAGCAGACAGTCAGCTGCAGCCCACAATGGGCCGGATGCCACGCACCTGCCCACAAAGGAGGGAGTGGCTCTTGCCTCACGTCCCACCGGCAGCCCTGAGATAACATCGGCCCGGCCGGAGGGCCATCCGTCTTGTCCCACAAAGGCTGAGACAAAGACCATGTCAGTGGCAGCCTCCCCGACCGGGTCAGCGGGGCCAGGGGTCTTCCTGGGCCAGGCAGCCGGGGCTCAGGCCCCAGGCTCCTCTTCAGCGGCCTTCATTGTTCACAGGGCCAGACAGGTGGGGGCCACATCTAGAGCGGAAGTGGGGAAAGCATCGCCCTCTCTCTGAGGCCGCCAGGCCCAGCTTAGCAGCCTGAGCCACACTGGGGCACGTACTCAGGACTTTCCAGGCCCTGGTGGCTCAGCCTGGATCCAGGGCTGGGACGGGGAAGACCAGGGCCTGAGAAGCAGTCAGGGATACCTTCCTGCAGGAGGTGGCAGCCAGGTGGAGGACACAATTCAGAGACCCTGCAACCCCCTGTGCCTCCTCACCCCTGCAAGGAACTTCTGTGGACCCCAGCTTGCAAGGCTCACCTCCTCCTCACCTGCTCTCCAGACCTTCTCACTCAAATGTCCAGGAAGGTGCCGCTGGGGCCCCTGACCGCCCTCACCATCCCTGGTCCAACGCACTCCTGATGCTTTGAGGCACCTCACACCCTGAACCATCCTTGGAGCCACTTGGCAGACCTACCCTGGCGCCCAGAAACCTCCACTCTGAGCACGTGCTTTCGGCACAGGCACCGCCCATGGGGTTCCCACTGTCCCCACACTGTCCTCACCCCCACCCCCAAGGTGGGCACTGTTCTTCCAGCCCGTCCATACCTCCCCACTTGAACTTTGGGGAGAGTCCGGGGCGGGCAAGTTGGCTTGCTGACCCCTGTGCCCCCACCAGGAGGTGATTTGGGGTGTATGAGCTGCCGGGTGGGAACCAGCCCTGGGAGCTGTTTCTGGGTTTGGGAAGGGGATTCTGCGTTAAGAATCAAGGGGATTCTGTGCAGATCGGTCGGATGGTGAGCAGGGTTTATTGGCACTGCAGATAGCATGGAGGGCTCCACGGGCCTGGGCAGCGCCTTCCTCCAGGCCCTCCTCGGTCCAGGTCCAGGGCGTTGGTGCGTGTGGCCAGCGGTGCGCGCAGCAGTCAGGCCCCTGAGCGGGAGGCAGGTCTGGGAGATCGTGAGGACAGGGGTAGGGGGGCCGGCCGCACGGTTCAGCGTCAGTCGCTCGGCTCGGGGGTCGCGCGCTCGGCAGCCAGCGGGGCGCTCAGTGGCCTCTGTCGGGTGGCGCGAGCGCGCAGGCTCCGCAGGCGGCACAGCAGCAGCGCCAGCAGCAGCGCATGCAGCAGCCCGAGGACGAGCAGCAGGAGCTGCGCCGCCAGCGCCCCGCGGCAGAGCGCGCCGGGCGGGCAGGTGGCGCGCAGCTCGTCCTCCGCCAGGTAGGGCAGCAGGCGGCCCCGCAGCGCGGGGGGCGCGGCACAGCGCAGGTCGCGGTAGGGCTCGCGCTCTGGCCGGCCAGCCAGCCAGGCCCGCAGGGGCAGCAGGTGGCAGTCGCAGCGCCAGGGGTTGGCGCCCAGGTGTGCGCTGCGCAGCACCGGCAGCGCGTCCAGCAGCCCCGGCGGCAGCGCCGTCAGGTTGTTGCCGGTCAGCACCAGCTCGGTCGTGTCCGGCGGGAAGGCGGGCGGCAGCGAGGCCCACGTCAGCCCGCGGCGCCCGCAGTCCACGCGCGTCCCCGCGCAGCGACACGGGGCGGGACAGCCTGCGGCCGGGCGGCCCGGCGGCGAGAGCAGCAGAAGCAGCAGGCTCAGCGCCCCGCGCGGCCCTGGAAGGGAAGCGCCGCGGTGAGCCCAGCCCGCGGTGTCCCGGGCGGGATCGCCACCGCCCGCCAGCCTTTCCACCCGCCTGCCGGCTGGAAGGGTCCTCCAGGTCTGCTCCGAACCGCTCTGACTGCAGCCCAGAGGACCGAGAGCCTCCCCGCCGATGTACTCGGGGAGCGGGCGGCCCGGGCAGACCCGACTCACCGAAGCCCATGGCGAGAGGTTGGCGACCGGGCGAGCTCTGGAGCGCCAGGCGGCGGTCGCAGGACCGGGCGATAAGGCCGCCCCGCCCCTGCCCGGCCCTGGCGCGCCCTCCGAACCGACCACAACGCGGCCACCCGGCCAGAAATAACCCCGAGGCCGAGCCACCGGCACAGATAGAGCGCTATCGCCGGGTCGCCGGCCGACCGGGTTTCCGGCCCCTCGCTCCTGGGGCGCACAGACCACTCGGACACCCTCTTCGACGCTCACCAACATTGTTCTCCTGTCACCAGGACAGGGCGCAGCATTCACAACGGAACACACTGGAGAATGGGGCTCGGAGCCAGGGATCATGCGGGTGGAGGGACAGGGACCAGGGACTCGGGAACCCAGGGCGACAGTGCTGCTGGGGAGAGCGGGCCTCCCGCCACTGATGGGCAAAAACGGTGGTGGGACAGGGACGAGAGTGGCCAGTTTGCCGACCACCCGCTGCTTCTGGAGCCCCCCGGGGCCAGGCCAGGCCGTGGGGGAGGGGTGCCGGCATTCACAGCGAAGCCCAGCCACGTTACTGCCCCCAGCAGCCAGCTGACCTCCTTAGGTTCGGACGGAGCCTAATCCCTTCCGCTCCCAACCTGTGTGCAGAGGTGCCTGGAGAGTGGGGGAAGGGGTAAGAAAGACCCAGCCCACGGGGGCCCAAAGGGAGGCTCCGAATCGGGAAACAGGCCAGGGTCCCGGGGATCAGCCTCCCACCCCCACCTCCACTCTGCCTTGGTTCTCCCGTCCGTATAAGTAGGGCCTGGAGTCAGTGCAGTGACCTTCCGGTTGAGGGCAGATTTCAGAAGTCACCACCCAACTTAGATCCAGCGCCCCAAGGCCAGAGAGGGCTGTATGTGGGGGGAGGGGCCCCACCGTCCAGGCCCCTGGGAAGCAGATACAAACGAGGGGAGGGGCCGATGCTGAGAATAAATTAGGGTTGGCTGGGGGTTGTGACCCAGCGTCTCTGAGAACAGGAGGGAAAAAAAACTAGGTCTGGGCCACTCTGGGGTGGGGGGGTCGCGCCAGGGCCTATGGGCGATCCAGACGAATCCGGCGTCGAGTCCAGGCCCGTCAGGGTCCAGGGGTGGGAAGGGCCAGCCCGGAAGCCGGCAGGATAGTCATGGCACGTGGGATTGCAGCGGGGTCACTGGTCCTGCATCTGCTGCTTCATTTTCTGCAGCATCTCTTGCATCCGCCTTAGCTGGGAGGGGGCAGGAGGGACAGGGGGTGGTGTGAGCGAGCGGTGGGTGGGGCCTGCCACCCCCACCCCCCCCCCGCACCCAACCTGGCTCCTCCCCTCTCCCCGCCCACTCGGACTGGCTCCGCCTCACCCCGCCCACCCAGCCTGGCCCCGCCTCCACTCCCCGCCCACCAGCCTGGCTCCGCCCCATCCAGCCAGCCTGGCTCCTCCCCTCTCCCCACCCACTCGGACTGGCTCCGCCCCCACTCCCCGCCCACCTCCTCATCTTTCATCCTGATGAGCTTTTCAGTCTCAGCGTCGGGCGTGGGCAGCGGCAGGATGGGTATTGGGCTCTCCATGCGGCTGTCCTGCGTCAGCTTGCTGCAGGGTGGACAGCGGGGACAAGGCTGCTGGGGGCCGGGTTGACCCTCGACACCAGCACAGTCCTGCAGCTCTCACACCTCTGGGCGGGGGCAGGGGGCGGGGGCACGCACCTGGTCATCTGCTGGATGCAGTGTGCGCGGTAGTTCTCGTAGTGCACGTCGCAGGTCACGTCCTTGAGGTCGTGCATGTGCGTGCGGATCAGCATGTTGCGAAGCTTCACGAAGTCGCAGTGCGCCTGGTTCTCCACTGCGGGCAGGGGTGGCCCGTGAGTGGGCCGCCGGCCTGGGGGAGCCTTCCCACCCTAAGGCTGTGCCCCAGACCTGGACTCACCCTCCACGATCCCCCAAGGGTACAGACGTCCCCGGACCCGCTGCCCCTTGGCCTCCACCACCGTGTTGCTGCCGATAACAGCGAAGGGTGCGCTCTCCTGGGGGGCGGGGGGCAGGTGCAAGGGCTCATGCCCAGTTAGCATGGGCATGAGGTGCAGTGCAAGAGGGGCCTGGGCACACTGCACCTGATCCGCCTCTCCAGTGTCCCCAACAACAACCTCTCCCCAAAGAGATCCTTTCGTCCCCACCTCGGGCCTCTCTGTTGCCAGCTGAAGCCAGAGCTGGTGCTGCTTACATGGAGGGCTTCTGCTGAGCTGTGCCCAGTCAGATGTACCCTCCCCACGTGGTAACCCTCCCCCTCCTTCCCCAGAGCGGAGCCCGTACCGCCTGTTAGCGGGGTGAAGGGCCCACCCTGGTCCTGGCCCAGTGGCCACTTGTCCCCAGCTTGGCTTTTCCTGGGGCTCCAAGGGCCCCAGTTCAGACCAGGGCCACAGCCCTCCTCTAGACCCCGTGTACAGTGGCCCCTGGGGTCCCCCCAAGCGCTGCAGGCTCACCTTCAGTTCCCGGTCCTGCTGCTTGAAGTCCTCATCCTCATCCGAGTCACACTCAGGAAACTGGTACACATGGATCCCAAACTTGTCGATCTCCTCCCGGATCTGCAGCCAGCGAGGGCTGTCAGGGGAGGGGCCGGTGGCCTCCGTCCCCCCCGAGCCCCACGCGGACCCCCCCCAGCCCCGCAGGCTCACCCGCTCTTTCAGCTTGCGGATCTCCCCAGGGACAAGACAGTCGGCCTTGGCGATGAGGGGCACGATGTTCACCTTCTCATGCAGGGCCTTCATGAAGCCCACGTCCACTGGCCGCAGCCTGTGAGGGGGACCAGGGTGAGGGGCTCGTGGGGTGGGAGCGGCGGGAGGGGGTGCCCAAGGAACAGGCAGGCCAGGCCCCCTGGCCCAGGGCAGCCACCTACCCGTGCCCAAAAGGGGAGATGAAGTACAGGCAGCAGTGCACACGGTTGTCCTGGATGTTCTTGCGGTTGAGGCCACTCTCGTCCCGGAAATACTGCTCAAACTGCTGGTCCACATAGTCGGTGATGGGCTTCCAGCTGGGGGTAGGGGGGCACATGAGGCCAGCCGGGCTGGGAGCTGGGGGCTAGGGCAGCCTGGGCAAGCCTTCCTCACCACTCAGAGTTGTTGACGGCATCCCCAAAGCCTGGTGTGTCCACGATGGTGAGCTTCAGCTTCACTCCCTTCTCTTCAATGTCCACCGTGTGCTTTAGGATCTCAACCGTCTGGCTGATGCGTTCTGGGGCCGGAGGCGGGGTGGTGGTGGTGTAGAGTGGCTTCTGCGGCCCTGACTCCCACCCTCGGGCATCCCAGACCCTCCCAGGTTACGTGGCCTGGTGGTAGTCTGGACCCATGCTTCGGGGAGAGAGGATCAGGGATGGACCTGGAAGGGGCCCTCGAAAGGGTCACCCAGCAGGGGGCGTGGGGCCCACTCACCCTCAGCACTCAGCAGTTTCCGCTCCTTGTAGAGGTCGGTCAGGAAGAGGCTGTGGACCAGTGTGGACTTCCCCAGGCCTGACTCCCCTGCCCACAGATGCAGTGGGGAGGTCAGGTCCCAGGCCCCAGACGGAGCCTGGCTGCCCGTGCCCCTGCCCGCCCTGGGGCCTGGTGCGCTCACCGGCCACCATGAGCGTGAAGTCGAAGCCCTTCTTCACAGACTTGCGGTGCACCTGGTTAGGCAGCGTGGCGAAGCCCACGTACTGCTTGTCGATGTCCTGGACAGGGGTGGGGCAGGTCAGGGGCATGCTCGGGTTCCCGGGGCAGCCCCGGGCCCTGCCCCTACAGAGTTCAGGCCAGGAGGGCAGCAGGGCAGGGTACCCCGGGGAAGGGGCATCTCAGTGGTAGCCGCGGGCGAGGGCCTGTGGGCAAAGGCCCCCCCGAGGTGGAAGGCGGGTGGGCATGGAGGGTGGTGGTGCCTCCAAGGGCTTCACAGAGATCGAGTCTGTGCCCGGAGCGGGGCAACAGGCACATCCAGTGAGGCCAGTGTCCTGGGTGGGGGGCAGAGGGCACCAGGACCCAGGACCCCTCAGACATGCCCAAGGCCCTCCGAAGCTGGAGAGGCCCCCGCCTCAATACTCATCCCTCCGTGAAAGTGGGGGGTGGGAGGCCCCATCTGGCCCTAATCCAGCCGCGGGGGCGGCTGGCAGCAGCAACAGCAGAACTGGGGCTATTTATAGACAGCAGCCCCCGGCCTCCCCGCGGTCCCCAGCGCCCAACTCAGGACCCCAGGGCCCTGCGGCCCCCGTCATATCCCCAGTCCCGGCACCGGGGTGGGCGCGCGCTGACCCACTTTCCACGCCCCGCTCCACACACACCTTGAGCCGCCTCTGGGCCTGGGTCCGCGGCGATAGCAGCGGCTCCACCAGGCGGTCCTGGGGTGCTGCCAGCGAGTCCATCCCCGCCAGCCTGGGACCGTGCGGGCCGCGCTGGGGCCCAGAGGGTCAGGCCCGCCCGCCGCCAGGCGTGTTCTCGCCCCCGGGGCGCACGGACGCGGGCACCGGGGCCCGGGGCAGGGTGGTGCTCACGTGATGCGCGACCCCGAGGCCCCCCTCGAGCCGTGTGTCCGGCCCCAGACGGCCCGCCCCAGGCACAAGCGGGTCCCTGCGCCTGACGGGAGCGCGCGGTCTCCGGGAGACGGTCGCCTGGAAATGAGGCCGCGCGGGCGGAGCCACCGGAGCGGAGGAGGGCAGGGCCCAGCCCCGCGGGCTGGCGGGCGGCTGCGCGCGGAGCGGCGCGGCTCGGGCCGTCAGCCCGGCGACTGCACGGCGGGGGCCGGTCCACGGCGGGTCCGCGCCACCGCGCCCGCCGCCAGAGGGAGCCCCATCCGCGCGCTCCCGCCCGGCCCCCCGAAACTCCTCACAAACGCACCCCTCCCTGCGCGGCCCGCCCCCCGCATGTGGCCGGAGAAGGTTTACGCCGCGGCCGCCGAGACCAGCGGGGAACCTGCGAGGGCAGAGCCCCGCTCCCCACCCAGGCCCGCCTCGGGCGGGAGGGGGCGGTCAGAGCCCGAGATGTCCGCCCCCGATCCCCTCTGCAAACGCGGAAGCTGTGGCCCATGGGTGGCTCCCCACACCCGCCGGCCAGCCCTGCTGGCCACACAGCCGCTGCCAGCCGAGGAGGGCTGATGGAGCGGACCCCTCACCAGGGTCTGTCAGGGGACGCTCTGTCTCAGCTTCCATCCTGCCCTCACCCCCAGGGCTGGGCAATAGGGGGCCTGGGGGGCTCCAGCCAGCTCCGGCCTCTTGCCTGTACCGCGATGCCAGGGACCAAGGGGGTCTCCCGAGCCCACAAACCCGGCCTTGCCCCCACCCCGCAGGCCCCCACCAGAATCTGAACAGGCCAGACCAATGGGAAGGAGCTGGGCATCCAAAGAGGTGGACACACTCTGAACTCTGTCAGTAGGGCTGGGAGGCCCCCACACCCCTACCTGCCCTCCCTTCCTGGCTCCCCACTCAAGGGGCCTCTGTCCCCCAGTCCAGGCCAGAGCTGCTGCCGTGGGGCCTGGAGGCCGCTGGCACCTGGGGAGGAGGGGTGGGTCCACTGCTGGGAACAGGGGCGCCTTTCATCCAAGAGGACAGTGGGGGGAGCCACAAGCCGCAGCCCGGCCGCCTGCCCTGGTTCCAAGAAAGCATCCGCCACGTGGACCTGTGGGGGGCCTCCGGGCTGAGTATCCCCCCGCCTCCAACCCTGGGCTCCACCTTAGACACGGCTTCTAGGCCCAGCTCCCGCCGGGTGGACAAGCCGACGTCTTGGGCCTGGGGCGCCTCCAAGGACAGAGCCAGGCCTGGCCTCAGCGCCCTACAACCTGGGGCCTGAAGGATGCACTGCCCAGACAGCCTCGGTTTGCACGCTGGTAAGGCACAGCCTCGGGAGGCCCAGGACAGGGAACAAGCCCAGCCACTGCCGGCCCAGCCCGCGTCCCACCTCATCCGCACAGGGCTGGGGATTCCCTGGGGGTCCCCAAGGAGAGGGCCCTGACACCCGCTTTGTCTGGTCCCCGAGGCACAACAGACACTGATGAGGACTCCTGGAGTCGCAGACATGCCTCGCCCACCTCCTCCCTACCGCCTGCTGCCTGACACTCTCGAGGCGTTTTCTTTCTTAGAATCTCCCCGTCAGCTCCAGGGACAGGAGCCAGAGCCAGTGGAGCTACCAAGCTGAGACGGGGTGCAGTGGGGAGGGCACAGAGGAGCACCAGAGCCTCCCAACCCGTGCCTGAGATGGTGGGCACAGAGGGGTCCATAGAGTCCCCCCTCCCCCCGGTGCCTGAGATGGTGGGCACAGAGGGGTCCACAGAGCCCCCTCTTTCCTGGAGGAGTGACAGGCTGAGGCTCAGAACACCAACAATGGAACAGTGAAGACCCACGGGGAGCCTGTCCCAAACGCCTGGCTCCTGGCCCCCATCCGGGGTTATCCTACACCCCACCTGCATCACACCCTCTGCCTCGGGCCCCGGGGGCAGGCATGGGTGAGGCTGGTCCTAGCTGAGCTCCAGGAGGGGCTGGAGCCCCAGAATGGGACCCCAAGTGCCCCCAGGCCTCGGAGCAGCGGGGGGGCCGGTCTCCCGGGTCTTCCCCCTGTCTGTCCCTGAACAATGGCGGGCTGGCGGGCTGGCCTTGTGTCTCCTGCATTGTTCGACCCGCAGAATGAGCAGGCAGCTCCCGGCCCCGGCTCCCCGGGGAGACCCTCGCTGGCAGGGTGAGGATGACAGGCCCCTCCCCACGAGCCTCGCCCAGCCCAGGGCACAACCGGCGACTCCCAGCCCCCACCCCACCTGCCAGGCCGCTCCGCCCGCCTGCCACACCTGGGCCAATACTGTGGGGTTCCACCCAGGGTGTGAACCCCCATCCCTGACGAGGGCTGCCAAGGCCACCCTGGTGCCCAAGTCGGGCCTTCCTGTTCTGCCCTAAACAAGGCTGCGCTCGAGCAGAGAGACCTCAGCCAGCGGGGCTGTCCCAGGGCCCCAAGCTCCCCCCTGGCGCCCCCCTGCATGGGGTCTCCGCGACATTTAAACCTGATCTCAGCCAGCTTCACAGTGGGCGTCCAGGCGGCCTCCTGTCCAGCACTGTCCACCCGGAGGGTGGGGTCCAGGCCGGCCCTCGGGTGAACCCATTTGTACCTCTTAAGTCAGATGACCCAAGCTGGGCAGGGGGATGACCGAGACCAGGCCCTGGAGACTCCCAGTCTGGGGAAGAGGCCCCAGGTCAGCCCACTCACGTCACTCAGTGGGAAGAGGATGCAGAGAAGCTGGGTGGGGTGGCCGGAGCAGCCGTCTGCGCTCTCCGTGTGGGGCCACTCTGGGACGGCCCTGGCTGCTGGACGCAGACCCCTCCCTCCGCCCATGGCGTTCCATGACCAGGGGCTCCCTCAGGACCCCAGCACGCGGCCTCGGGCCAGTTCAACAAGGAGAGGCCGGCGCTGGACCAGTGGGAGGGGGCACCTGGCCCATCCCCCATCGGGGAGGGGTGCCCGCTGCGCAGGCCGGGGTTAGGATCCAGGACCAGGGCACCGTGCCCCCGCTGCCCCGCAGCACCCGGCTGACGATCGGCTATCGCGACAGGGCGGGATGACGGCGGGCGGGGGCGGGGTCGCGCCGGGGCGCCGCGGTGTTGTTGGCACAATGGGTGACAGCGGGCTGGGGGAGCAGCGGCGCACGCGTACCTGCTTGTCCTCTGCGGGTGTGAGTCGGGTCGGGGGTCGGGTCGGGGTCCAGGGCCGGCCGGCGGGCGGGAGAGAGACCGAGACACACGGTGAGAGGCGCGCGCGGCGGGGACAAAGGCGCGCGCGCGCGCGCAGGCGGGCGGGCGCCGGGCTCACCTGGGGTCGCCAGCTTGCTCTTGTGCCGCAGGCCTGTGCTCATGGTGGCCGCCGGGGGACGTGCGCGCGGGCGGGGCGGCGACGAGCCGAGGCCAAGGCCGGGCTGCGGGGTGACCGGCCCCTCCGCGCCGCCGCCCTCCCCGCCCGCGCGCCCGCCAGCCAATCGGCGCCCGCCGCGCCCACGCGCGACCCGGCGCGGCCGGCGGGGGCGGGGACCCGGGCGCCCCCACCGCCCCGCGCCCGGGGCCTGGGGCGACGCCCTCCCTTCCCGCCGGCCGGGCGCCGGGGCACCCGAGACCCGCGCTGCGCTCGGCCCCCGTGACCGTGGCCGCTGTCCACCCCCTCTCCTCCCTGCCTAGGCCCCCGGGCCCCCAACACCGTCCCTAACCGATCCCCGGCCCCCTACCCAGACCCCGGCTCTGACTCCTCCACCCTCATGGGACCTCCGACCACACCTGACCTCTGATCATCCTTGGTGTGGCCCCCCCGTAGAGCCCCCAGAGGCTCCGGTCTCATACATGCTCCACCACCACCCTCAGCAGGCAGGCTCTGCCCAGCTGAGGTCAGGGCATGCCCCCCACCTCATCAGGGTGGATGCCAGGGGCTTTGGCCTGCAGAGCCCGGCTCCAGGCCGTGTCAGGGCCGAAAGCCTGATGCCTGGCACGAGGCAGCCCCAGCGCCTCTCCTGCAGCTGTTCGTGTCTGTAGCCGGCTCTGCACGTGCACACACCTGGGCAGTCGGTCCGCCCCAGTTCCAGGATCATTGGTTAGGGATGAGCCGCCATCGACGGCTCCCACCGTCACCCCTGCACCCCCAGGCCCACCCCAGCACCCTGTGCTCTGCACACGCACAGGCGGACCTGCTGAGACCACCCTGAGAAGGGGCCCCCTGGGTACTGCGAAGGTGGGCCAGGGTCTGCACCCCACTTAGGCTGAGGTCTCCCCAGGCTGGGTGCCTGCTGCCTGTTTCGGTCACTGCCACACTCCCAGCGACACTGCCAGCTGCCCTCAGCCTGGACCTCCCGGGAGCGCCCCCCAGGAGTCTCGTCTGGGGCTCTCAGCCCCTCAGGACGGACGTGGGGCCTGTGGTCCGCAGCCCCCCAGGTGAGCGCCCCTGCACCGGCGGGAAGCCCCCGTCCCGCCCCGCCCTCTGCTGGCCTGTGGGCTGGGCAGACTGTTCCCCTGTCACCTTCGCTGCCGCCCGGCTGACCCGGGTCCCCTCCCCCGGGGCCTCCGCCTGGTCCGGCGCGAGGTGTGGGGCCAGTCCACCCCCCCACCCCGCCCCAGGCCCTGGGGCCAGAGCGTCTGGAATGCAGGGCTTTCATCCGCTCACAGACGACCTGATGCCTCAAAGGGCCCTGGGGCTGCGCCTGGACGTTCCTGTCTGAAGGACTGCCTGGTGGTCCCGCGGTTGCGACTCGGTGCTTTCACTGCTGGGGGCTTGGGCTCCATCCCTAGTTTGAAGCTAAGGCCCCCCATGCCACGCCACCACAATAAATATTTTTTTAAAAAAATTTTTTTAAAGATTTTGGCACTGAAACACAACTGTCCCCATGAGCTGCAATAAATAAAGATCATAGTAAATGTATATCTTAGTTCAGGACTGGCTTTGTCACCAGATTTTGAAAACTTTTCTTTCAGAGCTTTAGGGAGTTCAGGATTGTGGATAAAGGCGTGGGGCCAGAGGGGACACTTGGAGTGCGAGGCAGGACTTCTAGGCCTTCACCAGCCCTGGGGGCCTCCGTGGAAACCCCATCTCAGGGGACCTGGAGCCTAGCAAAGCGGTCCAGTCAGGCAGTGAGAAAGGGCACTTCAACAGTTAGCACCAACTGACCCAAGCAAGCCTGTGCTCACGGGGACTCTGGAGGACTGGAAAGCTGCCCTGTCCTGGGGGTCTGGGAGGGGCTCCAGGCAGCCCCAGATTAGGGGTTTGAACTCGGCCCTGAGGGGACTGGACTGCTGAAGGGCCAGGTTTTGAAACAATCCTGTAGGGGAGAGGCAGGGAGGGACGGGACACCAGAGGCAGCTCTTTCTCATCTAAGTGTGCCCCAGGGGAGGGTGGGCGTCAGCAAAGGTGGGCCACAGCCCAGCTTCTTGGGCCTGGAGACCCCTCCTTGAGCTGACGGCGAGAGGGCCGGAGCTGCCCCAGGACTCCCGAGGGCAGGCCCAGGTCGGGCCTCTGGTGAAACGCCCGGGGGTAAGTGACCTTGGGCTGCCGGGCGGGAAGCAGGTGGGGTCTGCTCCCCCCAACCCGGCCGCGAGCCCAGGGGACACCCCAAATCCCACCACAGACCCAGGGGCTGCCCCTCCAGCTGAGAGGCCCTGGGGACAGATCACGGCTCCTCTGCCCTAGCAAGCGCGCAGCCTCCGGCCAGTGGCTCGCAGGCGCGTCTCCTGCTCTGCCAGGCGGGATGGCAGAGGGGCCTCTTCCGGTTTCTGCAGCCTGGACGCTGCCAACTGACCTCCTGGTGCAACCCTTCCAAGGCCCCTGCCCACCGCAGGTCACGACCCTGGGGGTGGGTGACCTTGGGCAGGAGGGCCCCGGGGGCCCGGCCAGCCTGCCTCCCACCGCAGGGCTGTAGTTTAAGGAAAACCCAGCCTCCTGGGCTGGGGGGAGCAGGTCTGAGCCCGCCCCCACCGCCGGAGCAGGGAGGCTGGCAGTGGTACAAGGAGGAATCAAAGAGATGCTCCTGGGTGGGAAGAGCACTGCTTCCTAATTCACAAGAAGAAGCTAATGAGTGAAAAAATAAGCTACACCCAGAAAAATCTGCTCAACCAACTTGGGCTACAAATAGCTTGACGCTTTTCAGAAAAACAAAAAAAACTCTTTATTTCGGAAGTTCTCCAGAGGCCGCATTTAGCTGGTGTGGAATCATCCTTCCTGGCGACACAGACGCGTGGGCCTCTGTGGTCACATGGGCGTTGGCGCCTCTGTGTAAGCCCTAAGCCCGGAGGTGTTGGGCTCGAGACAGGGCAGCCTGTCCAGGGGACACACGGTGTCAGGTGGACTGGGGGCCGCTGGCGACACACTCCAGAATGTTCAGTCCGTCTGAGGCCGAGGTTGAGCGTGGAAGCCGAGCTGGACACAGCTTGGTCGTCGACACTCCCTCTCTGGGCTGCAGGTCATGTGGCCCCGGGGGGGTTGGACTGCCTCTTTGAAGCAAGGGCCACCAGGAGAGGAGGAAGAAACACACTGCCTGTCACGGGGACACAGAAGGACCTTACTCAGCTCCGAGTGGAGTTAGCCCACTGAGACCACCTTCCTGGCATGCAGGATGCCCCTTCCCCGCTTCCCAGCCCGCTCAGAGCCTCAGACCCCTCGCGGCTGGGGCCCCCGTCTTCAGTGACAGCGTGGGGCTCGAGATAGATGCCCCCACTTGGCACGTGGGGCTGTGATTCCCGCAGCCCACCCCCACGGGCCCCGGTGTGGTGCCCGGGGTCCCCCACTCATGCAGCCTGTGCCCAGGTGTGGGACCTCTGCACAGAGCAGCCCCAGGTCAGGCTCAGCGTTGGCCCAAGAGAAGGCCCCGAGGGATGGGGGCACGCTGCTCAGGCCCCCCACAGTGAACACCCCCGCGGTGGCCCTCCCCCACTGCCCAGCCAGCCCCCGCGCCCCACCCCGTGTGCTGTGCGGTGCCCGCCAGCTTCTGGCTCAGTACTGTCCCCTCTGAGGTCCCCGCTTCTCAGGGTGAAGCTAGGGCCATTGTGGGGTCGCCCAGGCTGGGGCCCAGGGGTCCTCTTCCTCCGGGGGGGACTCCTGGTGTGCAGGAAGGTGAGTCACCCTCCCCGACCCCCAGACCCTGAGGGTGAAGGGCACGGCGTGCTTTGCGGGCCTCCCCCCTGTCTGGGCAGGGGGGAGAGCGCAGGAGGAGAAAGGCCTGAGCGAGGGCCCTGGGGCAGCATGCGGGCCTCGGCCCGGAGGCGGGTATGACCGTCCTGCGCTGTGGCCGCAGCCCCGCCCGCCCCAGAGCCCAGGGTGCCCTCTGCCCAGACAGGCCAGCGAGGGGGCCGTGGGCATGGCTGCCTGCAACACGGAGGGCGAGGGGCTCGTGTGTGCAGCCGGGGGCCGTGGAGCACCCTGCCCTCACCTCCCCTGAGATCGCCGTGTGGGGTCAGGGCGAGTGGGCACTCACACCAGTGGACAGCAGGCCCGTCCAAAGGACACACTGTCCACGGCAGCTGCCCCGCCACGGGCCGCCGGAGACAGAGCCTCGGTCCACACCACGGCCCTGTTCCCTGGACCGCTGGACCGAGGGACAGAGGGACAGAGGATGCCTGCGCTCGGTCCCAGGGGGCCAGCCTGGGGACCCGGAGCAGCAGCAGGCGCCCCTCCCTGGCGAGAGCCGGTGGTGGGGGGCCTCCAAGCCTTCGTGATGGGACGGGGTCCGGAAGAGGATGGAGCGCAGCATGACTCAGCCAGTGGGTGCTGCCGACCAGGGCCAGGGCCCCCACCAAGTGAGGGGCTTCACAGTGACCCAGACCCAGGTCCGCCCTCCCCCGTCAGCACCTTTGCCTTCCAGGGAAGGCTGGGTGTCGGGGTTCCAATGGCTGGCCCCAGTGCCCAGCAGTATCCCAGCCCCACGTCTGTCTTGGGGTCATCAGGCCAGGGACGTGTGAGAAAACCCCCCGGGAGTGAAAAGCATGGATGTGGCCATGGGCATCCAAGGAAGGGCAGGAAGGGCCCGGGGTCTCGGCTGAGTCCCCCTGCCCCTCGTTCTCGCTACAGGCCGTGGGGGGTCTCCTCTGCAGAGCTCTGCCCGCCCCAGGCAGCCGACTTAGGGGAACCACGCTGGGCCCCTCTAGTGGGGGGCAGCAGGAGCCCCTGCGCTTCCATCACCAGTGGCTCAGAGTTTGGGGAGCCCAGCCTGAGTGCTTCTGGCCACTGACCCGCCGGGCTGAGTGAGCTAGATCCGGGGTGCCCTGGGAGCTGGGCCCAGCGCCCCCGAGCAGGACCACCACGTTAGGAGCCGGACCCAGGGCCCCTGAGTGGGACCACCACGCTGGGAGCCGGGCCCGGGGTCCTCGAGCGGGACCACCGGGGGGCAGGTGTTGCCAGGACTCCCTCCCCTCCCATGAGCTCTTGCCAAAGGCTGGTTTTTGCAGCTATGACTCTTCACGAGCACCCCTGGGTGCTGGCACCCCCTGGGGCTCCTGGACCATCTCTCATCCCGGAGCGCTCGCCCCGCGGACAGCTGGGCCCGGCCTCCTGGGCAGGACGCACAGCCGACGGCTGAGCTGATCTCCCAGCGGACACCCTGCAGGCGTCACAGAGCAGCACGGGAAGAGGAGCACCAAGCCTCGGAGTTTGCTGCTCGGCTCTGGGCATAAAGCTTTTCTCTTTTCCCCCTAAATGTTTAGTTTTACGTTTTAAATTTAAGTTCATGATTTTACTTTGAGCGCGTTCTTGTATAAGAGGTAGGCTGACATTTTTGAGGGCTTGTGAGCCTCCCCTTGCTCTCAAAGCATTTGCTGCCTCCTTCCTTGTTGAATTGCTTTTGAACTTGGTCGGGGGACTTCCCTGGTGGCTCAAATTCTGCCTTGCAGAGCCGGAGACCTGAGTTCAATCCCTGGTTGGGAAACTAAGATCCCATGTGGTATGGCAAAAAAACTAAAAGAAAAAGAAACAGATGTTTGTAACTTGGGTAAGTTCCAATTTATTGATTTTTCATATTCTACCTCAAGCTTCTTTTGTTCTCTCCGAGAAATCTTTGCCTACTTACTCCAAGGTCACGCACATCTCTTCTGTCTCTTCTCTAAGCTTTACACTCTCAGCAGTCTCTTTAGGGCTGTAATCCTTCGTGACTTCTTTTGTGTGTATGTGTCAGGTAGAGATCAAAGTTTATCCAATTGTTCTAGCACCATTTGTTGAAAAATTTAACCTTTCCCACTGAACTGCCGTGACACCTTTGATGAAACTCAAGAGTTTAGCTTTCTTGTGGCTCTCGTTCTGAATTTAGTCTGTTTTGAAATGACTGTTGCTGCATAACAGTTCGAAATTTAGTGAAAAAACATCAACTTCAGCTCAGCTCAGTCTCTCAGTCATGTCCAACTCTGTGACCCCATGGACTGCAGCACACCAGGCCTCCCTGTCCATCACTAACTCCCAGAGCTTGCTCAAACTCGTGTCCGTTGAGTCAGTGATGTCATCTAACCATCTCATCCTCTGTCGTCCCCTTCTCCTTCTGCCTTCAATCTTTCCCAGCAGGGTCTTTTCAAATGACTCAGTTCTTTGCATCCAGCAAGTATTGGAGTTTCAGCTTCAGCATCAGTCCTTCCAATGAATATTCACGACTGTTATCCTTTAGGATGGACCGGTTGGATCTCCTTGCGGTCCAAGGGACTCTGAAGAGTTTTCTCCAACACCACAGTTCAAAAGCATCAGTTCTTTGGCCCTCAGCTTTCTTTGTAGTCCAACATCAATGTAGTGATTCTTTAATCTCTTGTGGTTCCTGTGGGTCAGAACGTCGAGAAGGCTCTGCTGGGTCCACCGTGTGATTTCAGCGTCCGGCACTGTGACTACTGGCTGGATGCCTCCCTTAAGCCCTGGGGCTTCTCCCCATCACATCTGGGGGGGGTGGCCCACATCCTGACCACAGGGGCCTCAAGCCCCTGGGGGGGTTGTGCAGTGTCCCCTGTCCTGTGACCCGCTGTTGGTAGGGTGTGTGAGCACCCTCACGCTCACCGGGCATCGCGGCTCCAGGAGAAGGTGTGGGCTGGAAGACTTCTCAGGCCTGTCTTTGAAAAATAAAATCTGTCAGCACTCCTCTCTCCTGGCCAGTCCTCTCTCTGTTCACAGCCTGGATGATGGAGACTGCCCTGTCTCTGGCCAGCAGTCAGGGGTGGACTAGGGCAGCGGGTGGGACGGCCCCATCGAGGTGAGTTACCCTGAGGCCTGCAGGACAGCAGAGAGGAGTGGGCGTCCAAGGCGCATGGTCAGGCGAGGGGGCGGGCGTGGGACTGTAGACCCCCACGTGCCTCTGAGACCTGAGCTGGTGCGGCCTGGGCCCCAGGGGGACACACTGGGGGCTGATGACTGCTGTGTGGGGGCAGCCGGGCTCAGGGACAGGAGAGCCCGTGGCCACTCTGCTCGGACTCAGGGCGGGGGCCCACACAGGCATGTGTGGCTTGGCTGGGGCTTCCGGGGAGGACGTCAGAGCCAAGGGCAGCGTTTCGGGCTCCGGGGGGGGGGGGGCACTGAGTGAGGGGGAACGTTCTGGGCCAGGGCCGCCCGAGAGCCTGGCCTCTGAGGACCAGCCCAGCATGCACTGTGGCGGCGGCCGGGGGGTCACCGGGCGGTGTTTTGGGGGCTCTCTCTGGGGCATTGACACCCCCCCGCTCCAGGGCCCAGAGAATCTGGCACCATCTCCATTCTCCCCGTGTTCACGACCCACTCTGCTTCCCCACTCATGGACCTAAGGAGACCCTTCCCAGCCCCTGCTGGCGGGGGACAAGGAGCAGGACCCTCCCTTAAGAGCCGCGCCGCCTGCAGCAAAGCGCCGGCCCCTTGGGTCTTCCCCGTGACGGGCGGAGGTGCTCCGGGGACCTTGGGCTCGACCTCTGGTGGCCCCTGGACTCCGCTTTCTCCCCCTCCCACCGCAGGGTCCTTGCTCAGCCCCGGGCACCTCTGGGTTTTGTTTTCATTTGCTGGTGCGGATAGTGCCTGGCGCTGGAGCCCATGAAGGGGCTGCAGAAGGAGCTGGGGACTGCCCAGGGCTGCTGGGTCCTCGGCCCCCCCAGCAGCAGCCGGGGACGGTCTTGGGGGTTCCTGGGCGGCCCCCAGCGGACCACTCTGCTGCAGTGGGGTCCCCACCCACCAGCGGCTCGGATCTGAATCCCAAACCACTCTGGTCGTCCCCTCCCCTCTCGCTCCACGGCCAGCGCGGATTCTGCTCCAGAAATACACCCACGGTTCCTCACGGGGCTCCCCAGCACCTAGCACCCTCCCCGAACTTTGGTGGCAGGAGTCCCTTCCCCACGATCTGGGGGCTGCAAGCCTGAGGCTGGGGACGTTCCTTCTCCTTGGCGAATGTCCACCGTGACCTCCCAGCATCCTCACCTCTGCGTGTCTGTGTCCCGACCTCCTGTCTCAAAAGGTCCCCAGTTCTGTTGGGTCGGGGCCCCACCCTAGTGACCTCTTTTCACTCAACCACCTCTTTCAAGGCCCGTCTGCAAATACGGTCACGCTCTGAGCACTGGGCTTGGGGTTTCAACACATGAACTGGGGGACACAGCCTAGCCCACGACACCACCCAAAGCCGCCTGGTCTGTGCCCCTCAGGCTTGGACCTGGGTCTGGCCCACACTGACCCCACCTCCACAGGGGGGCCCCCTGAGACCCCCGTGTGGTTCAGATCTCAAGCTGCACCCTCGCCTTGGGCACAGCCCCACCCAGGAGCTGAGCCCCGTCTCCCATGCCAACCCCAGTCGACAGGCTGCCTCTCCTCCCTTCAGAAACACCAAGCTCTCCCCGGGGCCCTGGCCACGTGCTTTATTGAGACAGTTCATCACCACACAACTCACCGCCTTGCCTGTGCGTTCAGAGGTTTCCAGGGCATGCACAGGGCTGAGGAGCCATTGCCACAAGCACGACAAGAAGGCGTCCTATGGAGGCATAGCTCACAGGCCAGGAGACCCTCCCTTACACAGGGTGCCATTCCGAGGGCTTCAGGACCTTCCAAAGCTGTGCCTCCATCACCCAGAGGAAACCCGTTCACGGGCACCCCCTGCCGGGCCCTGGTCCTCACCGGTCTGCACATCTGCCCGCTCTGGACGTTGACTATAGACAGAATCACACAATACGTAGCCCTGTCTGAGAACCAGCTCGCGGGGACCGCCACGCGGCAGCCTGTGTCGGAACTTTGTTCCACTGACTGAATGGGCCACGTGTTATCCGCCCGTGTGTCGAGGGCCCCGTGGATGGTTTCCATTTTTCGTCTACGTGCACAGGCTGGTATGAGCAGTCGGGACAAATCCCCGTGTGGACACACATTTTTGCCCCAGTGGAGTTAGGTGTCCAGGGAGTGGAGTCACTGGACCCTGAGGTCACTCTGCTTTCCTGATCACCTGGGCTCATTATCCGTCTGCTCCATCCGGGAGGGAGGAGGCACCAGGGCAGGGCTGTGGCCACTGTGTGTGGAATGAGGATGGGCTGGCCTGGGGAGAGGAGGGCACCCGGCCACACCGAGTCACACCCCCCAGTGCCACGGAGAGTCGGCTCCCGACAGCTCTTCCTACAGCTTCAGTGGCCCCCTGCTCCTGGCCCTCCGGGCCCCATCAGGAGCACCGTGCGTCTCTGCGGGCAGGGCTTGCAGTGGGACATGGTGCGCCTCCGCAGGAAAGGACGCGTGACTCAGGCTGCGACGAGGATGAGCCCTGAGGACCCGATGCCCGGTGGAAAGGGCAGACCCAGGACAAAGCCTGCACGAGGTCCCGGGGTCGTTAGCTTCACAGAGACGGGAAGTAGACAGTGGGGGCCGGGGTTGGGGGGAGGACAGAGCATCAGTTTGGGAAGAGGGAAAGTTCTGGAGATAATGGTGGGAAGGGTTGCACAACAATGTGAATGGACTCAATGCCGCCGAAGCCTGCACTCAGAAGTGGCTAAAACGGTGAACTTCGTGTCATGATGTGTGTGCAGTCATGTCCAGCTCTCTGAGACCCCCATGGACTACTGTCCGCCAGGTTCCTGTGTCCATGGGACTCTCCGGGCAGGAATACCGGAGTGGGGTGCCATTCCCTACTCCAAGGGAATCTTCCCAACCCAGGGATTGAAGCCGAGTCCCTTGCATTGCAGGCGGATTCATCACCGAGCCACCTGGGAAGCCCGTGTTACATACATCTTACTGTAATTCCTTTTGAACATAAGTAATAAAAATAGTCCAGTATAAAGTCTCAGCTTTGCTCGAGGATCTGCTGTATGAAGCCCCGGGAGTTAACATAACTGTGGACACTTTTTAAGAGAGCAGAGCTCACAATGTAGTCTAATCATAATAACAATGAAACAAAAGCCGCCGCCTGTGGGCAGAGTGCTGCTCTGTGTGCAGAAGGCAGCCCTGGAGAAGATGCGCTTCTGCACACACGTGTGCTTACACGCATGAAGCTCCCGAAAGGACACACACAGGCCTAAGGCACCCCGTGGGACACCCAGGAGCTGTCGCTCAGCGGGCGACGGGAGGGAGTCTCCTCTCGAGAACTTTCTGGAAGCATCCTGGTACTGTTAGGGTCAGGCTAGGAGTTAGGGTTAGGTTTAAGGGTTAGGGTCAGGGTCAGGGTCAGGCTTCGGGTTGGGTTAGGGCTGCCTTCGTAGGCCAAGCTGAGGAAAGTGCAGGAAACCCGGGGCGGGCAGCCCCACCCAGTGAGGGGCGTCTGCTGGGCAGGGAGGGGCGGGCGGCCCTGCCCTTGACCGACTTCTGTGCAGACGCTTCAGCCCTGCCCCGTGCCCCGTGAGAACCTGAGAACCTGCAGGGCCCGTTCCGAGCGGGCTGACTAACGGCTGACTAATGGTGTCCCCAGCCCCGCCCGCTGGGCTCCTGGCCCCCCTCGCACTGAGGGCCAGCCGTCCTGCGGTCGCCCCAGCGGCCAGCCCAGAGTCTGGAATCCCGGCAGGAAGCGCCAGGCCTCCCCAGGCGGACTCCGGGCCCAGAGCACAGAGTCCCGCCCGGAAGGCCCGTCTGCGGCTCGGCTGGGCACGACTCACGGGGAAGGATCGCCCTTGGGTGGAAAGAGTGACATGGGGCAAACAGAAAAAGCCAGGTTTGCGGAAAAGCAATTACAGCTACTGAGCGTGAAGCCAGAGATGGGAGCGCACGCACAGAGTCCCGAAAGGAAACACAGCCCGTTTCCTTCAGAATCCACATCCCTGCTGCCGGAGGAGCTGGGCACTCAGCAAATGAGGCAGCAATAAGAAGGTGTAGCACTGGTTTCTATTTTTATTTTCACAGTTTGTCACATTTCCTAAGAAGCTATGTCAAAGCTGGTTGGTAGAAGCAGAAGAAAATTTCATATTCAGTGAAGAATCGTCTCCCAATCCCTGGCAGATGAACAGACCTCCAATCAGCAAAATGAGAGAGACAAATTCTCCTAGGACAAGTTCCCGAACAAAGAGGGATTTCTCGTGTTTTCTCACCAGAATGCCAGCTGCCCCCAAAGGACAGTTCCTGCTGGAGGGGAGACTGTTCTCTGCCAAGGTAGCCCCAGCTGGGTGAGGAGAAGGCCCTGCCGGACAGATGCACCCTGGGCATCTGTACCATGACCGCAGCGAAGGCAGCCCCGAGCAGACAGGCGGAGGGGACAGGCTGGCACGTGTCCGAACGACTGCTGGCCCTGGGATGTGATGTCCTGATGGAGGGCCACACGCGCCCAGTCTCCTGACCAAAAGCGGCCGACGCACCAGTAATCACGTGCCTATACCAACCGCACCTCAAGCGATGTTTGGGTAGATTCAGGTAAAAATATTAAAGTCAGGGACTTCCCTGGTGGTCCGGAGGCTAAGACTCTGTGCTCCCAATGCAGGGGGCCTGGGTTCGATCCCTTGTTGGGGAACCAGACCCCACAGGCAGCAACCGAGACCTGGCACAGCCAAGTGAGTAAAAATAAATTTTAAAGAAATTAAAATTAGTCTCACCGGTTTCTCTTTATTTTTTTACTGTGGTTCCTAGAAAATTTCACATTACGAATGTGACTTGCATTGATAGAAACTTCAGGAGCAGACCCAAGCTCATCTGGAGATTCAGTATATGATGAAGGTAGGGGAGCGGTGGGCTTTCTGAAGATAAAATGACACGGGGACACAGCCGAGGGGGGTCACATAGAAACAGGGAACGTGGGCTGCACACCTCACACCGTTACGAAACGAAATTGCAAAGGAGCAAACGTCAACATTGACAAGTGAAACCACAGAAGCACTGAACTCTGAAATCCAGGTCAATTCCTTCACAGACGGGGCGTGAGGAGTTGAAACTCTACATACGATAAAAGACACAGATTCAATGACATAAAATCGCATCCCCGCCCACTGTAAAAGGGAGCGGGAGAGATGAATATGACGGGGAACACCCAGGGGCTAATGTGCCAACATTCAGAACATTTAAGGATGCTCAACAAGCCAGGTGGGGAGACAGGAGACTGTGCAAAATGCACATACAAGAACGGGCCACAGATACACTCACACACGCTCACACACACTCACGCCAGGGAGAGATCAAGCAAGTGGCCATGCAAGGTGGGCCGCTCAGGCCAGAGGCGGGGACAGGCTGGGCTCACACACTCACACGTCGGGGCAGCTGGTCAGGTGGCATCTGAGGAGGCGGGACATCCCTTTCCCCTGGGACCTGAGGCCCCCTCTGGGAATGGGCCCTGAAGCTCACACCCAGCAGTGGGAAGACATGTGGACAGTCGTCCTCGTCAGCAGGCATCCCGAGCCTGGAACACTCCGGAACTGCTGCACAGTAGCCTGGGGGTGGGGGTGCTGGAGGCTCTGTTCTGCGGGATAAGCTGATGGTTCAGTCTCAGTCGTGTCTGACTCTTGGGACCCCATGGACTGTAGCCCACCAGGCTCTTCGGTCCATGGGATTTCCCGGGCAAGACTACTGGAGTGGGTTGCCATTTCTTTCTCCAGGGGATTTTCCTGACCCAGGGATCAAACACATGTCTCCTGCCTTGGGAGGTGGGTTCTTAACCGAGTCACCTGGGAAGCTGGGATAAGACAGGCCTGCAAATCCTTCCCCCAAAAAGGGAGGGGTGGGAGTCAGGTCATGGTCAGGACATAGCATGTGGCCTGCGAGCCAGGAAGATGGGCAGGCTGGAGGGCCGGTGGCCTAGGGCTGGAGCCGGCACCAAGTCCCAGCCCAGAGCTGCCAGGTGGGGTCGGGGGAGCTGGTCTGGAGGGGTCCAGGGCCCCACTGCAACGCGTTGAGACACCACCAGGGTGGTTTTGGGGCAGCATGGCCAGGCCGGTGTTCTGGGGGAGTAGGGTGGGGCGGTCAGCGGGCATCCAGATCCCCGGAGGCAGGAGGTGGCGGAGGGCAGGGTCCTCGGGAGGGGATGGGGAAGCCGGGCAGGCCGGAAGGATGGCGAGACGCGGAGTGAGGACAAGGAGGTGAAGCAACCCCGCGGCCTCGCCGCTGGAGCCCGCCCCACTGCGGTTTCCACACTCCCGGCTGCGGCCACAAACCGAATGGCAAACTGCAGGCACGAGGGTCCGTGGGACGCAAAGCCCCGCTCCTCCGCCCTCCTCCCGGCCCCCTTGTCCCCCGCCAGCCCCCACACCGTCCACCCAGCACACGGGCCGGAGGGGGGGGCGGGTGGTCTCTGGACAGGGGTGTCGCGAGCGTGGGAGGGGATTCGGGGACCACGTCCCATCCTCAGCAGGTCTTGGGGCCCTGCTCCCCAAGCGGGTGGAGGCCGCGCTGTGGTGCAATGCACGTCTTTGGCAACTGTGAGCCCATAGGGAGCCCGGCCTGCACCAAGAGCAGAAGACACCGGGTTTCCGGGAGGGACGCCAGCAGGCGGCTGGCCCGACAGCGCCCCCCGCAAAGTGAGGACCCCTGAGCGGCCCCGCCCCTGGCGCCAGCCCTGGTGGCCTTCGCTCAGCTCCTCCGGCGGTTACATTTTGCAGAACTGCGGTGACATCTCCTCCTGGAGGGACACGTGCTGTTTCTTCTTAGCCACGCCCACTTCCCTCCTGCCCCACCCCCTCCCTGCCTCCTGCAACCACTAATTGGCTCTCCATTCTCATAATTTTTTTTCATTTCAACAGTTATATGAATGAAAATGGACTTGTATGCAGGCACACCTTGATTTATTAGCTTCACAGATACAGCGGGTTTTGTTTTTTTTTTTTCTTTTTCACAAACTGAAGGTTTGTGGCAACCCGGAGTAGATTAAGTCTATTGGGCCATTTTTCCAACAGCACTTCCTCATTTCATGTCTTTGTGTCACGTTTTGGTAATTCTCACCATATTTCAAACTTTCTCATCGTTACTGTATTTGCAGGGTGATCTGTGGTCAGTGATCTGTGATGTTGCTACTTTGACTCACTGAAGGCTCAGATGATGGTTAGAAGTTTTCAGCAATAATCTTGAATTAAGGCCTGGACATTTTTTTAAGAGACATAATGCTGTTGCATACGTAATAGACTACAGTCTGGTGTAAACACCACTTTTATACTCTGTGTGACATACTTTGTCGCTGTGTTCACTACTTTCGTGGTCTGGAACCAAACCCCCAGTCCCTGCGAGGTCTGCCGGTGGCACCCGACCTTATAGGATTGTTTTCCGCATATTTCCCTGGTGACTCATCCAGGTGGCTGTGCTCACCGATAACCCACTCCTTGCTTCTTCCATCAGCCCTGTGCAGTCTTCTGTGTCCATGTGCTGTGCGTGTTGTGTTAGATTTTCATGTATCTCATTTTGTGAAGAATTTCAAATGGTATGTGCTTATTTCTGGGGGAGCATGCTCAGTTGCTGCAGTCATGCCCGACTTTTGCGACCCCATGGACTGTAGCTCACCAGGCTCCTCGGTCCATGGGATTGTCCCTGCAAAAATATTGGAGTGGGTAGCCATGCCCTCCTCCAGGGGATTTTCCCAACCCAGGGATCGAACCCTCATCTCCTACATTGCAGGTGGACCGCTGAGCCACTCAGGAAGCCTGTGTGTTTCATTCTAACGTATAGAGAATACAACTAATTTTTGGAAAGTTTTATCTTACATCTGTGGAGCAGAGTCCATGGAGGACCTTTGCTTCCTGGTGGGGCCTTCCAAAGAGACCACGGCCCGACCGACACCTCGATGGTGACTCAAGAGAGGCGTTGACCAGAGAGGTCCCTGACTTGAGGACACTGCTGTTTGAGACGCTGAGTTCAGTACAAAGCAGAAATTACTAATGCGCCTTCCTTAGCAGGATCTGAGTTCCCAGACCAGGGACTGAGCCTGGGCCCCCTGCAGTGGGGGTGGGGAGTCCTAACCGCCGGGCCGCCAGGGAGCACCCGTTTAATGGCTCCGGAGGTGGGTTCCGGTTTGTTCAGCTTGTTCTCAACTAGAGCTGCAGTTAACTCATGGGGGTGGGGGTGGGGGCCAGGAGCGGCCTGGCCCTTCAACCGTCCACCCTGCTGGCACAGGTCACGATCAGAAGAAAGACGTGACCGTGGTCCTGGGTGAGGGGGGCGCAGGCAGTCTCCTCGACTGTCCACGCCTGAGTTTGAAACCTAAATGAACGACGTCCACTGAGCTGCCCAGGGTGTGGGGGTGCAGGGGGAGGGGGAGCTGGGGCGCGGGACAGGGCCGACTGCAGGCTCCAGACAGGACAGGCGTTGAGCTGCAGTCCGTGTTGAGGTGGGGGAGGAGGCTGGAGGACAGAAGCTGAGCGGGGAGGTTAGACGGGGCGGAAGGGGGCTGACTGCAGACTCCAGACACGCCGACGGCTTCAGGATGTTCCCACGATCCTGGCTGCGTTTCTTAAAAATACCTTCAATTCCAAAACTGACAAAGAGTGCAACCTACCCTGTTCATCCAAGCCAAGAAAAACACTCAAGACTCAAACACGCTGTGGGACCAAGGGGTCCCGCCGCGGGGCGGGGCCCGGGAGTGGACTTTGCCCACGTCCAGGGCCCCCAAGGCCCTCGCGCTGGGCCTGGAGCCGCCGCTGCACTGAGACCCAGCCTCTGTGGGCTCACATTCACTTTTATTTTTAAAATGCTTTAATAGAGTTTATTTTTAGAGCAGCTGAGGGTCACAGCGCGACTGAGCAGGAAGCAGGGCGGTTTCCCACGCCCCCTCCCCCCCAGCAGCACGTCGCGATAATCGACAAGCCCCCACCGACATGTCTGCCTCACACAGGGTCCTCAATCTGCCCCGGGGCCGCTCCTGCCCACGCCACAGGGGGACAGCAGTGTGATGGCCGTGCCCCACTACAACACCGTGCAGAGCAGTGTCTCTGCCCTGAACACCCCCCCTTCTCCCCCTATTCAGCCCTCCCTCCTCCAACCCCTAGAAACCACTGGTCATTTCACTGTCTCCATAGTCTTGTCTTCTCCAGAACGTCGTATACTGGCATTCACAGGGTGCAGCCTTTATAGAGTGGTTTCTTCCACTCAGCAATTTGCATTTAAGGCCCTTCTATGTCTTTTCATGTTTCTTTTTTTTCTTAGTTTTTTTTTTTTCTTGATGTGGACCATTTTTAAAGTTTTTATTGAATTTATTACAATATCATTTATGCTTTTGTTTTCTGGCCAGGAGGCATATGGGATCTTAGCTCTCCAACCAGGGATCAAACCAATACCCCCTGCACTGGAAGCCGAAGTTTTAACCACTGGGCCACCAGGGAAGTCCCTCCTTTCATGGTTTGATAGCTCATTTACTTTTAGTGCGGAATAATATTCCATTGTCTGTCTGTACGGTTTCTTTATCTGTTTACCTCCTGGAACAGTGCTTCCAAATTTGGGCAATTATACACAAAGCAACAGCTACACATACCCACATGCAAATAGTTGCGTGGATAGACATTTCCAGCTCCTCTGAGTAAATAAATACCAAGGAGCACGCCTGCGGATGGCAGAGTAGGAATGTGTCCAGCTGTGCCAGGCCCTGCCTAACGGTCCTACACGACCAGGCCAATTTCCATTCCCACCAGCCGCAAGTGGATGCTCCTACCGCTCCACACACATTGGTTTTTGAAAGTAACACTTACTATTATTATTTAGGTTTTTAAATTTTATATTGGGGTATAGCTGATTCACAATGTCACGTAGTTTTAGTGTAATTCGCTTATTTTTTTTAGTATAAAATGTCTCTGTAGAAAACTTGAAAACTTAAAAGGAAAGCATGAAGAAGAAACTGGAAATCCCCAGTGGTTCTCTGCCCCTTCACCTGTTCATCAGGTAACCGAGCCTCTCCTGGGAGGGCTGTGTCCCAGGCCAGGCCACCCAGCAACCTGCCCGACCTGTCTTCGCCTGGGGGAGGTGGCTGACCAAACACCAAGTAGGTCCTCCTACCAGCCACGCTGCGTGACGTGACTGCATCGCACAGGGCGTGAATAAGCCGTCCTGCTGGGCTGGGTACTGACGGATCCCCGTCCCCCAGACACACTCCACCTGACCACCTCGAGCACTCCACCAGTCCCCTCCTGAGAGGGTCCCCACGTGGTCACCACTGAAACCCCCATTCACAGCCCACCACCAGCTTAGCTGTCACCCCTGGCCACTGGACAAAGCATCTGGGGGATGATGTTCTGTGTGTGTTCACCTCAACAATCTATGAAAAAGTCAAAGTGTTAGTCACTCAGCCGTGTCTGACTCTTGGGGACCTGTGGATTGTATCCCACCAGGCTCCTCTGTCCGTGGGATTCTCCAGGCAAGAACACTGGAGTGGGTTGTCATTTCTTCCTCCAGGGAATCTTCCCAACTCAGGGATCGAACCCTCCATCTCCTGCATTGGCAGGAAACTTCTTTACCACGAGCACCACCTCTCTATGCAAGAGATAATATTATAGTAAAATAGTATTAAATGGACCCCATATACTCATCAATTGATGGATATATAGGGTTTCATTTAATATTATCTCATCCATAGACAGATATAGACACATAGATAAAGATCTTAGATACATGTTGAATAAGGAAATGGCAACCCACTCCAGTATTCTTGCCTGGGAGATCCCATGGACAGAGGAGCCTGGCAGGCTCCAGTCCATGGGGAGAAAGAGTTGGACGTGATTCAGTCGCTAAACGACAACAGTGACACCCATCAGTTAAAATTTTAAACTATTAACACTTGGTCATATCTGCTTCATCTCTTTCACGCCCTCTTCTAAAGTATTTTCCAGCATGGACTAGACACATTTTTACTCTTAAATATTCTGGGAGATATTAGAAGCTGAGAATTCTAAACTATGACCACCATACCCCCCATCACATCTGACAACATGAAACGCAGGGAAACACGATTCCTTTCAGCCACCCAGTCAGCTCACGCCGTCTTCTCCCCGAGGGCTCCCCGGGCGCCCTCTGCCTTGAGGTGCAGGGATTCCAGGTCCCAGCCGCAGCCGGCTTGGGGACCAGGCCGCACAGCCTCAGCCCTGAGCAGAGTGAGGGCCACAGCGCCCCCGTGTGGCTCCTTCTGGGCCATGCGGAAGGGCGGGCGGGGGGACCTCAGCCCCACCGGGAACAGATACACTCCCGCAGAACCTACTCATAACCAGAAAGACGCCTATTTTACTCTGGAAGAAGAGTTTGGAAAGAAATACAAACTATTTTAGCCAAAGTGATTTTTATGTTACCGATCTTTTATTGGGCTTCCCAGGCAGCTCTAATGGTGATCCCACCTGCCAATAATGCAGGAGACATTAGAGACGTGCGTTCAATGCCTGGGTGGGGAAGGTCCCCTGGGGGAGGGCGTGGCCGCCCACTCGCTATTCTTGCCTGGAGAATCCCCATGAACAGAGGAGCCTGGTGGGCTATATAGGCCATGGGGTTGCAAGAGTCAGACACGCCTGAATAATTAAACAGCAGGCATATTTTTAAAGTTATGCAGTACCCATAAACCACCCAACTCCAGAGTATCTTCATCACCTCCCAAAAAGCTCCGTGCCCACAGCTGGCACTCCCCATCCCCCTCCCCCAGCCCCTTCTTCTCATTCACTTGCCGTCTCATTCACGTAAACGGAAACACAGGCCGATAGGAGGAAATATAAGGCCTTTAGTGCCTGACTTCTTCCCGCTCAGCATCAGAGTCGCAAGGTTTGCCCGTGTTGCCCCGTGAATCAGGACTTCGTGCCTTTATATGACTGACGAATATGCCATTGTATGCGTGTATACGCACATACATTACACATATATATGTGACACTTCGTTTACTCACATTTCTGTCGGTGGACATTTGCATCATTTCCATTCTGGGCTGTCAGGAAGAAGGCATGAACATTTGTGTACAAGTGTGTGTGAGTGGTCGCATTTCCAGTTTTCTCGGATGTGTGCTTGGGTGTGGAATTGCTGGCTTTCACAGTAACTGTGTTTAACTTTCTGAGTAGCTGTCTGATTGCTTCCCACAGCAGCTGTGCTGTTTCACATTCCTACTGGTGGTGTATGAGGGTTCCCGTGTCCCAACATTCTTGTTAATACTCATCACTCTGTATCTTTTTGACTAAAGCCGTCCTGGTGGGTGTGAAGTGGCGTCTCACTGGGGTTCTGCCTTGAGTCTCCCTGATGGTTAATGACATGGACCATCTTTTCATGTGCCTATTGGCCATTTTTGTATCTTTGGAGAAACCTCTGTTCAAGTCCTTCGCCTGTGTTTAAATTGAGTTGTTTCTCTTCTTATTCCTGAGTTGTAGAAGTTCTCTATGTATTGTGAAGACAGATCCCCCAGGCTTGCCTGATGAGATTTGATTTCACCTGAGCTGAGGACCAGCCTTGCTCGGGGGCCTGTGGGCTTTCTCGGGCCTGCTCCAGCAGGAGAGAGCCACGTGGGTGGGGCTTGGCCCCAGGCAGCTCCTGGCCGGCAGGGCTGGGCAAGCCCTAGGTGCGTGGTGGGCCGGCCAGGGGAAGGGGAGAGGCCCTACGGGGGTGCCCTCACCAGAGCCCAGAGCAGGGGGAGTCCTCGGACACTCCCAGGGTGCAGAGCAGCGCCTGACCTGAGAATGGGGCCAGGGGTGGGCAGGCCTGGATTTCAGGCCCAGCACCAAAGGGGCCGCGGAGCAGACCAGCCCCCAAGGACATGGGTCTGGGGTGAAGTCCTGAAGATGACCAGCCCCTCGTGAGACGCGCCTTCTCGCGTGTCCGCTGCATGGTCGTCCCTGTGTGCGTCTGAGTCCTCCTCGCTCTTCTCAGCCACAGAACCAGCCACACGGGATCAGGGCCCGGCCTGAGGACCTCGTTCGACTCCAAGGGCCGTCGTGCTGGGCGTCCGGGGGGGGGCAGCACGGATGAATATCCAGAGGACTCAACACAGCCCGTAACGCTGTGTCCTTCATTCGATCCGCCCGCAGCGCGGGACACAGAACACGCGCAAGCATGTGTGGAGCTGAGACAGCGGGTAATACCCACTGGTGGGTGGGTGGCCCCGGAGTCACCAGCTTCCCAGAAACGGGTCACCACTAGAGGGCAGTGCGCGCGCGCCCACCGGGCCAGACCAGCTCAGCCAACAGCACATGACACCTTCGTCCTTTTTATTTATTTTTTTTTTTTTAAATTTTAAAAAATTGTCCCTGGTGGCTCAGCCAGTAAAGCGTCTGCCTGCAATGCGGGAGACCGGGGTTCGATCCCTGAGTCAGGAAGATCCCCTGGAGAAGGAAATGGCACCCCACTCCAGTACTCTTGCCTGGAAAATCCCATGGACGGAGGAGCCTGGTGGGCTACAATCCGTGGGGTCGCAAAGAGTTGGACACGACTGAGCGAATCCAGTTTCACTATTTTTCACTTTATCGTCGATTTACAATATTGTGCCAATCTCTACTCTACAGTAAAGTGACTCAGTTACACACATGCAGACAATTCTTTTTAAAATATCCTTATCCATTATGGTTTATCACAAGATATTGAATATATATATATCCCTGTGCTCTGTGGTAGGACCCTGTGTTTGCCCATCTCGTATGGAATGGTCTTGTGGAGTCCCACATCAACGTCGGGGCTCCCCGGGTGGCTCAGACGGTAAAGAATCCACCTGCAAAGCAGGACAGCCAGGTTGGATCCCTGGATTTCGAAGATCTCCTGAAGGAGGGCGTGGCGACCCACTCCAGTGCTCTTGCCTGGAGAATCCCATGGACAGAGGAGCCTGGCAGGCTACAGTCCATGGGGTTGCAGAGTCGGACACAACTGAGTGACTAACACTGTCACACACACAACCCACGAAAAGCCTTGGCTCTCCCGGCCGGCTGCACTCATTATTTCTGCTCTTTGCTCTGAATAAACTTACTCCCTTCTGAAATCCTGTGTGTCTGGAAATTCTTTTCCAACCCTGCACTCAGACGGCCAGGACACGTTTGCCTCTGCTGATTCCTGACTCCCAGTCCTTCCCTCTGTCACCTCCCTCCCCCTTAGCAACAAGCACGTGGTCCACGTCTCGAGTCTGTTCCTCTTTCGTAGACGTGTTCATCTGTGTGGTATTTTAGATTTGCATGTAAGTGGCCGCACGTAGTGGCTGTCTTTCTCTGACTCACTTCACCTCGTGTGGTCGCCTCTGGCGCGATCCTGCCTGTGGCATCACTGCACTGCTTTCGTGCGCGAGCCGTGTCGCACTGTGCGTACCACACTGCACCCGCTCATCTGTCAGTGATGCTCAGTCGCCCGCGCTTTGGCCACTGAGTGCTGCTGCTCCGCACGCTGCGTGCCGGTGATCTTTAGCTCGGAGGTGACCCTCTGAGCGCCCCTCCCTTCTCGGCGTCCTGCGGCCTCACTCAAGGGGCCTGCAGAGCCAGCACCTCCAGGATGGGCCAGCCCCCGTCCTCAGTGCGGGGAGAGGCTCCTGTGGGCCACATGCTGGATGGTCCCCGCATCCCGGAGGCCGATCTCGGGAACTGACAAGCAGATTCCAGGGCGGCTCGGGGAAGGGGGTGACTCGGCCAAGCCGTAGGGTCACAGTCAGTCACCCCGGCGGCCAGTCAGGAAGGGGCCTCTGCCGCTTCTACTGACCCTCCAGCCCTAACATCGAGGTGGCCACTGCGGGCTCTCACCCGAGGCGGGAGCCGCCCGGATGCCGGGCTGGGGGACGCCAAGCCATCGACACAGCTGAGCGTCCTGCCGACGCCTCGAGCGGGTTTCGGGGCCATTCAGGACGGGTCACAACCCCAGAAGTGGTGACCGGGCCCTGCACGTTCGCCCTCAGAGCCCAGGGAACCGGCGGGCGGGCATCCCAGCAGCGGGAACCAGCATAGGACCCAGAAGGGCATTGAGCTTGACGGAGATCTCGGCGATAAAAGGCAGCGGGAACAATGGGGGGAAAGCCGGGGCCAGGGGCGCAAGAATAACCCATCGGGGCTCTCAGGCCAGCGCTTTCCTGAAGGGAAGAGAACCGCTAGGAAAACAAACTCTGCTTTGGGGCAGCAACAATGAAACAATCCCGCTCCTCCTGGGCTCGGCTTTACGGGCCTCCAGAGGCTCTGTGTTCCTGGAGATTAGCCTTCCCTCGGGAAACAAGAAGAAAGGGAGCAACAGCCAGCACTGGCTCCCCTCACATGAGGTCACCCCTGGGAGCGGCCGCCCGGGAGCCAGCCCTCCGCGGCAGCATGTGAGCCCGCATGCCAGACCCTCCCGAGTCAAGTGGGGGAAAGGCTGACAAAATACCCTTGAGTTCCAGGGAAAGGAAACAGGAACGGCCCCCCGCCTGCTTCCTCCCAGCACCACCAGGCCAGCGGAACCTGGGCGCCCACCCCCCGGCTGGGGGCAGCAGGTGGGCCGGCCCGGCCAGCGCTGATCTGCAGTCCTGATTAGTCATTGTGTGCAAGGAATGTTTTCAGCTGAAATAATAGACAAGAGTTTCCCTAGAGAAAATATACACTCCGGTCTGTTGGAACCACTTAACACGACCAAGTGAAGGTACGCTTGGAACAACATGACACATTTCTCTGGAAGAACGGCTGGTACAAATTGATGTCATCGCAATGGAGATGAATGCGCCCATTTTATGAGGCTCCCAGGCCGCAGGTGAATGCCGGGCCATTGTTATTCAACCAGTGAATATTATTTTTACATAAATCAAGGTAACGCCTAACGACGGCTGAGCCTCTAAATCACCCGCCTTTTCCTATTTGGAACATAAAGCTGGGCTGCGGCCAAGGGCTCCGGGAAACAGGGCTCCGAGCGGCAAGCCAAGGAGGCCGGTGCTGTTCGGGGTTCACGGCTGGACACAGGCTCCTGGCCCCCGGGCACCTGCCAGAGCCACAAGCCGGCCACGGGCACCGTCGAGGGGGGCATTGACGGGAGAGGGGGTGGGAGGCGGCCGCTGTGAGCCGGCGCCACATCAGTCAACGGGGCTGGCACAGCAGGGGTGGCCGAGGGCGAGGTGTCGGTGGGGACGGCGCCTCCCGATCACTCCTCCCCCCGGGCGTGCAGACAGCCGTCTTTGCGCTGCAACCTCCCGTGGGCAGACCCCTATGTGTCTGAGTCCTGCACGTAAGGACGCCGGTCAGGCTGCATTAGACCCCACCCTGATGAACTCACTTTATTTTACTGGTCTGCTAAGTCACTTCAGTCATGCCCGACTCTTTGTGACCCCATGGACTGCAGTCCGCCAGGCTCCTCTGTCCGTGGGGCTTCTCCAGGCAATAATACTGGAGTGGGTTGCCCTGCCCTCCCACAGGGGAATCGTCCCGACCCAGGGATCGAACCTGCATCTCTTATGTCTCCTGCACTGGCAGGCGGGTTCTTTACCATGAGCGCCACCTGGGAAGTCCTCATTTTAACTTAATCATGTCTTTAAAGCTGCATCTCCAAATACAGGCACATTCTGAGACACTGTTAGGATATATGAACTTGGCGGGGGAGGGGGACACTTCAGCACATGACAAGAGCACAGAGGAAGACTCTGGCATCTTTCTGCTGCTGTGAAAGAAGCAGACAGTGCCTGACTTCCTGCCACTCTCCACGCTCTGGCCCGGAAAGCTGGGCCCTGTGATGAGAGCGTGACCCAGCTCGGCCACGTGTCAGCAGACGGAGGGGAGCCTCTTGGGTGTAGGGTCCCACAGGCACCTGCTTAACAAAAATCAGACCACGGGACGACATCAAACGACACCCCAGTCCATCGCAGGACATGTTCAACAGGGACAACAGAACCCGCGGAAGGAGAGCAAGTGTTCGAGAGTCACGTATCTGATGAAGTGTCACTGTCCAGACATACAGAGAGCTCCAAGGGCTCAGCAAAGACAAACCCAAGAGCCCAACTGGAACGAAACACTTGGAGAGGCCTTCCTCAAACATGCTCTACACGAGAACACTCTCGGCATCGCTGATGAGCAGAGAAAGGCAAATTGAAACCACAGTGCGGCATCCCCTCACACCTGGTGGGATGGTCACAGTCATGCACATTTTTATGTATTGATTTGACTGCTCCAGGTCTTAGTTGGTGTGTGGGATCTAGTTCCCTGAGCAGGGATGGAACCAGGGCCCCCTGCATTGGGAGTGTGGTCTTAGCCACTGGACCACCAGGGAAGTCCCAAGGATGGCTGTGATTTTCAAAAGAAAACAAGTGTCGATGAGAACGTGGGAAAAGGGAGCCCCTGTGCAGTCTTAGTGGGCATGTGAATTAGAGTGACCATTATGGGAAGCAGCGAGCAGCCGTCTCAAAAAAGCGTTGTTCAGTCGCTCAGTCATGTCCGGCTCTCTGCAACCCCATGGACTGCGGCACGCCAGGCTTCCCTGTCCTTCACCATCTCCCAAAGTTTGCTCAAACTCATGTCCATAGAGTCGGTCATGCCTTCTCTGAAACGACACCGCACTCCTCTGGGAATGCAAAGCTAGCAGAAGAATTCATCCCCAAAGCACCGCAACTGAGGTGGCCATCTGCTGGTGCGTGGGCAGCCACCTCTCAGGGGGAGCTCAGAGCGTGATCTGGGGTTCTGAGACATCCAACACATAAACCCCCAAGTCCTGCTCAGCTCCCCAGGCAGGTGGTCCAGCATGAGGTGCCCGTTCGGCCTGCGCTTGGCACGGAGGTACCACTAACACCGCCTGCAACACCGGGGGTAGGGGGCGGTCGGGGGGGTTGGGGGGGCGGTGGTCCCAGGTCTGCAGTGGGTGGAGAGCTGAGGCTGCTGGCACAACCAGTGCTCCTGGGCTGGGCGCGTAGACAGGGTTCAGACACCACGTTACCATCGTGTACATTCCCAACTGAAGAGAGAAGAAAGCAGAGACCCTACGGTTAGAGCCTGGCGGGGGAAGCCAGCTGGTCCTCTGCATCCTGCTCAGTTTTTGCTTCTTCCCGAAGAACGTCGATTCGCTGACTCCCCGCAGATGGAGGTACATGAGATGCGGATGCCGTGAGTCCCCACGTGATGATGGGGCAGCCCACTGCCAGCGAGCGGGACCCAGAGCCCGAGACTGCCAAAACATCAGGGCCACCATTAGAAAAGCTGACGTTAGGAAAGAGAACTGAAGTGGAAACTCAGGCCTCTTCTCGCCCGGGCTGTCGACGGCCCCGGAAGCCATGGAGGCTCGGAAGGACGGCTGTGGCCCCGGGAGCTCCACCTGCACCCCGAGCTCGGTAGCAACCACTGCAGGCTGGTACCCACCCCGGGCTGTATCCCCGTGCTGAGGGACCACCGCGGAGCCCCTGCATATGCCTTGGAGGTCATGCACCCTGAGTCCCCGAGATTCAGCCGCCTCGGCATGGGGCATGGGTAAATCCTGCTCATCCTTTAGGGATGACTCCCTCAAAGGGACTCATCCAGACCCTCCCCCACCTAGATGCACACCCCCAACTGAGGTCTGGCAGGCTTGGTGACGTGGCATTATCTGCCCAAGGGGTTCCCGCCACCTCAGCCCCACGCCTTCTGTCTCCTGAGTGCCTGGAAGAACTAATCACAGATAAATGAAAAGCAAAGCTCTGACAGAGAAGGCTCATCCATGGTCACTCAGCAAATCCTTGGGGAAGGTGAGGAGACCCAGGTCACCTAGGCACCGGGCTGGACCCAGCTTTTCAGGAAACTGCTGCCCATGTAGCCAATGGCACTGTTTTCCAAGTTGAGCACATTCCGGGAAAGTGTCGTCAGCCCAGGCCTGACCCTCGCTTCGAGAACCTTCCCCCCACCCCTCTGCCCCTGGGCTCGGAAGCACCTGGGCTGACATCACTTTCCGGTCATCCACGAGGATGCGGCATCCTGTACCACGTCCTCCAAAAGCAAACAGAGAAGCTCTGCTGCAGGCAAGCTCTCTCCCACCCCGAGGCACGTCGTTTCCGGTGGGGAGGGGCCCCGACCCCGCCAGGCCAGGGAGGCCGACTCAGGTCACCAAACACCTGGCACAGGCTCCGCCCAGGGGGACAGCCACGTGGAGAGCAAGGAGGGGCCCGGCCTCCCCTGGCCACAGCGACATGTGGAGGGTGGGAGGGACTGATGGGAAAGATCCCGCGGAACTTTCCAGAGCTGGAAAAGTTATCTCCAGACAGTGTTCAACTGTCACAGCTCCTCTGGTGGGAAATGAGGCCTGTGATTTCACTGGGCGAAGAAGCCTTATTTAAAAGCAAAACTGAAACCACCCCCCACGCATTATGATGGCTAGTATTTAAAAAAACAGAAAATACGAGTGCTCCACGGGGAACGCGGAGAAATCGGAAGCCCTTGCACAGCGTCGTGTGCACCCTGATGACGAGAGCAGCGTCCTGAAGGGACATTCGTACCCCCACATTCACAGCCCCTTCAGTCACAACAGCTAACAGGTGGAAGCAGCCCCAGTGTGCATCGCTAGATAGTTGATGAAGCCAGATGTGGCAACACAGCAAGTAAAATAAACACACAATGGAATATTACTCAGCCCTAAAGAGGAAGGAAATCTTGACACCTGCTACAATATCAATGATCTCTGAGAATATAACCTTCAGTGAAAGCCAAACGTGTGTCACCCCACATATATGAGGTCCCTGGAATCATGAGATTCACAGAGACAGAAAGTAGACAGTGGGGGCCAGGGGCTGTGGAGGGGAGGCGGGGTTAGCATTTGATGGGGACAGAGTGTCAGTCTGGGAAGATGGAAAGTTCTGGAGATGCTGGTGGCAATGGCTGCACAACAAAATGAACATACTTGATGCTACTGAGCCATATGCTTAAAAATACCTAAAACAGTAAATTTTATGGTATGTGTATTTTACCATAGTAAAAATTGAAAAAAAGAAAAATGAGAGCCCCAAACCAAAGAAAACCAGAGTGATGGCAAATAGATGTCTATGATAGATAGATGTCCCAGGGGCCGCTGCCCCTGGGAACCGTGGTTCTTAAGTGTGTGGACATTTTTGAAGAAAGGATATTTTAACGGATTAGTGTCCAGGCAGAGAGCCAGCAGGGGTGCAGCTTTGGACATCTGGCTGGATCCTGTACAGTCTTAATGCAGTCAGCCACCACTGAAATATCTGATAATAATCTTTTAAGTGGACTTTTATACCAAGGTGGTCATTCCATAGCCGACTTGCTGTTCCTGTTCAGTCCCTAAGTTGTGTCTGACTCTTTGAGACCCCATGGACTGCAGCACACCAGGCTTCCCTGTCCATCACCAACTCCTGGAGCTTGCTCAAACTCATGTCCACCTAGTTTGTGATGCCATCCAACCATCTCATTCTCTGTCACCCCCTTCTCCTCCTGTCTTCAATCTTTCCCAGCGTCAGGGTCTTTTCTAATGAGTTGCTTCTTTGCATTAGGTGGCCCAAGTATTAGAGCTTCAGCTTTAGCATCAGTCCCTCCAATGAATATTCAGGGTTGATTTCCTTTAGGATTGACTAGATTGATCTCCTTGAAGTCTGAGGGGCTCTCAAGAGTCTTCTCCAACACCACATTTCAAAAGCATCAATTCTTTGGTGCTCAGCTTTCTTTATGGTCCAACTCACATCCGTACATGTTGTTGTTCAGTCACTCAGTTGTGTCTGACTCTTTGCAGCCCCATGGACTGCAGCACATCAGGCTTCCCTGTCCTTCATCATCTCCCAGAGCTTGCTCAAAGTCATGTCCATTGAGTTGGTGATGCCATCCAACAATCTCATCCTCTGTCATCCCCTTCTCCTCCAGCCCTCAATCTTTCCCAGCATCAGGGTCTTTTCTAAGGAGTCAGCTCTTTGCATCGGGTGGCCAAAGTATTGGAGCTTCAGCTTCAGCATCAGTCCTTCCAATGAATATTCAGGATTGATTTCCTTTAGGACTGACTGGTTTTGATCTCCTTGCAGTCCAAGGGACTCTCAAGAGTCTTCTCCCACACTACAGTCCACTTTATTTTTTTCCCCCATTTATTTTTATTAACTGGAGGCTAATTACAATATTGTAGTGGTTTTTGCCATACATTGACATGAATCAGCCATGGATTTACACGTGTTCCCCTTCCCAATCCCCCTTCCCACCTCCCTCTCCATCCCATCCCTCTGGGTCTTCCCAGTGCACCAGTCCTGAGCACTTGTCTCATGCATCCAACCTGGGCTGGTGATCTGTTTCACCCTTGATAGTATACTTGTTTCAATGCTATTCTCTCAGAACATCCCACAACACTACAGGCCAAAAGCATCAATCCTTTGGCGCTCAGACTTCTTTATGGTCCAACCCTCATATCCATACATAACCACTGGAGAAACCATAGCTTTGACTATATGGACCTTTGTTGGCAAGGTAATGTCTCTGCTTTTTAATATGATGTCTAGGTGTGTCATAGCTTTCCTTCAAAGAGCAAGCATCTTTTAATTTCATGGCCACAGTTGCCAACTACATTGACTTTGGAGCCCAAGAAAATAAAACTGATCTGGGCTCCCTGCAAATTAGTAAGTTTGCATCATGATATTTTATTACATGTAAGCTTTTAGATTTTCTGAGGTTGAACAAAAAGCAGTTTCCTGGTTTTCAGAGTTGTAGGTGAGCAGACTCCAGACTTTCCCCCAGCTTTAAGAGTAAACATGTATTAACTGTCTTATGGCTGACCATGAAATCGGTGTCACATGAAAGGCACTCGGTAAACATCTGCCAAAGGGAAAAATGTTTAAGGTGATATATTTTATGTTATGAATACTTTACCACAATTTTTTAAAGTCACACAGTGAGGGCGCAGACAATCTGTCCAAACCCACCCTGTCCTCATCCTCACTTTTCACCCAGAGGTCGCTGGGGGCAGAGGGTGGCCCCTCCGTCTGCGCTCAGCTTCCGAGGAAGCCCCCGCAGAGAGCCGACCACGTGAGCTGCCACCACCCGCCTGATCCCCGCCGCGCGGGGGGAGGGGGGAGGAGGCCCCCCGGCCTGGGTTGGGAAGGGCCAGGCAAGAAGCATTTCCGGCTCTGCAGGCCACGTGGCCCCCAGGTGTGGCCGGAGACCCGCCGCCGTGATGACCATGTCCCAGCCCAGCTGTGTACGGACCCTGACGACAGAGTGGTGAGATCTCCTTTCAGCTTCCTCCCACTATGGACTGCGGCAGTGGCCGCTCTGAGCGCCTGAGCGGGGGTCAGATGGGTGGGGTCCAGCCCACAGTGTCCCTCCCCAGCTCCCCCCAGGGAGCAGCCTGGGCAAAGGGTGAAGCCACAGTGACATCAGCTGTGGAGGAAACTGTGGACAAGCGAGAGGCCGCAGGGCCAAGGGTCAGTGGTCACGTGCGTGCGGCCTGGCCCCGTGCCCGGACTGACGTCGTCCCTCGGAGAGCTGCCCCAAACACACGAGAAGTGGTTCACCTTCCACAGACCGACAGTGGACCTTAGCGTGAGGAAATTAACCCAGAGATGGCCCCAGCCGGCCACTGTCCCTCGGAAGGAGGACGGCTCTCAGACACCTCCACTCAGGGCCAGATGAACAAAGATGGCCGCCTGCCTGCCTCGAGGGAGGCGCGGACATGGCGCCCGGGAGGCGGGGCGCGGGAGCCACTTCCGGGGTAACGGGTGGGGGCGGGGCGGCGTTGCCGGCAGGGCCGGTGGGCCGCTGCGGCAGTGGCGGCCGCTTAGTGCCAGGCGGTTAGTGTGCTTAGAAATGGCGAAAACGGCTCACTTCTACGTTATATAAATTTTACCACAATTTTAAAAACAAGAAAAAGGCACCATGGGGAAAAAGTTCTTTTAATGTAGTGTCCAGGAGGGCTTCCAAGGTCACACTTAGATTTTTGCTTCCTCAGCCAGGAAACATGTAACTTTGCGCTTGATTTATTCTGTTCCCCTCTTATCAGCACTTCCCAAGAAGTGAGAACAGAGCACTGGAGCGCTCACACCGCAGGGCCAAGGGGCAGGGGCTGGCGGGCCCGGCACCGGGGCTTCCTGTGGGCCGGGGTCTCACGCCCGCCCCGGTCACTCCCAAGTGTCGGCTGCACACGTGCTTGCCAGTGTCTGCACACGGGGGGTGGTGGTGGGAGACACCCCCCCGCCCCAGGCTGGGATGCAGCCTGGAGGCTGGACGTGCGTGTTCCCGGCAGCCCAGGCCCAAGTGGCCGCCGAGGCGCTCACACGTGTTGTTCCCGCGTGTCAGGCGGGAGAGAGGGCGGCTCCCACGGTCTCCCACTCAGCCCAGAGGCCCTGGCACCTCCTAAGGACCAGCCGCAGAAAGCCCGGATGCTGTCGAGGCTGGTAGGGGCGCGGGGGAGTCGGGGAGACAGAGCACCAGAGCCTTGGGAATGTTTTCACAACAAGTCAACTTGCTTCAGGAATCCAGGGAGCGGGGGTGTGCACCATCTTTGCTGTAAACACCTGCCCAGCCAGCACCTGCCCTTTGCGGCTCTGGGAATGCTGGATTCTGAAGCCCCAGTGCCCTCGGCCCAAGGAGAGAGGGGTTCTAGGGGGAGGCCTGTCCCGAGGAGATGAACAGCTAATCTAGGTGGAGTTTCCTAAACCCCACGAACCTGTAAGAAAACCAAGTGATGAATAAGTGTTTAATTTGCTTTCTGCGGGGCCTTTGCAACAACCTGGCGTTGGAGATAAAGGTTTCACAAAATGTTGCACAGGGCTAGAGAAAACAGGAACAACAAATGCTGAGTCTCTGCGTAAATATATATTCTAGCGAAATCCAAATTTAATCTGCTATCTAGCACGGGGCCAATCGAAACATCCCCTGGAGCTCTCTCCGCCCTCCTAGAAAGCGGTATCTCTGGGCTGTGCCCTTGGCCCTATACAATGAGAGCTTTGAACTGTTTATGCTATGATACAACAGACCCGCAATCACTCAACAACACTCACTCTGCCCTTTGAAGCCGCCTGCAGCTCAAGTGTTACACAGGCAGGAAGCAGAAATCAGTGCTTTGATTTGTTTAAAATAAATTAAACACAACTGGCAACCATATTTCCTCTTATTGAGAGGAAGTTACAAAAGGTACAGACAATCAAAAATACCAGGTGACTTTGAAAACGGGGAGCCTGTCTCTTTGTCAGCAGAAAATCCCCCAGTGCCCCCCTGACCACACATCCCAAGACGCTGTGTAGGCAGATTTTAAAGAGGTCGCCCTGTTCAAAATAACTTGGAAATAACTCCGTGCTTCTTTTGGGTGGAAGAGGAAGTCATCCAGAAGAATAGGCCTCAACGTTTAAAGTCTTTTTTCCTTACAAATTCAAGCTTATGATTCCAACCTGCACTTGGTCTTGTGCCTTGTTTTCCCCATCAGTGGAATGGGGACACCAGGCCCCCCTGAGAGAGTATGAGGGGAAGACATGCAGCGCCTTGGAAACGTTCAGAGTAGCGCTGGGCACCTGGAGACCACCCCAAACCGCTGGGTCTTCACAAGAGCCGCTGGTGAGGGAGACCTCAGGCCGCCGCTGTGACCAGTCCCCTTTCGTGCCGAGCAGAGGGTGGTGGTCACTGTCTCCACGGTTTGACCTGTGCCCTCCACCCCCCACCTCTTTCCCTCTGAGCCGCTGGGACCCAAATGGACTCTCGATCCCTTAAACCTGGACCCATTTGTGTGACTGGGCGGCTGTTCCCCATTGAATAGACGTCTGTGTCTGCCTCCGACCCTTCTCCAGATCCAGGCCACCACCCGTGCCACCTCCATCCCACCCGCCCTCCCAGCAGGACACAGCCCCCCATGCCTCTGTTTCCCCAGTCCTCAGCACCCCAAGCTGTATCTGGGGGCCCACGCTCCCTTCCCGAGTTTCCAGCCCCCTGTCCTTCTGACTGCCCCTCATCCCGCGAGGACTTCCAACCCCATGCAGTCTGCTTGCTCTCCACAGAGGCAGCCTCGCAGGGTCACAGTCGATGGGCTCGGCTCCATCCCGCCTGACCTCGTGTCCCGCTTCCCGTGGCTCGGCAGCTGCGGCTTCGAAGTCCGCACATGGTGTGTGTCTTTAGGCCACACCCTCCTCTGATGTCCTGTGGATCCCCTCACCTTTTCTTTTCCATGGGATTTTAGAATCAGCTTGTGAAGGAAATGGTAACTCACTCCAAGATTCTTGCCTGGGAAATCCCACAGACGGAGGAGCCTGGAGGGCTACCGTCCATGGGGTCGCAGAGAGTTGGACACAACTTGGTGACTAAGACAACAAAGAATTTCTACAAAAAGGCCTGCTGGGACTTTCCGATTGGGCGATCAGTCCCTCAGTGATTGGAACTGAGTTTAAACTCTGCATCCATTCAGGGAGAAAGGACATTTCACTGATACTGTTGCAGTCCGCAGACACACCCATCTCTGTTTATTTAGGAACCCTCTTCTTTCTTTCATTGGTGTTTGGAGTTTTCAGGAGAAAAAAAGATCTTATACATATTTTTCAGGATTTGTTCCTAAGTATTTTATGTTTTTGTTGTTGTTCTATTTGTAAATGCAAATGTTTTAAATCTCAGTTTCCAGCAGTTCTTTGCTAGTACATAGCTTTCTGGATCTGTTGAGATGATCTTAACATTTCCTCCTTGAGGAAAGCCGTTTGATTGACTGTCAAATGTGGGGCCACCCTTCCGTTCCTAGGACAAACCCTACTGCTCACATTGTTTTGTCCATATTCCTGACCAAATAGACATGATCGATTCTGTGGAGGATTTTCTCGTCAGGCCTCATCGGGACCATCCATGGTTTTCCCTTCCTTTGAGTCCAGTTAGGCGGGCATTTGCGTGACCTTCAGGTTAGCGGAATCTTCTGAGTCGTTTCCAGGCTTCGCTGGGGAGAGTCGAACACGCCCTCACCCTATGGAGGTTCATCCACAGTGACCTAAGGGGACCCCTGGGGGGCTCTTCAGCACGCCTGGGGGTCAGCGAGCGTCGTCCACTGTGGCTGAGCTGTTGGGGGCACCCCCTGGCAGCTCCTGCAGCCATTCTTCGTCCAGCTCCAGCGGGTCTCACTCGGGCACGCACAGTTCAGTGACCCCCAAACACTCAGGGGTCCCTTTCCTCAGGGACACGGCTCTGTGCTGCGTGCTGTTCTGTGTCTGAAAACATTTGATTCTTGTATTTCACCACGTCGCCAGCTGCTTGGGGAGCAGAGGATGTGCCACACGGCTCCCTCATCCACTGCCACTCACGGCCTTGACATGGTCCACCCCGGGCCATCCAGTCAAGACCTATGCTCGCCCGGCCTCAGAGGGACACCACCCCAGAGGGCCGCGCGTGCAGCCCTGGCGGGCTTGTGGTTCTGAAACGCGGCTGCCAGCATTCTTGCTGGGCCCTCCCAGAAGCCGGGTGTGAGGGATGGAGGCCGATGGCAGCACCCGGGCTAGAACCCTGAGCCTGACGTGCCTGGGAAGGCCTCGAGGAGAGTGACGAGGAGTCTCAGCGACAAAGCAGCGGATCACTCCAGCGATTTGAACTGATTGACTCCAGTGCTAGCTTTAATCAAACGTTTAGACTTACACCTGTACTTTTTACAAGCTGCACATAACCAGGAATCATGTGCGTGCTAAGTCACATGTTTGTGTCCCACTCTTCACGACCCCACCCCATGAACTGTAGCCCGCCCAGCTCCTCTATCCATGCGATTCTCCAGGCGAGGGGACTGAAGTGCGTGGCCATTTTCTTCCTTCAGGGGATCTTCCCGACCCAGGGCTTGAACCCTTGTCTCTTTTGTCTCCTGTATTGGCAGGCAGGTTCTTTACCACTAGCGCCACCTGGGAAGCCCTTTAGCCAAGAAGTGTACCCAAGAATAAAATGAAATTCATGATTGTGAAAAATTAGGCAAAATTGTCAATTGTAGAAGAATGTTTGGATAAATTATATATATTAACCTGACAGATTATCATATGATTATTAAGAATAATGTCACATGGAAAAAAATGTATGAGCTGAGAGACTAAATTGTCCAAATATAGTCATTCCAACGATGTAAAATGTGCATTAGCGTGAGTGCAAAGACTAGAGGAAAATCTGGGGAATGAAGGCAGCTCTTTTAGAAGGATGGAGGTAATATGAGTGACGTGATTTTTTTCTGTTGTTGTTGTTTTTCAGATGTTGCTGTAATAAACCTTTAATAATTAAAAAGGATGTTTTAGAGAAACTACCTTAATGCCCGGTCATCAGCACCATTCAAATTTAACAAACAATAATAATAGGAAAGAACAAGGAAGTGACCTGCCAGCTCCCACGAGGGTGGGCGAGGGCAGAGTTTTTCCTGGCAGACTTCCTGTGTGCCAGGCGGGAACTCAGGGGAACTGCAAAGGACAGCAGGCATACTAGGATTGAAGAGCTGCAAAAGCACGCAGCAGGCCCCCAGCACAGCATACGTATTTACACCTAGTAAATGTCTGTTTTATTTCCTCCCATTTTACTGAGATATTAACACACAGCACTATGTCAGTTCATAGTGTACAGTACAATTATTTCATTTCTGTGCATCATCAAGTGATGACCACAGAAGGTTTAGTGAAGGGGAAATGTCAATTTAAAGAAAGTGGAAATCTACAGAGCTCTGGACATGAAGGTCTAACATTTGAGGGTTTTCTCCATCACAGGATCAGGCCAGGAGTCTTCACTCTGAACCAGCCTGCAGGGACAGCGCTGACGACAAGGTGATGGCTCCAGAGAAGGCAGACCACTCATTGGGGGCCGGGGGCTCAGGGACCTTGACAGAACGTAGGCATCCTGTGACCTCGGTCCCTGAATTGCTGAAGGCCATCCTGAGGAAATCCAGCCGTGGGGCCCCCACGCTCAGGTCGCAGCCAGGGCCCCTGTGGCATCTTCACGGGCTTGGCTCACTGTTAAGGTGATTACAGGAGGCTCTTTGCTCACACCTGGCATGAAGCCATGCACCCCGCTACGCTTCCTAAAGCACGTGTGCAAAGAAGGGCGGTGGGGAGACTCCTCCCCAGTCTTGGCTTCACTGTCGCAGGATGTGTGTGTTGGAGGCCTCCTGGCTCCCCCTATAAGCCTCCCCTTCCTGCCCCCTAAGATGAAGGGCCATGCTGCGGCTCCTCTGCACTACGTGGCCCCTTTCACAATGCCCTCACCACCCACCCGGGCTCTGCGCGTAGGTCTGCACACTTCTCCAGAGCCTCTTGAAGGTGAAAGAGGAGAGTGAAAAAGCTGGCTTAAAACTCAACATTCAAAAAACTAAGGTCATGGCATCCAGTCCCTTCACTTCCTGGCAAATAGATGGGGAATAAAAGGAAACAGTGACAGAGTTTATTTTTTGGGGCCCCACAATCACTGTGGACAGTGACTGCAGCCATGAAATTAAAAGACGCTTGCTCCTTGGAAAAAAAGTTATGACCAAACTAGACAGCATATTAAAAAGCAGAGACATTACTTTGCCCACACAGGTCCATCTAGTCAAAGCTATGGTTTTTCCAGTAGTCATGTATGGATGTAAGAGTTGGACTATAAAGAAAGCTGATCGCCGAAGAATTGATGCTTTTGAACTGTGGTGTTGGAGAAGACTCTTGAGAGTCCCTTGGACTGCAAGGAGATCCAACTAGTCCATCCTAAAGGAGATCAGTCTTGGGTGTTCATTGGAAGGACTGATGCTGAAGCTGAAACTCCAATACTTTGGCCACATGATGCGAAGAGCTGACTCATTGGAAAAGACCGTGATGCTGGGAAAGATTGAGGGCAGGAGGAGAAGGGGACGATAGAGGATGAGATGGTTGGATGGCGTCACTGACTCAATGGACATGAATTTGAGCAAACTCCCGGAGATAGTGAAGGACAGGGAAGCCTGGCATACTGCAGTCCATGGGGTCACAAAGAATCAGACAGGACTGAGTAACTGAACGACAACAATGTTTTTCAACCTTTTTATTTTGGAATTTTCAAATGTACACAGCAGCAGAGGGAGAGTACACGAATGCCCAGGCGGCGGCCACCCAGCTGCAGCAGCTCAGCCACGGCTGTCCCCGCCCGCCCCCACCCACGTGCGCACGGAGGCACCTTCACACACACGCGTGCACATGCTGAGGAGCTGTGTGCAGATGCTCACAGGGTTCCGGAGCACACGACGAGCAAGTGTCCCAGCCATGAGAGCCAGGCCTGCCTGCTCCGAGTCCCGGAGGCTGTGGCTGGACCCCCGGCAGGGCCGCCTCGCGGCTCAGGTGGTAAAGTTATTTGGCTGTGAGCTGCATCGCTCCGAGCACAGCACGCTGTCACACCCTTCCCGACCCGGACAAAACAAAGAGACGCACCCTATCAAGTGGCCTACTTGGCTGACCTGCGCACCTGCTCACCCTCCGGGAAGCTTCCTTCATGGGTATTTTTTCTCCCCTACACAAAGGGCGCCCACAGAGTAAACGGGGAATGACGAAAACAGGAAAGCCTGGTCCTGCAGGGGCTGAGCAGCTGTGACCCCCTGAACACAGGGCTCAGACTCGAAACTGGGACCCCAGAGGATACAAGCGAAGCCACAGGCCCTGCGTCCACAGGTCACAGTGGGGAGACCCAGTGGGGAGGGTAAACCGCAGCGACCGGGAGGAGCTGACGGCCCGTGTGGGTTTTGTAATGGACAGGGACAAATATGTTTATCTTCAGCGGTCACAAATCATTTCCCAGCTGTGAGCTCTGGCATCCAGCTCGGGGCAGTAGCAGGGTCTCAGGGCACACCCCTCCCTTACCCCTCCGACAGCCAAAGACCCCTGCCCCCGAGATACACTGTCTGAAGAAAACAAGTTACAGCAACAAGATCTTTTAATAGTCAATATTTCAAGACACAGAAAAGCTGTGTTTTTTTAAGCCCAATAACCCATTCAGAGATTTATTAGGACCAATGCCTTATCCAGATTGGGCTTCCCTGATGGCTCAGCCAGTAAAGAATCTGCCTGCGGTGCGGGAGACCTGTCGATCCCTGGGTCGGGAAGATCCCCTGGAGAAGAGAATTGCTACCTACTCCAGTATTCTTGCCTGCAGAATCCGATGAACAGAGGAGCCTGGCAGGCTGCAGTCCACAGCGTTGCAGAGAGTCGGACACGAGTGAGGACTAACACGTTCACCCTTTCACACACCCAGATCACATGGCTTCTTCCAATAGACTCCCTCATCCAGATACACTGAGCAGGAACACAGGGAACTGAGCATGTCTCCAGGACCACCCCCCACCCCCCGGACTGCGCATGACAGGAGAGGGTACCAGGAGGCAGGTGGACCGCAGCCTTCCCGGATTGAGCCAGTGTCTGAGAATCGCAGAGTCAGCTCCTCCAGGCACGGAACTGAGGCACACAGGTGACTACCAGGTTCTGACACCACAGAAGAGTTTAGAGGCCCAGTCTCTTACTTCGAAGCTGGCCTTCCCAAGGCCAGCCAGACACACACCAGCGCTCAGTTCCCCTGCCACCAGCACTGTCTCCAGGCAGCCTCTGTCTCACCCTGCAACTGGGATCGCGCTCTGTGCTCATGTGCCTCTTTGCTGGGAGCTTCATGTGAATGACAGCCAAACCTGCATCTCCACTTGGGCCCACTGTATTTCCCGTGCATTTTGCACTGAAGTGGTCCAGCGCTCAGGACATGACATTATGAGGTGAGGGCAGCCACAGCCATCTGCATGTGAAGAGGGAAGCTTCCTAAGGTTTAAGTGACCTGCCATGCTGCTTGGCTTGTAAACTGCCATTAGGTATCTCCACTGGGATGTCCCCAGCATCCCATGCACCCCACATCCTTCTCCCCCCACCTCCCGCTGCCCCCACACCAGCTGTCTTCCTGCCCTCACCATGGCGACCCTGCTCCTGGCCACCACTCTCCACGTTCAGTCCCCGCTCGGTCCCTGGCACTTCCTGCCACAGCTTCTCCCTGCAAGCTTCTCCCTTTGCAGCTGTTTACCCACAAACCCCCACACAAGATGCCCCAAACCAAGTGTGAACAAGTCCTCCTCCACACAAGGCCCTGTGATGGCTCCCCACCGCCTGGGGAATAAAACTCAGGTTCAACCTCTCACTTCAGACTCCACCATGACCTTCTATAGTCCATCTCGCTTTAGGCTCCAGCACCTGCTTCTAGGGCTCTGACCTGGCCTTCCTGCTCATGCGCCTTCTGTGCCTCAGATACCCACAGTGCCTGGGAATTCTAGTCTCCCTGAAGCTTGGGCCTACCTCCTCCCAGGAAGCCCTCCTTGCCTCCATCACAGGCTCAGGCAGAAACACCTGGAATGCTCCACCCCACATGCATAAAGACATAATCATCTCCATCCAACTACAAACGCCTAGATGTCTCAGTGGCTGAGTGCCTGGCAAGAGGTCTGTATTCGGTATATGCTCAGATGTCTTAGTACTCAGTGCCCCGATTGTCCAGGCCCAGATGTCATCCTAGGCTCAGCTGTGAGGGGTGGGGTGGGGGGGGACGCTGAATCCTGACCATTATCATCCCCACAATCTCTCTGAAATCCTGTTTGCATCTGCCTCCACACCACCCCCCCCCCCCCCCCCCCCCAGGCTCGGGCCCTCATCACTCCCGGGACTATGAGGCTCGCTTCCTTCCTCCAACATCCCCTTGTACAATTACACTTCCTGTCTGGTTCCTGAGTTAGGCTACTGAAGCACACATCTGACGTGAGTTCCATGCCCGAGGACCCTCAGCAGCTTTTCCCACCCACAGGAGCTTCCGAGGCCCTGCACGCCCTCTCGCCACCTCCCCGTGCAAGCCTGCCTACTGCTCCCCACACGACGGCCCAGTACTGGTGGGGTGGCCAGCTCGATGCCCTGCTGGGAGCATCCCGAGCCCACCTCCCAAGGCTCATTTCAGAGGGCTGCCCCTGGGAGAAGTCAGTGCGCACGCCCCCTCCTCCACGCAGGACTCAGGCCTGCCCCATCCAGTCCTCGACCGCGCCACCAACACTGCTGGTGGCTCCGCCCGCGCAGTGGCCGTCCTGCAGGAACCAGGCTGGGCCCTGGCCGGTCAGTTAGACCCTCACTCGCCACAGCTGGCTGAGGCCTCGCGCTGAGGGCGACGGTGGGCACCCTCGGAGTCCTAGGGGCTGGCGCCCGCGACCCCATTGCTCCCCGGAGCAACGCAGCTTCCACTCCATGGCGCAAACGCGCATCTTGGACAGCTCCCCGCGCCTTGGACGCTCCTTCGCTGCCCTACCTAGGCCTCACGCAGCCCCACGCACCGCACACGCAGCCCCACGCACGGCGCACGCAGCCCCACGTACGCCCCTCGCAGCCCCACGCACAGCGTACGCATGCGCAGTCCCCGATCGGCATGAGCCCAAGCCCTGTGGCGGCGGCGTCGAGGCCGCTGAGGCGTGTCCCGCAGCGCTGGCTTCCCGGGGCCTGGTCACCTGTGCCTCCCCGGGTGGGCGGCCCGGCGCGCCTAGCGGCACCAGGAACTCAAGCCGCAGCTGCGGCTCCCTGAGGGCCGGGCTCTGGATCTCCTCAGCTGAGAAGGGTCGCGGCGGCTCCTCGCAGGCGTGTGGCGAGCTCGGTGCCGGGCTGTCAGCTGGGAACGGGCGGGGGTGGGGGGGTGTTCCGCGAGCGTTTTGGTGTCATTATTACTGGTTTTATTAGCGCGCCTAGCAGGACGTTTAATAGGCTTTTTCCTGTTGCCCTGCGATTTACGAGCGGGGCACGGAGGCGGCCGGAGGCGGTCGGCGGCCCGCGTGAAGAAGGCCCGGAGCCCGGCCCGGGGCTGCAGAGCAGGCCTGCCCGGCGGGGAGGTGCCCTCCACGTCTCTCTATGGTGGTGGAATTCACGGAGCTCCAGCCCAGAGAGGGTGAGGGATACTTCTGTAAATAGTCCCTTAGGAAACCTGGAGAAAATCAACTTTGAAAAGACCACATCAAAAAAAATGAAGGGCAGAGCTAGCTTCCTTGGGGGTCCAGGGGCTAAGCGTCTCCCTTGCAATGCAGGGGACACCAGTTCAATCCCTGGTCCAGGAAGAGCCCACGTGCCATGCAGGGACTACCCCTGAGCGCGTCTCTGGAAGCTGGGGCTCCAACAAGAGAAGAGAAGCCCTCCTCCACGGTAGAGAAAGCCTGCAAGCAGCAATGAAGACACAGCCCAGCCAAAAATACATAAAATTTTAAAATAAATTTTAAAAAAAGGGGCAGGTCGCAGACTGGGAGAAAATCAGCACTCATACCTGATAAAGGACTTCTATCCAAAACTCACAAAGTGTGTGGGTCACTCAGTGGTATCCAACTCTCTGTGACCCCATGGACTGTAGCCCGCCAGGCTCCTCTGTCCATGGGGATTCTCCAGGCAAGAAGACTAGAGCGGGTTGCCATGCCCTCCAGGGATCTTCCTGACATAAGGATCAAACCCAGGTCTTCTGCATTTCAGGTGGATTCTTTACCATCTGAGCCACCAGGGACACTCAAATACACAAAGAACTCGCCTAACCCTGTACTGACACCGCAGAACAGGTGCTTCCCCAGGGAGGCTGTACTGACGGGAGGTGAGCGCAGCACGGGTGCGCCCCCACTGCCTGTCATGAGGGAGACAGGAGCTCAGCAAGCCACCATTGGGCCACACGTCCTCTCAAGTGGTCGAAATTAGGACTGACCACAAAGTAATATTGAGGCAGAATGACTGGAATTCTCATGTCTTGGTGGCACTGGGCCTCCTCTTGTGACCAGACAATGGATCAGTCTCGCTTTGCAGGGCTTAGCCAGTGAACACCCCAGGTACTTTCTGTTAAAGTATTTCTTACTTGCGACAGGTAGGGAGACAGGAGGATAACTCTCTAGGGGAGTTAAGCGTGTGTGTGTGTGTGTGTGTGTGTGTGTGTGTGTACGTGTGTGCGCGCACGTGCATGTGCCTGTGTACATGTGTGTACATGTGTGTGTGCACGTGCGCCTGTGTGCATGCTCAGTCGTTCAAGTCATGTCCAACTCTGCGACCCCATGGACTGTAGCCTACTAGGCTCCTCCATCCATGGAATTTTCCAGGCAAGAATACTGGAGTGGGGTGCCATTTCCTTCTCCAGGGGATCTTCCTGACTCAGGTATTAAACCCACTTCTCCTGCATTGGCAGGTGGATATTTTTGCCACCGAGTCACCTAGGAAGCCTGTTTTAAGCCTGGGGGACATGCATATTCTTAAGAGGGTAGCCCTGATCATTATAATAAGGCAGGGGTTCCTCCCATTTGCCAAAAACTGCAAGCAAGTAGGTACTTAACTGGTTGTTCAGGATGCAATATCTGACTGACTAGAATGCACCGTAACTTTTTGGGGACATCTGGTGTTTGGAACTTTCTGCAACTTAATCATCAGTTTCTGCAAAACAAAGCACACTTTGATTTAACCCCATCCTGTCCATTTAGAGCTATCACTCTATGCTGTTTCCACCTGTGCCAGTTTTATTACCCTCTTTTTCAGTCTTTGGTTTTAATTTCCCAAAGGCCAGCTCTGGTAGGGAGAACTCTAATGGCAGACACCATAGATGCCTCTCCCGCAGTCACTCAGTCACACCCTGCTCTCCGCACAGCTGTGTAAGCCTCTGCAGGTGGAACGAGGGGTGGGATCGTCTAACCGTAGAGGGGACAGCCCATCCTGGGTTTCTGAGTGGATGCAGTGGAATCACTGAACCCTTAGAAGCACAGCAGAAGGCAGCTGTGAGGCTTGGTGGAAGGAGGAGGTGCACAGGGTCAGAGAGCCAAAGTGTCAGAGGGACTTGGCTGCCCTTTCAGGCCTGGAGGGGACAGTGAGCTAGGGAATACAGACAGTCTCTGGAGACTGAGCTGTCCACAGCCAGCAAAAAAAGAGGGATTGCCCTTGTGCAGCTATGTTGGGGGATTTCCCTGGTGGTTCAGTGGTTCGGACTCTGAGCTTTCACTGCAGGGGGCCGTGGGTTTGATCCCTAGTCAGGAAACTAAGATCCCACATGTGGAGCTGGGCTGTGCGTAGTCGCTCAGGCGTGTCCGACTCTGCGACCCCATCGACTTTAGCCTGCCAGGCTCCTCTGTCCATGGGGATTCTCCAGGCAAGAATACTGGAGTGGGTTGCCATGCCCTCCTCCAGGGGATCTTCCCAACCCAGGAATCGAACTGGGGGGTCTCCCACATTGCAGGCAGATTCTTTACCAGCTGAGTCACCAGGGAAGCCTGGTGTGGGCAGGAGTGGGCAGCCTGTCCCTTCTTCAGGGGCTCTTCCAGACCCAGGAAGCAAGCGGGGTCTCCTGCATTGCAGGCGTGGCCAAAAAGAAAAATAATTTGAAATCTCACTTGGGGCACGGCAAGTGCCAGGTGAGTGTGCTTGCTGCTGCTGTCATCGCTCACAGGCTGGTGAACTTGTGTGGGTTTTGGTGCCGTGCTGAAGATACCCGGGACACGCCCATCAGCCACTTGACAGGTAAGTTAAGAAGCTGAAGGTGGGAGACACTGGTGGGAGAGCCAGAGCTGACTGGCCCCACTCCTGAGGCTGGGCTGAGAGCTTTGTGAGCCGGAGCCGGCCTCGGCAGGGGGTCACATCCGGTGCTGCCTGTGGGGTTCCCGGGCGAGGCAGGCTTGGCCTGTGTGGCGGCACCGTAGAGGAAACCAGAGATGCCCCCTGCCCCCCTGCACCAGAGCTTTGCCAGCCGCCAGGCCCCGCTCCTGTGCAGTGTCCTCTGAGCAGCCTCTCCACTGCAGCGGCCCGCTCTGACTTCCCACTGTGCCCTGAGGAACCCCCAAACACGGACTCCGCAGCCGGTCGGCCAGCGGAGCACAGCGGCGCGCTAGCTGGGGTGTCGGACTCAGGTCCCAGGCTGCCCACGTTGAGCCCGCCCTCCACACTCCTGCTCCGTGGGGAAGGGGAGACTTTTGGGCTCCCGTGTTTGGAAGCATGTCCTTTGCTGGCACAGGATGTTTGGGGAGTAACGCCTCCCCGTCGACCTTGTGGACAGGACAGCAGCTGTCTGGCTCTGGACTTGATAACCTTCACCCCGAAAACAGCCCTACAGAGCCAGGGCCCCAGTGGGAGCCAAGCCCTCGGCTGTCCTCACCCATCCCTGTCCCAGAAGCAGCCATCTCCACGTGGCTCCCCAGCATATCCTGTCAGGTGGCCCCCCGCCCGGACCTCTGAAACGGTCGGCTGCTGAGTCCACAGTGCAGGCCGAGCCAACTGCCCACAGCTAGCTTCCAAGCAAGATTTGCTTTTTATTTTATGCTTATGTTTTCAAGCCCCAAAGACTAGTGTTTCCGGGAAGGACTGGGTCACTGTGCGACCTTGGGAAGGTCCCTTGCAGCCCAGAGAGGTCAGGGCTGTAGGACTCCTGGCGGTGGTTCGTACCGCACCGCCCTCCTCACTGTGCAGGCACTCGGGGGCCAGTGCCCACTTCTCTGGAGGGCGGTGGCGAGGGTATGGTCCGTGCTGAAGGAGGGGAGCCCTGCTCTGTAGCGGGGTGCTAGGTTGCAGGCGCAGCCACTGGCCGAAGCCCCAAGGAAGCAAGGGAGGTCGTGGGCCAGCAGCCCCTCCTCCTCCTGAATTCTCCCTCGGCTTTGTTTGTATTTGTTGTTGTTCTCAATAAAGATAGCAGCTGTATTTGAGAAAAGGGTTGCGATTGTGAAGAATGAAGTCCGAGCTGGCCTGCCCTGCTCCAGTCCTCCCTGGAGGCCGCTTCCTGTTTCCAGTTCTTACCTCCGTGAGTCGAAAACGCACACCTGTGTCTTCTTCTTTCCTGCCATGCCTGCAGCAGTATGGAACCCCATCCCCGCAGGGGAAGCACAGAGCGCTGGACCGCGGAGGAGGTCCCTTCCACATCTTGACTTCTCGGTCTACCCAGGTTCTCTTGGCTCTGTTCCAGGAAGTCAGCACAGGCACTCTCGCAGCCTCCCAGCTTATTTATTACTTTTCACTCTCTGGGTCCAGTGCTTCCCAACAGGACCCTCAGAGCACCTGCCTAAACGCAGCTGCCCAGGCCCCGGCCATGAGTATTGGGATTTGTGGTGGGATCTAGGAATACGCGTTTATATAATCACCTCTCTGGCTAATTGTCACATGCCCTGAAGTCCACGAATCCTGACCCAGTGCCTCCCTGTCTAGCCCCTGGGAAGAGGGCACTGTGGGCTCAGCTGAGTCTGGCCGCCCGGCTGCAGGACCAGATTTCAGCGTCCCTCAGCCAGGCATGACCACATGCCTGTTGGAGTGGTGGCTTCTCTCCTCCCCAGCTTCATTCCCAGGGGCCCTCCTCTGGTCCCAGCCAGCCAGAGCCCCACCACAGAGGCCCTTCAGAGCCTGCCCCTGCCGTCACCCAGGGTCTGTCCTTCCCCCCGACACCTGATGGCCCCTTCACCCTGGTGAACTGCTCTTTCCTCTAAACGTGTGAGGGGCAGCTCCTCTCCATAGCCTCCGGCCTGCCAGGTATGAGCCAGGCCCCTCCTCCGGCCTGCTGGGTAGGTGCCGTGTCCCTTGCTCGGTTCTTCTGCCTCCTGTCCATGGTCTGTGGGGAATGAGAGCCGGAGACGCCATCTGAGGCAGTGTCCTGGGTGTTGTGAACAATGCTGGGCCACCATCTGCTGCAGGGAGGCCCCACTGGTATAGCCCCAGCTCACGCAGTGAAAGCGTGAGAGGAATGGGGTGTCTGCAGGGGGCGACCCGGGCTGCTGAGGGTGAGTTCACATGCTCCACACCGGCCTCCCGAGAAGGGCTGAGGCTGCGAGCACCACCCTGCATCCTTGATGTGGTCAACCTGGGCCTGGACGTCCAGCTCTGACTCACCCCGTGTTTGGGCCAGTGCTGGTCTGGTCTGGATGCCAGCTCCCGAGGGCCTGAGCATGCCAGCATGAGCCTGCGATAGCATCTGAGGACTGGCTCCTGGGAGCCGCGGGGGTGTGGGCCTGTGTTCACAGCCCCTTCCTGCCCTTTGCTCTTGGCCTGGCAAGCTGGGCGTGGTCACTGCCTGAGGAGGCAGCAGTTGGGGGCATCCTCTAGGGTAGACCTTGCACACACACCGGCCCTGAGTGTGTGAAACAGCCGCAGAGGAGCAGTAGCGTGGGAGCCTGCAGCAGTGACGGGGCAAACATCCTAAAGTGTCAGAGCTGTGGGGGCAAGGGCAAGCGTGGGAACTTCGGAGGTTATCGCCTTTCGAAGGTGACCACCACGATTTCCCTGGTGGTCCAGCGGCTAAGAGTCCACGCTCCCAATGCAGGGGGCCTGGGTCTGATCCCTGGTCAGGAAATGAGATTCCACACGCCGCAACTGAGAGTTTGCATGCCGCAACTAAAACAGAAGTTCCTTTAAAAAAAAAAAAAAATCTTGTTCAAATGGAATAATCCTGTTGTCCTAGCTTTAAATTTATTTGTTCCTACCTGCCGCCCCCCCCCCCCCCCCCCGCAACCTTTTTGCTCCTGAGCAAAACTCTCCAATCAGTCCTGTGCATCTTGATCAGAATCAGAAGCCCTCCTTGACAGGAAGAGACACAGGAGAAAATTGTAAGGAACCATAACTTACTTGTATTTTCTGGATATACACGGAGTTTTTGATGGCTAAAGGCAAACAGTGCATAGGGAAAACCTTAATAGATTTGAACACTCAAAAATTCAAACTTCTGTAACATTTTGAAAAAAAAATCATTAATAGGTTAAGTAGAAAACAGCATAACAGTATATGCCACATATATTATAACAATGTTTCTAACCTATAGAGTGAGAAAACCCCAAGGCTCTATGTGGGCACAGACACTTCACCAAAGAGGAAATAAAACTGTGTAAATTGAAAACCAAATGTAACTTCCTTACTGTGCAAAGATATGCAGATTAAAGGTGCCATGCTGTATGCGTGCAATCCATCAGGTTTAAAAGCTGTGGCCGCCTAGAGCTGGTGACACTCAGGGCAGTTTCATCTGCAGACCAGGGTGTAGGGGACACGCCCTCTGGGGTGTGAGCCAGAAATGCCACTTGGAGGAGATTTTCCTGAGGAAATTATCCGAAATACCAAGGCCCGTGAATAATGACATTCCCCGCGGCATTATTTATAATAGAAGAATTGTTATTTCTGAAACGGTGTCTTGAGGGATGGTTGCATAATTACCAAGATGGTCTTCACCAATATACTGTGAATCCAGTGTCCACCCTGAGCCAGACACTCGGTCACAGCCACACTCCGGGCAAAGGCGGGCAGAGGGCTCCCTCCTGGCTCCTGGCGGCTCCTGGGGCAGCAGGGGACCTGACAGAGTAGGACTGTGTTCATAATACGAAGCTGGATGAAAAAGGACCCAGAGTCACTCTACTGATCTCAAGTGGAAAGAGTATAAAGTAGTTGCGAAATGCAGCACACGGAGGACGGGGTGGCTGGGGCGGACAGATGAGCAGCGAGGCCAGGAGGCGGTGCAGGCCACAGCAGCTAGTGCGTGGAGCCCCCGAGAGGCTGTCCACGCAGGCACAGGGGCTGCACACTCCAACAGGGCCCCTTGCTGCTGGGGGGCTCCCCTGCCCGCTGGGGAAGGTGAAGCCACAGTGCCCTGCTGTTCTGCCAGCTGGCTGGCCAGCAGTGCCCGCTCTGACGGGAGTGACGTGGATGAGCCGCGAGGGTTGCGGGAGCCGGGAGGCTGTCTCGGACCCGGAGGGCTCAGGAAGCACCGCGGAGGGTCCGGCTCGGTGGCTGCCTCCCTCCAGCCTTGCAGCCTCCACCGTGGGGGACTTCCTTCTCATCAGCGGCAGCACGGGGCAGGGAGAGCCCCGATCCCTCGTCTGAACTGTGTTTGCCAGCTGTTTGTCACGGGCACCCTGGGATGGGCACAGCGGCCACCCCCCACACGGGGCGCCGTGGGCCCGGGGCAGGCCTGGCGCTGCTGGGGAACTGCCTCGGGAACACCAGTTGTGCCAGGAAAGGGCCCAGCAGTGCTCAGTGCCCCGAGGAAAACGTCCTTAACTATTTCAAAGCCAAAAGACAGAAGCGGTCTTATTTCTCACTCCCTCCCCCACCGCTCCTGAAACGAAATCCCTTAACTGGGCCTCCCACAGCCCAGTCCTCTGAAATTTAGAGCCTAAATTTAGATCATCCCTGGAAGGTCACCGGGTTGCCCGGGTGCAGGGTCAGCCGGCAGCTGCTTGAGATAAACTGACTTTTGCCGACTCAGGCCTCCCCCACACAGCTAACAAGGCCCGCCGTGCTTCCCCTGGGAAGGCAGAACAATAGCAGCGGAGGAGCAGGTGGCCTTGGCTGGCGGGCTGGCTTGGGAGCCCCCTTGCCAGAAATCAGGGCTCCACAGCCCTCCTGGCCTGGCGCCCCTCGAACCTTGGCCTGCAGGTCTGGATCCGCCACGTCCATCACCCCGAGGCCGCCGGCCCCTGATCCTGCCCTTTCCTGCCTCTGGGCTCCTGTGCGGGGCTTCGTCCTGGGTTTGGGCTGAAGCATCATGTCCTTGGAGAGGCCTACATCACTTGGTGTCACCCTCCCAGCCAAGGGCGTACCTGAAAGGCCAGCCCCTGGTCGAGGGCAGGTGTTCTCCTGGGGACAATGCTCGAGGACAGGAGGTGTTCAGAAGGCTCCAGAGTGGAAGGGGCCGGCAGGTCCTCACACGCCCATGGGCCGGGCTGGGCCCACGACCAACAGTGGTGTCAGGGTGGAAATCAGGGTGTGAAAGGCGGGCACAGAGGGCCATCCTCAGTCCCCGGGACACTGTGAGGCCCTCCCCAAGGAGATATGGCCTCCCCGGGGCTCCCCAGGGCACCAGACCAGATGGGCCCAGAGTGGCAGAGAAGAAGGCGGGAGGGCGGGCGAAGGGGAGAGCCTGTGCTGGCCACGGCCCCGCCCAAGCAGATGGCCCCCGTGCTGGGGCCAGCCAGCCCGCAGACGGGCAGCTGCAGCTTGGGGGTGGAGAGGCGTCTGGGAGGAAGTCCCTTGGCAATACAGCTTAGTAGGTGCATGTCCTTAGTAGGGACAAAGCAGTGCAGGCACAAGAGGCTGTGGGTGTTGACAGGCCAGTCTGCGGGCCGAGAGGGGGCAGGTCTGGGTGGCGGGTGCAGCTGGCTCACGTCCCCTGGCTGCTCCTGGAGTTGGCACTCTGTCCGCAGGCAGGGCGAGCCACAGCGGGTTCCAAACAGAGCCTGACCCTGGAGGGGGGCCTAGGTGACCTCAGGGGGCCACAGCAGTGGACCCTGGGGGACAGCAGGGTGGAGCGTGGTGGGGCAACTCTGGGCAAGGTCCCTGGATTTGGGGGGACTCGGCAAGGTCCCTGGATTTGGGCCGTGTGGAAGCAAGACTGGAAGGGTGGGTGGGTGGTAGGGCTGAGCCCCCCGGAATGGACAGGGGGAGGGGACATCTAGGAGGGTCTGCAGACAGAGGGAAGAAAGGAATGAGGGGTGTCTGGGAGGCAGTGGTCCTTGGGGCTCCATCCCTGCAGGGGGAGGGGGCTGGGGTGAAGGAAGGGGTGACATTGTCCCCCAGTCCCACCGGGCCCAGCAGACTTGCCTCAGGCGCCTCCCCATGTGGGACCACAGGTGTCCTCAGCCACCTGAGAAGAGCCAACAGTCAAGGGCCGGGACCAGGGAGCGAGTTGAGTGAGAGTAGCCACACTCCAGGGTGGACTTTGCTCCAGACAGGGGGGCAGATGGAGGGGGGCTGCCAGAAAGGGACCCGGGTCGACCTGAGCCTCAGGGGGCCCAGTGTGCATCCCAGCGGGCCTTTGGAGAGCCGGCTGGGCCATTGTGCAGAAGAATGCCCGGAAATCCCCCGCCTCCCGCCTCCAGCAAGGATGGGGGCTCTTCCTCCTGGTCAGGAAGCTCCATGTTGGCTTCCGGAGGGGGCCTGGGGGCCGGGGTGCCAGGGCCGCTGACACAGGGAAGGGCAGAGCCCTGCCCAGCTGTTACCCAGCGCCTGGTCTGAGGCTGAGGGGGGCGGGCAGCTGAGCCCTGAGCCAGGGCGGCTCCTGGAGGACCACCTGTGTGTGGGTCACTGCGGAGCCCCGGGGCCTTCCTGAGCTGAGCCTCAGAGGATCGGGGTGGGCGGCTTCTCCGAAGAGGAAGCCCTTGCGTCAGGGGCAGAGTGGGGGGGTCTCCGGGGCCTTGGGAAGGCCCCATTGTCTAGTGCTGGAGCCTCAGGCACCAGGGAGGCAGTACTGCTGGGCAGAAGCTTGGACAAACCTGGAACCCTGACCCACGCAGGCCCCCCTGGCTTCTCAGGCTGTGGGGGAGACAGTGTCGACCCCTGGAGAGTCATCGCGTTCAGGGTGCGGAGAAGAGGCCTGGGTTGGGCTTGGACCCCAGGGCGAGCTTCCTGGAGGATCAAATGCGCCATGCATGGCTAACTCGGGATCAGGGCCGAGGAAGCCCCCAACCCAGGCCCTGGCGCAGTGGCGACGGCGGGGGCGCCGGCCGACCGGGGCCAGGGAAACCGGAGCTGGCCCCGGAGACAGGGAGACAGGGACTGACCGGCTCGTTTTGGCATGTGTCGGGCGAAGTCGGTGCAGATTCAGGGTCGTGCAGTTCCTGAAACGGCAAGGTGGGGTGCACAGGGGTCGCGGAGCGTGCGCGGCCACCCCAGGCCACCCCTAATGGGCTCGGCCGAGACCAGGACAGAGGCGGGCCGGGGTCTGGGGCTGCGGCCGGGCTCCGGGGCTGCGGCCGGGGTCCCAGCGTTTCCTCCCGCCCCCGTAGCCCGCTACCCCCGGGCGCAGTAGTTTCTCTTACTCCGGCTGCCGGGGGTGCCAGCGATTGGCTGCGGACGGATGGCCGCGCGCGGATTGGTTGCCCGGGGCAGGGGGCAGGGCCGGGGGGGGTCAGAGTCCGCCCCCGAACCTTCAAAAGGGAAGCCCCTACCGACGCGCCCACAGACCGGAGGCTGCACTGCCGGGCAGCGAGGCCTGGAGACGGAGAGACTGAGCCGCGCGCGCCCCGAGGCCCCGGGCCGTCGGGCGCGCGTCTCGTCTCCAGCCATGGGGTCGGCGGCGCTGGAGATTCTCGGCTTGGTGCTGTGCTTGGTGGGCTGGGTGGGCCTGATTCTGGCGTGCGGGCTCCCCATGTGGCAGGTGACGGCCTTCCTGGACCACAACATCGTGACGGCGCAGACCACCTGGAAGGGGCTGTGGATGTCGTGCGTGGTGCAGAGCACAGGGCACATGCAGTGCAAGGTGTACGACTCCGTGCTGGCGCTGAGCCCCGAGGTGCAGGCGGCGCGGGCCCTCACCGTGGGCGCCGTGCTGCTGGCGCTCGTCGCGCTGTTCGTGACACTGGCGGGCGCCCAGTGCACCACCTGCGTGGCCCCCGGCCCGGCCAAGGCGCGCGTGGCCCTCACGGGCGGCGCGCTCTACGCGCTCTGCGGGCTGCTGGCGCTGGTGCCGCTCTGCTGGTTCGCCAACATCGTGGTCCGCGAGTTCTACGACCCAACCGTGCCCATGTCTCAGAAGTATGAGCTGGGCGCCGCGCTCTACATCGGCTGGGCCGCCTCGGCGCTGCTCATGTGCGGCGGCGGCCTCGTGTGCTGTGGCGCCTGGGTCTGCACCGGCCGCCCGGATTTCAGCTTCCCGGTGAAGTACTCGGCGTCTCGGCGGCCGACGGCCACCGGCGACTACGACAAGAAGAACTACGTCTGAGGCGGGGCCGCCAGAGGGAGGACTGGCCGGGCGATCGGCCTCCGCTGGGGTGTGCCGCGCGCCAGCTCCGCGGAACTCGGGGCTCTGTGTCCGCACTGGACTCTGGTCAGCGGCCCGTCCTCTCCCGCCGCCTCACCAGCCCCGGCCGCGCCCTGCCCCCCAACGGCGATGCGCGCCTGGGAGGACTCCGCAGTGACTTTTGCGCGCGGTGCTGGCCCCACCACGTGGGCTGGGCGCGCGTTCCTGCTGTGTGGGTGCTGCACTGGAGATGCCCGCTTGCTCCCCAGGGGCTCCACATTTCCGAGGAACAGACTAAGCCCAGGGGCCCCAGCCTGGACTGCCAGAAGGACGTTTACAGCTGGACTAGACGACACCCACGGGCTGGACCTCCCCGCCTCAGCCCCGGACTTCGCCAGGCGAAGCTTACAGACACCAAGTCCTGGGTGTGGGACCGGGACCCTGCCTGCCTTCGCAGCTTGTGGGGAGTGTGCGAGTCTGCTTAGTAAATGGTTTGGATGCCCTCCCACCGTGTCCTGTCCTCTGTCCAGTCACTGCCTGTGCCCAGCAGCCCCCTTTCATCCACCCACCCACTGATATCTTCCCACTAAGCAGGGCTGGCCATCGGAACCGGGAGACCCCATGGCCACTTCTCAGGTCCCCCCCGCCATCTGGTCGCCTTCCCACTGGGTGGGAACAGGGCCACTGCTGAGTCCCCGGAGGACTGGTGGGCGCAGGGGCTGAGGCAGACCCCAGCAGATGCTGCAGGTGGGCCCAGCCAGCGTCGGGGTGGGGGGCATTGTCCTGGGATGCAGGCAGTGCCAGGGCTGCTGGCTTTACCGAGGGGACTGGGCACCAGGCGCCACCTGCCCTCCCAGGGCTCAGCCATCCCTGGGTCACTCCCACGGGCAGGCATCTGCATGACACTGATGAGATCCCTGCTGCCAATGTGCAGCGGGAAGAGGGGCAAGTCCAGGGTGGGTGCCAGGCTCTGCAGAGGGGGCTGCAGGTCGACGATGACAATGCCACAGGGAGGCTTTGGCAGCTGGCTGCCCAGATTGAACTCCAGCCCCCAACCCTGGCTCCCTGCATAGGCCTGCGCCCACCCTGATGTCCAGTGAGCTGGCCCAGACTCGGGCCAGCCGTCAGCATTCCATGTCAGCCCCTGCTGGGGGTACCCTGTGACCTTCCTCCTGGGGGTGCTGGCCCTAATGAGGCCTTGGGTGGGCATCCCACAAGGGCAGAGTGGGCCAGACCTGTGACAGCCAACTACTCTGTGCTTCCGGCCCTCTTCTAAGCACTCTGAATTAATGCATTTTCACCGTCTGCCAAAGGCCAGGGCAGGAGGATAATGGATAAGGTCGGGGCTGCTGGAGGAGCTCCAGACCCGCCAGTGGGGAGGGCGTGGTGTTTAACCCCTGTTCATATCCAGAAGGCCTGGGCCAGGTCCCGAGGCAAGGAGTCTCCCAGGCCTGGCCAGGCTGCCCTGTGGGGAGGGGTAGCTGCTGTGAACTTGGCCCCGAGTCCCAGGACTTTCAGGGAGGCTGAGATATCCAGGGGTGAGAGCTCCCCACAGCAAGATGAGCAGAGAGGGCTGGACCCCCAGCAGTCTCGGCAGCATTGCCACCTGGGCCTGACCTGGAGCAGCCCCCAGGACGAGGCATGTGTGGTCCTGGGCTCAGCCCCTCTGTGCTGGCCACAGGGCCCCGCCAGCCGGGCACAGCACAGACACTGCCCGGCTGACTGCGGAGCCCAGGCCCTGAACGAGCGCTGCCCAGCCCTGGCTCCTGCACACAGGCGGGGTGGGGGCGTGGGGCCCCGGGGCCAGGCTGCCGTCCCCCACCCCCGTCAGGGCCAACTTCCGACCCTCCTGGGCGGGGGTGAACTCCACTGCAGAGGAGCCATGTGACCCCAGGGCAGCTACTGCACTGCCCACAACCCTCCCCCAGGACCCCCGGAGACCCAACCCCCCCACACGTTCAACTGCTGGACCTGATTTCCAGGTTTTCCCACCAACCTAACCATTGCCCAAACCACTGTGCTTCCTCCTGCCGCAGCCCCGGGTGCCACACCCAGGAGGCTGCAGCCCTCCAGCCTGCCTGCCCACTGGGCCCTCAAGGCAGAGGCTGGAGTGTCAGCCACATGTGTGAAGGGCGCTCTCCTTGCCGAAGGGCAGCCGGCACAGGCGCTCCAGGGACAGCCCAGCCCACGGCTCCAGACCTGCAGGCCTGCCCAGCTTGGAGCTCCTGTGATGGGACACGGCTGACGCTGACCGCAAGGGCCCTCAGCCCCGCCTTCCTGAACTGGGGCCTCGCGCACTGTCCCACCCGGGGTGCCACAAAGCGGGTGCGCCTGGACAGACAGGCGCTGGGGTGAGTGGAAAGTGGGCCTGGACGGGTACGCGGTCCAGAGCGTGGGTCTGAGGCCCATGGACAGAGGAAGCGGCTGGAGTCTGGGGCAGGCGATCCTGCTGGCACCACGGCAGTCAGCGCGGGCGGGCGGTCCTGCTGGCACCACGGTGGGAAGCGGCGGGCGGGTGGAGCGGGCGGTCAGCATGGGCGCTGGGGGCCTGGGCTCTGCCCACGGCTGTCCAGGGAGCCCTGAGGTCACTCCCCACATGGACTTCCCGCTGGGTGGCAGGGTGCCCGGGACACAGGACCAAGGCCCCTCTGGACACAGAAGGCTCAGGGAACAACCAAGTGCTGGCCCTGTGACCAGATCCAAAATTAGGGCGCCATTTTATTCCATTAAAAACCATCGTCCCTGTGTCTAAACCAGTCAGCATAAATAAGGAGGAGGAGGTGACTTCTGAAGAAATCAAACTCTGGAAAAGACAAAAAAGAAAAAATAAATGTCAACAGTTGTAACAGTTCCCCAGATCAGACAGACAGAGAGCAGGCCTTCCGGCTGAGTGCCTGGGGCTGCCACCCCCACCCCCCCCCCCCCCCCCCCCTCCCCCCCCGCTCTCCCAGGCTGGCCCACCCCGGCTCCGTGCAGCTCACACGGGACACTATGTCATCACTGGGCAGGCTGCAGGGAGGGGTCTGCCCCCAATGCCCGCCCCGCTGCAGAGACCCCTCCTTGAAACCTTTGACTCAAGCCCCCAAGGGCCCTTGCTGAGGCCCCGCCCTCCAGGCCCAAGGGGTGTCAGCCCGTTTCAGATGAGACAGGGGCAGCCTGGTGAGGGTCCCCCACACACTGCACAGGAGACCCAAATCTGACCCTGAGTCCCATGCTCCCCGGGGTCCCGGAGGCCCCAGACTGTTCTCAGCGGAGCCACTGGGGCTCCCTCGCCCTGAGGTCAGCAGAGAACTGGGGGCTGGAGACTCTGGGCCGCCAAGAGGGACCCCCACACCCACGCTGGAGCCAGGCTGGGGCCTGTGTCCCAGCCAGGGCTCAGGGCAGGGGGCCTGGGGGCGCTGGACAGAGCAGGGCCAGCCCATCACCCACGGGCCCTGGAGGCAGAGGTGGCCCTGGGGCGCCGGGGCGGGGTCGGCCGAGCAGCATCTGGACTGTCAGTGACGTTACGCCCAGCACCCCCCAGGGCTGGGCCCCCTCACACATACAGAGCACCAGAGACGCACAGACGCCCAGGGCCTGACCGCACCCGGTGGCCAGGGCAGGGCAGACACTGGCTCCCCCTGTAGGGACTCCAGGAGCCTAATGTGCTCAGCCCCCTCAGCGCGCCCCACTGTGGCCCCGCCAACCTGGGCAGACAGCCCCGGGGAGAGCGCTGCGCCCGGCTCCACAGGCCCCACCCGGCCTCGAGCACAGAAGCCGGCCCCGAGCAGAGGCCGGGTTCTGGGGCAAAGCTCCAGCACAGCCTGCCCGACTCACCCTAGGACAGAAGGGTCACGAGTGCATCCAGGAACTTGCTGCGATCCTCGGCCTTCAGCTCCATCACTGCAGTAATGAAAGGAAAACACCGCTGGGATGGGGCCGACGCGCTGCTGACTCCCACAGCCTGACGGCAGCCCCCCCACATTCCACGCGCATCTGGCTCCCTGGGCACTCCGCCCCCCGCGGCCTGCTCTCTCAGGGCAGCGGGCCGGCCTGGCCACCCATGCGCCTCAGGGCAGGGGAGCTGAGCAGCTCGGGCCCAGGAGGTCCTGCCTGGGGAAACCGGGGCGTCCTGCCGGCCGGCCGGCACCACCTTTCCAATCTCACGTCTGAAATGGGAGGAGGGGGCTGCCGCTGGGGTACGCCTCCGCAAGGATGCAACGAGAATGGCCTGGCAGGAAGACGCCAGCTCCAGATCCAGGAGGCCGTGGGGGGAAGGCAGGTCTCAGGGCAGAGACGGGTCTTGCGAAGGACCTGCTGGTAGTTTGAGAGGCCCCTTCTAGGGGCAGGTGGTGTGGCGGGAGGGCCCCCCCCCACATGATGTGACACCCGGACCCCAGCACCTCAGGACATGACTGTCCCTGGAGATGGGCTTGTTTTTACGTATGGTCTTAGTCACATCTGACTCTTTGTGACCCCATGGACCGTAGCCCGCCAGGCTCCTCTGTCCGTGGGATTCTCCAGGTAGGAACACTGGAGTGGGTTGCCATGGCCTCCTCTAGGGGATCTTCCTGGCCCTGGGATTGAGCCCTCGTCTCCTGTACCAGCAGGCAGGTTCCTCCCCGCTGCATCGCCTGGCTTGGCTGTGTCAAGTCTGTCTCATGAGGGATCTCTGGTTGTGGCCCACAGGCTCCAGAGCACACGGCCTGACAGCTCCTAGCTGTCCAACCAGGGGTTCAAATCGTGCTCCCTGAAAGGCTGATTCTCAGCCACTGAACCAGCAGGCTCCTAGCTTCCCAACCAGGGGTTCAAACCGTGCTCCCCGCAAGGCTGATTCTCAGCCACTGAACCAGCAGGGAAGTCCGTGGAAGTGGTCTTTTAAGGAGGTGAGTGGGTTACCGGAGGTCACTATGGAGGGACCTGTGCTGGTCTGACTGGGAAGAGGTGAGAACAGACTGGGGAGACGCCGGCATCTATATGCCCAGCAGAAGGGCTTCGGTGGAACCGGCCCTGCGGACACCCTGACCAGCTGGCCCCCAGCATGGTGAGGAGTCTGTTTCCATCGTTTCGTCCCCCCCAACCCGCCGTGGTGCTTTGTCCTAGTGGCTTGGGCTCACTGCCCTGGGGTGAAGCCCCTCACACCAGAGAGACTGACAGCAGACAGGGCCAAACGTGACCCTGTCCCACCCTGGCGCCCGAAGGCTGCAGGTGCTGCGTACTGGCGGCCCCCGAGGGTCGGCCCCTGCAGCCTCCACTGGGCAGCCTCGGGGCTCCGGGGGAAGTGGCCCCAGGCTGGCCGTGAGGCTGGGCTGCGGTGCAGGCCCGAGGTCAGAGGGCTGCCAGCAGGGACCCTGGACGCCGCGCGGGCGCCGAGCAGGGGTGCTCACCCGAGAGGTCGAAGTGGTTATGCAGCGCCCGGGAGTTGGTGCCCTCTGCCGCCTTCTCAAACGCCCGGCCGAAAAAGCTAGGGACACAGAGGCACGCTTGCCGGCCACCACCTGGGGCCTCAGGCCACTCTGGCTGGCCGCTGCCCCTCCACCCCAAGCCCAGCCCTGCTCAGCCCTCAGGCGAGTATGCCCCCCACACCCCCCTGGGTGCCCCCCATGCCCCACAGAGCTGTGTGGGGTGGGGTCCCAGGCAGGCATGGCAGGGTGGGATGGGCCGGGGGAGGGGAGGGCAGGGGAGAAGGCGCAGGGCACTGGGATACAGGGCCCGCCCGCCTCGAGGTGGAAAAGGCAGTCCCCGGCCTGGCAATGAGGCTGGACCCCCTAGACCCAGCCCCTGGACTCACTTCTTTCTGTCCGAGCTGTCGGTCTCTGGGGGGATCCCCACCATGGTCACGGTGCCCTGCTCCACGCTCAGGGGGGCAGCCATCACCAAGGGCAGAAGCTTGCAGCGCCGGTTCTTTGTCTGCCGGAGGGATGCGCACCTCAATCACGGCCTGTGCCCGGGCGAGCACCCCCAGCGCCCAGGAGCCCCGAGACGCCTGAGTCCCCAGGCCACTGCCCCAGCCTCCGGGGCCGCCAGCTGCTCCCCACACCTGCTCCAGGTCCTGACGTGGTTGTCACCTCCTCCAGGAGGCCCTCCCAGGCCCATGCCTCCCCCACCCTGTCTACTGAACAGGACCCCAGCCCTGGAGGCCCCCACCCTCACCGAGCACACGAAGGACTTGAGCAGGTGTCTGCTGAGCAGGCTCAGGGAGGCGGGCTTGGAGAACAGCACCATGTCCGGGGTGCCCTGTGGGCGCAGGGTGGGCGGTCAGGGGCAGCCGGGGGGCCTGGCGGGGGCGCGCGCGCGTCGGGGAGCTGACCTCCGTGAGGGAGCAGTAGAGGAAGGGCCCCTGGGAGACGACGAGGTTGGTGCAGAGGCAGCTGGCGATGATCTGCTGCGTGGCGCGCAGCTGCTGCTTGGCGAGCTCCAGACCGCGGTAGAGCTTGTCCAGGTTACCCCTGCAACGGGAGACGCGCAGCGGGGCCACAGGCTTACGGGGGCGCCCAGCTCCCACGGGGGGCCGTGCGGACGCGCTCCCTTCCTCTGGCCCAGCTCGTTCCCACGAGAGAGGAAGCAACGGAGTGTTTAGCCACAGGGATGGATGTGTCGGGGAGGGGCTGGTGTCAGAGGACAGGAGACTAGAAGCCAGCAGAGGTGCCTGCAGGGTTCTGACTGGGGAGGTGGGGGGGCACCAGGGACCCTGCCGCCTGGCAGATGTATTTCTACCCTTCTCCCACTCCAAGGGGGTTCTCCTCTGGGGAGCAGTGAGGCCTTCAAGCAAACCTCCATACCCAGCAGGTGAGGACCCTGAAATGCCACACTGGCTCCCCACCTGCCAGGACGAGGCGGTGCCTTCCACCCGCAGGTCGTCCCCAGAGACCCAGGGCTCGCTGGGCATCCACAGCACTGCCCTGCGCCCTGGAACTGGTGACTGAGAGGCACCAGACATTTGAGAAAGACCTGTGGCCTGAGAAAACGACCCTAGAGGAAACGAGATAATCTGGAACCAGAAGAATGCTTGAAATGAAGTATAGTTGGCGTCTTCAGAGAGATTTGGGCAATATATTCATAAACCAAGAATAGGATGCTATGAAAAAGGAACAATCAGAAACTGAGAAGTGTTTGTGGCAAGAATGATTGAAGCACATAAAAAGTTCCCTCGAAGGCTACAGGATAAAGTCCAGAAGAGCTCCTCACACAGATGAGACCAACATGTGGGAGACCGACGGCAAAACCAGAGACTGAGAGACTGAGCATCATCCCAGGAGCCCAGGGAGATGGAGAAACGGGTGTGTGGGGGGCGGGGGGACAGAAACCACAAAGTACAAAGGCATTCCCTCGGACTCACCCAAAGCTCAGACTAGCGCAGGAAATGGTATCGACCTCACACACCACTGGGCCTTCTGCACACTGAGAACTGAAAAGGGCCCCGAAAGCTCCTGGTGGGGTCGGGGGTGAACTCACAGAGAAACGAGAACCAGGACGGCTTGGGCCTCTCATCAGCACCACGGGCGGTGGGGAGGCGGGCAGCCACCCCGAATTCTGCACGAGCCAGACCAGCACCCAGATGAGGGTGAAGGACGCTGTCAGACACGCGAGGGCGCAGAACCTTTCCCTCACACGTGCCTGTTCTTCAAGAGCTGCCTGAGAATCACACTCTTGCAAAATGAGGGCGTGCAGACAGCCGAGGGGCCCTGGACACGTGCCGGGTCTGCCCGGGGGGCACCGTCTGGGTGGCCGGCGGCGGCGGCAGGCCTAGTGGCTTGGAGCCGAGGTCACAGCCCAGGCTTTGCTGGACAGAAGGCGCTCGGGGATGCGGTAAAGGAGGCGGCAGGCCTAGTGGCTTGGAGCCGAGGTCACAGCCCAGGAGGCGCCGGGGAAAACCAAGGGCTGCGTGGCAGAAGGAATGTGGTCACTGCCCAGGTGGTTCCAACGATGAAGAATCCGCCCGCAAAGCAGGAGACGCGGGTTTGACCCCTGGGTCAGGAAGGCCCCCAGGAGGAGGCAATGGCACCCCACTCCAGTCTCCTCGCCTGAAGAATCCCACGGACAGAGGAGCCTGGCCGGATACAGTCCACGGGGCCACGAAGAACTGGATACGACTGAGTGACTAACACACACACACACCCCCGCACGTTAGTGGCTCTGGGATATTTTATCAGTCCAACCACGAACCACTGTTCACTGAGTTTCATCACTTAGAATCAACCTACAGCCAAAGGTGAGAGGGCTCCCATTCTGTCCTCTACCCCATGATTCAGCGTTATCAACTGTGAACACACAGAAGCATTTTCACATCTAGGGAGGTGCGGGGGAGAGGAAAATGAGGGATGCCAACAACCTTTCCTCACCGACTGGGGAGAGAAGAACAAGATGTGAGAACGTCAAAGCTGAGAAGGAGCTAAAAATAGAGGAAGGCTGTGCGGACAGGCGGGAAGGCGCACAGAAGGGGCTGAAGGCTCTTTGTTGCGGCAGGAAGTCAGTGGACAATGACCGAGACTGGCCCGTCAGCTCTGAGATGGGTGGAAATGGTCGACAGCATAGTTTTTGGATTTTCCCATGCTTCTAGATAAAGATGGAGCAACAACATTATAGAACCGGTGACCTTTGGTTCTGAGACTCACACTTAGAACACAAGGGAGAAACACTGCTGCCCGTGAGCTGAACGCAGGGGGAGGAGGCCCCCAGCTGGCCGGCAGACACACTGTCAGCATCGGAGTAGGGGCGGCAGGTAAGCAGAGGCCTAAGAAAGAAGATTCAGGCCGCTGCGGACAGAGGCCCCGGGGGGCCACGCGGGAGTCGTGGCAAAGACCAGGGGCCAGGGCAGGCTTCCCGAAACAGTCAGGAAGACTAAACTCGCAACACATGAGAAATGGTCCAATCCAGTCAAACAGGAAAAAGGACAAGGAGGATGGCCTCACTCTCCAGAAGGAAGGTTAACTAGAAAGACGCGTCCTCAGAGGCCCAGAATCGTAATGTCCTATTTCAAAACAAGCCGGAAGACAGTAAAAGATGGTGCATCTCAGGAAGTGGGACGGGGAAACATCAGAAACAGAAGAAAATAGTTCAGAAAAGAAGACCAGACGAAAAAAGAGGAGTGAACACACATGCAGAAATGCCCGAAGAGGTGCGGGAGGTGAGAGAGAAGAGAAATTTAAGAATCAAAAGGAAGGAAAGCACTCCCCTTGAAGCTGGGCCACGGCCACGCCTACTACCTGGAGAGGCTGTCCAGGGCCTGCGTGAAGCTGTCCGTCCCGGAGCCGTCCTCGGGGCTCTCCATCAGTGACATTGTGGCGAAGACCACATCGCTGGCCAGGAACTTATGCTTGAAGCCAAAGTGGACGCTGAAAGTCTGGACACGCATGTCCTTCATGCTGCAGCGGGGCAAGCGATGTGGTGGCCGTCTGTGTGTGCCCAGGGCAGCCTGCACTGGGCCAGCTCACGGGCTGGCACCCCCACACGACGGCCCCCCCCCCCCCAGCCCCCAAGGATTCTCACGGCACGGCCCTTCCGGACAGAGAATGGATGGGACGGGAGGCCGGCACACCAGCCCCACAGCAGGGATGCCGAGTGCCCGGCACCAGGCCGTCAGCTCATGCGGCACGGCAGGAGCTGGCTGCGTGTGTGCAGAGGGCGGGGGCATCCCAGGGCACCAGGAGCAGCCAGGCCCATGCCCTCCAGCAGGGCCAGCGAACCCGCTGGGCACACCTCGCCTGAACCCAGCCCCAGTGGGATCCCAGGGTCCAGAGATAGGCCAGGTTGACTGCAAACGTCTGCATCTCAGCCCCAATTCTAGACTTATCAGGCACTTCAAGAGGTCCTATTTTTAACCCAAAGAGAAGGTCCAATCATTTGCGTATTCTCATTTTCTGCATTGTTTTTAGAATGTGACTAAAGCTGAAACCCCTGACAAAGTTTAATCCATAGAAATGTAAGTTTACCCAAACTTATTTGCAGACTCTTCAATCATCTCCCGCAAATTCTCCTTCAAGGAGACATCCATGGACTGAAACTTCTGCTTCACCTGTTTGAGGGGGAGACTGGGGAGGGGGCACTTGGTCACAGGAGGCGCGACCCCTGGTTGCCACTCCAGCCTGGTCAGTCTAGAATGACCAGATGCAGGGCTCCACAGAGGAGTGGGGGGGGGGAGTCCACAGGGCAGGGCCTCGGGCACACTCACCCCACATCCGCGAGGAACTCCTGCAGCCGCTTCTGCCCGTGCAGAGACCAGAGCTTGAACCTGGCCGCCGTGTAGCACGTGTTGCACAGGCTGTCGTGGAGAGACCAATGCTGGTAGAGCGCCAGGCGGAGGCTGGGCCCGTGTCAAGGAGCTTCGGCTGCACGGTGACCTGCCCCCACCCCAGGACCGCCACCTGCACCACCAGCTACCCCGGGGCCCTGGGGCTTCCCGATCTCAGCATGACTCGACCCTGACAGAGAGTCTGAGAGGTGTGGACATACAGCGAGATCAAGGGGACCCTGTGGCCACACCCCAGCAGGAGTCTCCAGCTCTGGCTGGCCTAAGACACGGGACACTCCTAAACACAGCAGAGCCTGTGCCCACGGGGCCCTCCCAAGTCTCTGGTCCTGGGGATGTGGGCGGCGAGGATACTCGTACTCGAAGGAGATGCGCGCGCAGTCCACGGAGAGCGCGTGCTCCTCATCCTCGTGCCGGTGGCCGTGCCGGGACACATGCCGCTGCAGCACACCCACGTCGGTCACGTACTTCACCCTGGAGGGCAGCACGCCTGGGCTCGCTGCCGCCACAGAGAAAAAAGCCGCCCCCCCCCACCCCGCCCCTGCTGCTGAGTGTCCACACAAGGCCACACATGACTGGACCCAGGCCCACGGCAGCCCCTCCTCAAAGGGCCCTGCAGGGACGCGGGCCCCTAGCCCCTATGGCAACCCACTGCGGCCAACCTCGGGCAGCCCAAGGGCGTGCCCTTACTGGGTGATTTTGTCTTGCACCCACTGGTCCGTGAGTCCAACGATGGCCCACCTGGAGGGAAAGGACGCAGCCGTGAACGGGCGGGCGGCACTCGTGGGCACCTCCAGCCCGTGGGGTCTGACCCAGACGCTCCACTCCAACAGGCCCCCAGCAGACCCGGAGGCAGCCCACAGGCACCCCTGCCCCGGAGCTCACCACCCGCCAGGGCTGAAAGGGGCCAGGTGGCAAGTGGCCTTGCTCAAACCTCACACTCAAGTTTGCTGGGAAGCAAGGTAGTGGTCAGCTGGGAAGGGCTGACGGCCCAGGCCCCACCCCGGGACCCTCTGTGCCTGTGATGCGCCGCTGTCCCCCTCCCACAAGTCTGTGTGAGGCGAGAGCCGCAGTCAGGAAGGGAACCAGGGCCCCGCACAAGTGCAGGACAAGGCTGCAGCCAGCACTGGCGGGGGCCCAGCTGCTCAGAGGGGCCCACGCACCACAGCATGTCGCTCAGGTCCTTGGACATCAGCCATGCCAGGTCAAACATCACCATGGCCGCCTATGAGAGAGACAGGCCTGAGGCCGGCAGTCCTGCTCAGGGCAGGGCCCGGCCCGCACTGCCTGGGCCCCGGGGTCCCGCGTGGAGTCGGGGTTGGGGAGAAGGGTCCAATTGGAAGCCCTAAACCCCATCTGCCCCGAGACTCTGGGCCTCCTTCAGCAGCTCAGAGAAGGCTGGCCTCCAAGGGAGCGTCCGGCATCTGAGGGGCCAGGTGTCCGTCCCCACCCAGACCGCCCACCTGCCTGCGCCTCAGCACCCTCCACCTGCTGGAACAGAAGGACCACCCTGCAGAGGCCAGCAGGACCCCGACCACACGGGCTCAGAGTCAGGGACCCAGGGCCAGACCCTAAGACCAGACACAGCACGCTGCACTGGAGACCTATTTTCTGGGGTGCCTCAAGGCCCCAAGCTGTGCTCAGCGACCCCAAGCTGACACGATGTGTCTTCTGTACGAAATTCGTCCCAGGACACACGGACGCTGACAGGCCTATACGAATCGAGTTCCAGCCCCCTGCACAGACTAACAGGCCCGTTCAGTGTTTCTCACAATGAACAGAAGTTAACAGCTGCTGTTCCCTTGGGCACCCCTGGCCTGAGGGACCTTTCACCCAAGAGAGGCCCAGAGGCTCACCCCTCCCCAGCCACACAGAGCGGGCTGCGGGGCTGGGAGCAACCCCCAAACCCGTGTGCCGTCCTCCTCCTGAATTAGGACAGTGGCCCTCAGAGTGCGGACAGGACCGCGACCATGCCCGCCTGTACCCACCGACGTCCCGTGATACTCGTACTGCTCGTAGTCAAAGAGGATGTCTCTCCTGTAAGGACACAAGAAGCCGGGTCTCCACCAGGAAGCAGAACAGGAAGAAAACATTGGGGAAGATGCTAAAATCCGATGGCACCCAAGAAACACGATTTGCAGGGTGAAGAGGAAGTGTGGTTAACTTAGTTTCCTTTTCACGCTTTTTCCCCCTACGAGATGTTTCCCAAAATTGCCATCTATCCAATTTGTGAGAGTTTGTAAACAGAAGTATCCATACTTAGAAACTATGACAGCAAAGGACCAAGGCATCACCCCTAATGGACAGCGTGTTTGGGAGACCTGGGGCCCTGCCTGGCCTTCGCGGGACCAGAGGCGAAATGGAGGGGCCCAGAGCTGCTCCCAGTGCAGGGCCCACACACGCCATCTGCAGGCGCTATCCCAGAGGTGCTCAAGCAAGCCCGTGACCTTAACATGGAGAAGAAACGGGCATCGCTGACCTGCCTTCCCACCACTGGACGCATCCTCACCTCCGGGCTTCCCACTCTCTCCGCTGCCTTCTCTTCAGGGTTCGCTCTGCAATCTCCTGACCACAACAAAGAGAACAGAGAGCTGAGAGAGAGCCAGGAACTCAGCCCCCAGGCCAGGAAGGTTGTGACCCAACGGGAGGCCAGCGGGCGGGCGGGGCACCGCAGGGTCTCTGTGGCGACGGCAATGTCCTGTGTCCTATTTCAGTGGCTGTGGTAGGTCACGTCGGGGACATGGGCAAAGCGCATACGTGCTTTCAACTTGTTTCTGACACCTGCGTGTGGATCTGCAGTGATGTCAGAACCAGTTTCAAAAGGCAAGTGATGGTCCTGATGAGGGACCTTCTGGAGGGTGATGGAACGCCTCCCTATTACGCGACTTCATACATCTGTCAAATCTCACGGAACTGTACGCCTGGGAAGGGTATTATGTAGAAGGTGTGCCTTAGGGAAGCTGGATGGCAACACCCCCAGGTCTTGTCGGTAGTCCAGCAAAGACTTCTCTGACCTTCCCCACAGTGCCGAGTGGTGTCCTGTATCCTGCCCTCACGCCTGTGGGCTCCTAGGCTGGTCAGAAGGGCTCAAACAGCTCAATAAAAAAAAAACAAATAAACCAACCTAATCAAAAAACGGGCAGGGGATCCAAACAGACATTCTGCCCAAAGTCAGCGCCTACACCTGCTGTCTCCCAGTTCTGCCTGGGCCCCCAGGCTCTGGGCTGAGCCTTGACCTTCGGGAGTGACCAGCTCCTCAAGACTGTGGTGAAGGGCCCAAACCCACCTCCTCCAGCCGTGTGCGCTTCTCAGAGGGCTCTGACCCCTCATCACTTTCATTTCCCGAATGTTCTTCATCCTCTTCTTCATCCCGGAAGATGTCTTCATAAGCGGGAACTTCAAGGTCATCATCTTGTTTAATGAGCAGTTTGATCTACAATTAAGACAGAAAGCCATCAACCTCCCCTCTCCTTGATGGAAAACTATCCATCACATGTTTTCTCTCCCAGAATCTTATCTCCTGAACCTGCACCCAACTCAGTGCACAGAAGGACGGAGCCTGCAGACGGAACAACTATGCAGTCACTTAGGTCTGGATAAAACGCTCCCTCTTAGGCCCACACTTAGCCAACAAAACTAACACCTTGCACCTCAGCCTCTGACCAAGGGCACAGAGACCCGTGACCTCACAGTGAGCAAAACTCCTGTCCCTAAAAGAGGTCCTTGGTGAGAGGGTTTCAGGGCTGAGGCTACTGGGGGTGCATGCCCACAGGCGGCTCAGAGAGCTCATGTGAGATGGCACGTGGCCCCACATGACCATCCCGGACCTCACACCACCCAGGTAGCCAGGGAGCGTCCTGCACTGCCCCATTTAGACAGCAGGTGCCTCTGAGGTCCCCTGACAGTCAATAAAGCCAGCTGGCCTAAGATCAAAGTGCAGACTTGGAGCAGGTTCCAGACCCTGTGCCTCCTGGGTCAAGCGAATTCCACACATGCCTTCTGAGCACCTCCGAAGGGAGGTGACGTGTTTCTCATCAAAGATGGACAAGACCAGGCCCTGTTCTCTGGCTGCTCCAGCTCCTATAGGCAAGGTGGACACATGCCTTGCCAAGAACACCAGGCCTGACGCTGCGGCATAAAAACAGACAGATGGGAGAGCTCGGGGAGTCTGGCCTACCTGGGTATCGTTGTACACGTTCACAACATTGACTGGTCTGTGAGTGTCACACACGAAAAACACGGCCTCTTCATCGGGTTGAAGGATATCCAACAGATCCACATTGGCGCCACAGTTTATGAGGACAAAATAGCGGAACTGGACAAAGGAGAGGGACGCAGTGAGTTAGTGCACAGGGGAGGCCATCTGCTTTCAGCACCAGGCCTGAGGCCTGCAGGGGCTCGTCCAGCCCGATGCAGGGCAAGGCCCTGCTAGCGAGGGGCTCCAGACGCGGCCACAGCTGGTCTGTGCAGAGGGCCTTAACAACCCCACGCACAAGTTCATTTTCAGGATGACACTGTGAGGCAGGTGCCATGACTGTCCTGCCAATGAGGAGTAGGCAAAGGCCGAATCTCTTCTGGCCTCAGGCGTGTCCACATCAGATGGGGACAGACCTAGAGCTCAAATGCATAGTGGGGTCTCTCCCGACCTGTCACTCACTCTTCTGTGACAGACTCCTCTCTGTGCTAGCAGCACTGCACCAGGTCAGATTTCAGCAAGTCTGAGGTAGCTCGCATTTAACAAGCACCTGAATATTAAGTGGGGCTTCCCTGGTGGCTAAGAGTCTGCCTGAAAATGCAGGAGACCCAGGCTCAATCCCTGAGTCAGGAAGATCCCCTGGAGAGGGAAATGGCAACCCACTCCAGTATTCTTGCCTAGAAATCCCATGGAATGAGGAGCCCGGCGGGCTACAGTCCATGGGGTTGCAAAGAGTTGGACACGCTGAGCAACTGACACTAGACATTAAGTAAAGTTTTTTGTTACATCCTATCGCTACAGAAAACTCTTTCCTTATAAATACTGATCTGGCATAGGTCCCTCTCATGATGACAGGAGCACCAGGTGAGGACTTGTCTCTGCCAGACAGTCCTTGTTGAGGCCAGAAACTCTGGGACCCTCTTTCAGACAGCAGCCCCTCCCCGGGGGACGGTGGGGTCTCAGACATCCTGTCTCTCATCATAGCTCCATGCAGAGCTGAGAAAATACCTGGTCTCTACTGCCTAAATTCTAAAGGGAGAAAGTATGTTCCTGAACTTCCAGTTGGAAACTGGGATATACTTCTTGGAAAAATAAATGTGAAATAATGGTCCAAAGTAAAGTAATTATAACCAAGCTGTATCAGAAACAACCTTCCAAATTCCAAGCACCTGAAAGTGAAATGTGTCTAAACACAGGTACAAAGCTAGAGATTGTCCATATTCACTATCTTGCTTTTGTTGTCAATTTTGTCTCTGCGATTGGAGGGTAAGTCACCCACACATAGAGCTCACTTTTCTCTTCTGTGTAGCCTAAGAAAGTCGACAGTTAGAAATACACACAAGCCATTGTAGAAATATCGAGTTCTTTACCACCAGCACCACTTGGGAAGCCCCATCGTAGAAACAGAAAGAATGCTGTGTTAAGAAATTGCAAATGAGAGATAAAGCCCAATATTCTCAAATGCATCTCTCATACCTGTTCTTTATGCTCTAGAAATGCAGTTTCAAGTTCTTGCCACCCAGAAACTGGAACCAGTGTATACTGCACGTGGTCACACTGGAACAGGGCCTGGACAGAGAGTATATTCAAAACCTATTATATTTAGGTCTGCAATCCATCTTGAAATGCACATTAAAAGAAAAAAAAAAAAGATGGACTGAGAGACAACAGATGCTAACGTAAGGTTAGTGAAATGTTAACATCAATAAGGAAGTAATGGGAACATGAATGTTCACTGAACCATACTTCAGCTTTCCTGAACATCACCAAAGGAAAACACTGCTGAAAAACTTGGTATTTCTAGGTTTTTGGTGAGTAGTTCCTGACCCAAGGGCCTGACCCAAGCTCACATAAACCTTGCTTGTGTGGCTGCATGCTCAGTTAGTCCTGACTCTTTGAAACCCCATGGACTGGAGCCTCCTAGGCTCCATGAGGTTCTCCAGGCAAGAATACTGGAGTGGGTTGCCATTTCCTGCTCCAGGGAATTTTCCTGACCCAGGAATTAAACCCACATTTCCAGCATTGCAGGTGGATTCTTTACTGCTGAGTTATCAGGGAAGCCCTGAACCATATTTAAAATCAAACAACAACGATCTTTCCTTAGCACCGAAGAATTGATGCCTTCAAACTCTGGTGCTGGAGAAGGCTCTTGAGAGTCCCTTGGACAGCAAGGAGATCAAACCAATCAATCCTAAAGGAAATCAACCCTGAATATTCACTGGAAGGACTGATGCTGAAGTGCCAATACTTTGACCACCTGATGAGAAGAGCTGACTCATTGGGAAAGACCTTGATGCTGGGCAAGATCTAAGGCAGGAGAAGGGGACAACAGGATCAGATGGTTGTATGGCATCACTGACTCACTGGACATGACTTTGAGTAAACGCTGTAAGATGGTAAAGGACAGGGAAGCCTGGTGTGCTGCAGTCCATGGGGTCACAAAGAGTCGGACACGACTGAGCAACGGAACAACGCTCTTTCCTATTAGGTTAAGGAGTCAGTATCTCCAGAATCCCTGATGACACCCCAGTGCCCTCCACTGTCAGATTCCTCTGCCTCGAACCCCAACGGCGAGAAGGCGCCACAGGTCTACCGATCTCTCCAACGCAGCCGTCCTGTGCCCACCTTGTGGCCTTTTGCCGGCTTCTCCTCTAACCCACCTAATGCAGTCCCTCCCAGGACGCAACCTGGCGGGAGTCCTCGCCCCAGGCCGAGCTCCCGCCCCGCTCCTCCCCTCGCGCCTGCCCCCGGTCCCCCGCCGGCCCGGCCAGCGGGCCTCACCTGAAGGATCTTGCAAGCGCACAGAGCGTCCACGTCCGAGGCCACGAAGAGAAGGACCCTCTGTCGGGGGGAGAGTTGGCTGAGAGCGGCCCCGCGAACCCCGGCCCCTCCTGCCCCCACGGTTGCGCGCCCTCGTCCCTTCCCCAGTCTCGGAGCCCAGGAAGGGCTCACCTGGCTCTGGACCACCTCGTAGAACTCCTTGCGGAAGTCGGACACGAACATGACCGCGGCGCCTGGACACCCCGGGATGGGACTCTGCGAGCCTGGCGGCGGTCAAGACTCCCGCCAAGTCCGGGCTCTCCCGATTACCCCGGGGGCCAGCCAATCGCGACTCGGGTCCCCGCCTCTCCACTTTTCTGATTGGCCCGCGCTGGGAGCGACACTTAAGCGCCGCCATTCACAGCAGGACTACTCCGGCCCGCCCCTAGAGGAGCGTCCTCCACCGGCTGCAGGCACTGCGGGTGGCGCAAGTCCTATGCGACTCCGTTTCTTCAGACACTCTACGCTCCGTACAGTTTACTTTGAGGGGAAAAAAAAATGCCCACTCCCCCCCCCCCGCAACTGGGATCTCCAGGTGAAAGAAACCTCGCCACAAATTAAATTCATGTACACTTCAGGAATTCTCTGGAGAAGGAAATGGCAACCCACTCGAGTACTCTTGCCTGGGAAATTCCATGGACGGAGGAGCCTGGCGGGCTACAGTCCTTGGGGTGGCAAAGAGTCGGACACGACTAAGCGACTTCACTTTCACTACACTTCACTCCAGGAATTCTCAAGTGCCTCAGTGATAAAGAACCCGCCTGCCAAGCAGGAGATGCAGGTTCGAGCCCTAGGTCGGGAAGCACCCCTGGAGAGGGAAATGGCAGCCCACTCCAGTATCCTTGCCTGGAGAATCCCATGGACCGAGGAGCCTGGCGGGCTGCAGCCCACGTGGGTCGCAACTCGGTCAGACACGTCCGACTGACTGAACAACAGCACGTCAGAAGAGGGCGTCAGTTTAGGATGTCAAGGGGCTCGGCCTAGTTCCAGAGCGGAAGTGTGGCCTACTTCCGCCCGCGTCCTCGGCGGCCTCAGTAGAGGCTGGGAGTTCCGCCTGCATGCTGGGTAGTGTAGGCAGTAAGAGGAGTGGGCCCCAGCCCCCCAATTAGTCACGAAAGGACACTGTCAAACTAATTTGAGATAATCGCGGAAGGTGCTCTAGGGTGAATACGTTAGATAGGTGTATCTGAACGCTCGCGCCGAAGGGGGTTTTTGATCCTCGAGCTTCAGCCGCTCTTGCTTTCACAGCGTTCCGACGCTCGCGCCTCTCCCGGAAGTGCTTTTCCGTCAGTTCCGGTGAGTCCCAGGCTTCCGGGGCAAAGCGGCTGAGGCGGCTGTGGTGGCCGCTGTGAGGGGGCGTCGGCGGCTCCCACCGGCAACGTTTTCCGTCAGAGAGCCCTTGCGAGGCGAGGCGGAGGCGTCCACTATGGTGAGTGGCCGGGCGGGCAGGGCCGGCCAGGGCGGGCGGACGTGGAGGCCGCAGAGGTGCCGAGTCACCCGGCCTGAGTCCGCCGGCGTCTGGGACTGAGGCGCAGTCCCGCGGGTGTAGACCTGTGTCGGCTTCCAGCGGACAAGCGCTGGATCGATTTGGGGTCTGTCGGAGTGAGAGGAGAGCGCTCGGGCCTGCCGCCCCAGCGCCCGGGACAGCGCGGCTCCGAGACCCCTCGCCCATTGTGCCCGGAGCGGGCGTCGTGGTCGTAGCGTCGGCTCCGGAGCGCAGGGTTTAGGGAGGCACGCTGTGTCGGCCACAGACGCTAGGCCTTCAGTACTGGAAGCTGGTCGGCCTGCCGAGCTGTGTGAGCACCGTGCCGTCCGTTTTACCGCCTCCGAGTGTGTCAGTGTTGGGATCCCTCCTCCCAACCCAGGAACACTGCCGGGCGCTGCGCAGTGTGCCTGTCGTGGAGGGCAGCGGGGCGGGGACAGGTTGGTGTCCATGCTCAGGGCTGGGTGTCCATTCCCTGTTTCGTGCTGGGAAGAGAACGCAGGGCTTCGATGGAGAGGGTGGTGAGGTGTGAGGAGGCCCCCAGTCCACTCCCTCCGTTCATCCCAAACGCTGTGTGTTTGCTAGGCTTCTGGCTCAGATTTTGTCCAGTGGAGAGTCTTGCCTAGAAAAAGGAGAGACACGGTTTGGAAAACTCCCTTGCGGCGCTGCAGGGAGTGGAGAACTGTCAGTTTTAAGCAGGAGTTGCGTTTGCTGTCTGTGGAAGACAGCTAGCCCAGCTTGCTCAATCTGGAATTGCTAATAAACTATGTTATCAGTACCGGACTTTGCTTTTTAACAGTGTGTGCTTAGAAGACATACCAAGACATGCAGTCTTGTTAAGGTTTTTATTTAACTTGTAAAAAACCACATGTCATAAATTTAGCACTTTAGCCATCTTTAAGTGTACAACTTGTTGGTGTAAAGTATATTCATGTTGTGTAGTGGATGTCCAGAACTTTTTGGTCTTGAAAAGTTGAAAGTCTGTTCCTGTGAAACACTTGCCTCTCCTGCCAACCCCTGGCAATCACCTTTCTTCTTTTGTCTGAACTTGATTGCCTTAAGTATCTCCTATAAGGGGAAATCCTACAGTGTTTGTCCTTCCCCACCTGGCTTATTTGACTGAGCACAATGTCCTCTGAGTTCATTATCATTGTCACACGTTGGAATTTCCTCCCTTTGGGGGGCTAAACAATGTTCCATTGTGTGAATGGATCATGTTTGCTTTATTCATTGGTCTGTTGGTGGGTACTGGGATAGCTTCCAGCCCTTGGCTATTGTGAAGAGCGCTGCTGTGAATATGAATGTACATCTGTATTTTCAGACCCTAGTTCCAATTCCTTTGAGTAGATATGCTGTTGTGCAGTTTCATATTCTTCCTCTCTGGCACCTCACAGTAGTCGCAGTACTCTGAGAACACCCTGGGTTGCTGGGCAGCATGTGTTCTGAACCTCCCTGTAACCCGCACTTTGAGAGCTGGAATCTTATGTTTGTGGTGGCACTGTGTCTAGCCTCCACTTGTGTATGGGAGGGAGGGGTGTGGTGTGATGGAGCGCCCCGTGATAGGGGTGTGAGCCCTGGGCCTGGGTGGAGCAGAGGAGGTCCAGAGAAGGGTTAGGGTGGTTCTGGAATCCAGGGGAAGGGGGAGGGCTCCTGGCTTCTGGTCTTTGCAGAGAGAGCTTTCCTATCATCCTCTTAAAACAGTGTTCCCGGAGCTCTCGGTTCCTTTCCCTCTCTTGTGCTGAGAGCACTGCTGCCCAGACGGTTTCCTGCGCTCGTCTCCCTTGTGAACATCAGCTCTTCCGGGGCAGAGGTTGGAGCTGTTTGGTTAGTGGTGTTTCCCTGGTGTTTGGAGACCAGAGCCCAGCAGATGGTGGCACTCCTAAACACGGGATGAGAGGAAAGTGGTTGGGGGCAGGGACGTGGCCATCACAGGAGATCCTGGGACCTGCTGGTGGGGGACTCGGAGGCTGAAGAAGTGAAGGACAGGCTTACTGGGGGCACCATCTGAGAACAGCGGGGGCAAGTTGGGTGGAAGGCCAGGGCACAGCAGCTGGTGGAAGCTGCTGGGCGGTGCACCAGACTCCTGGGAGGTGGCGACTGGGTAGTCTTGCTCTGGCTGCAGACGGGAGGACCAGGCTTGTGTTCTGTTCTAACTGCAGCATCTCTTTCCTCCCTCTAGTTCTCCTTCAACATGTTTGACCACCCGATTCCCCGGGTCTTCCAGAACCGCTTCTCCACGCAGTACCGCTGCTTCTCCGTGTCCATGCTTGCGGGGCCTAATGACAGGTCAGATGTGGAGAAAGGAGGGAAGAGTATGTGCTGTTTTATTTTGAATCGTAACCCTTCCCGCCCCAGCCTGCAGGGCCCTAGTCCTCAGCAGCCCTCATCTGCATGTGAACAGGAACTGGTCACTGTCATGGTGTCACGGCCCCGGACGGCTAAGAGGTGGGGTGAGGGTCCTGTTGTGATCACATTCACGGCTGAGGGCCGTGTGGTTCTGTCAGATAACTTCCAGCCGGCCAGCTTTGTTGTGACAGGGCAATATGAAATTCTGCCTGCCCCACTAGTCTCCTAGAGTACTTCGTGTAGACATAACAGAAAGTGTACTCTGGGTTTTGTTCTGTTCTGTTAGTTTTCCTTCTCTTAACATGTCTTAAACATTCTTTCCACAGTAATTATGCCGCCCTCAGCCCTCGACCAACTCAGTAAGTACTTCCTACCTGACTTGAGAACAGAGGTGATGTGAATGTGGGCACTGGGACCACAGGCAAGCCCCTTAGCACCCGGGTAGAGGCACCCTTCGGCAAGGCTGGTTGGGAATCATCCCTTGAGGGTGCTCGCTGGGCTGGGAGGCTGGGGCCTGTGGGTGCTCCTCTGACAGCCCCACCCACCCACCAGGTCCCATCGAAACTAAAGGCGGGTGTGAGCGCCAGGGCCGTTCATGCTGCTGGGGTAGCTGATGCCCTTGGCTGGAGGCACAGGGTTTTCCCCTCAAGGACGGTGGTGGCCCCGCGAGGAAGCTGCAAGCAGGCCTCTCGTCTCCCCGCGCCTCTTGTCTCAGTTCCAGCCACAGTTCTGAGCCCTCCACCCCAGGAGCTGCTCCCCACCCCCGCCTGCCTCTTAGCAGGAACAAGAAAGGCCACACTGTTCTCCCTCCCTCGACCCCCTCCAGCGAGCGTCACTCAGAGACCTTACAGCCCAGCCCCACTCTGGACCTGGGGAGACCCCGACCACAGACACTGAGCCCCTTCGGGCGGTGCCCTCACTCTGCCGAGCGCGCACTGGGCAGGTCAGCGACTTGGGCTTTGCACCTGGCCCGACCCGACTCCAGACTAGCGGCTCTCTGGATTGGTGTCCTCACCTTTGAACAGGACACACGGAGCCGTCTGTGGCACTGCTCAGGGGCAGTAGTGCTTTCTGGATGGTGCCTGTGGTGTGTAAACAGCCAGGGCCCCATGGCACCGGGCAGGGGCAGGGGCAGGGTCAGGGGCTGGCCCTTAGGCAGCACTAGCTGCAGCCGTTGTACCCGCGGAGGGAGGCCTGGAGTTCTGCTCAGCTCAGCCAGGTTGGGGGGTGAGTAGACCCGGGGCATGGCCCTTAGGCCCAGTTATCACAGGAGGGGCCAGCCTGGAGTCTGTCTCGTGCGTGGAGCTGACCCGGGACTGAGACCAGGCTTGTTGCAAACAGACGAGAGGAGGCTCGGGTCGATGGGACAGAGGCTGGATAGACCTCGTCAGTCATAGAGGAACTGTCCAGTGAAATCCCTGGGTAGAGGAGGTGAGGGGGCGCAGCAAGCTTGGGCGCCCCGAGGTGCTCCTCAAAATCACAATATGTAGTTTGAAAATTATTGGACTGAAAAACACGGTCTCTTCCAATGGTGAGAATCTCAGACCCGAGGTTGGATTCCTGATGAGTCCGTTCACGCTGACCCACCTCAGCCCGCTGCACAGCTCTGCAGCCCGGGGCACGCTGGTGACAAGGGCCCGGTGCCTGAGGCACCTTGTTCCTGCTGCCAGCCCTTCTGCTTCCCAGTCCCTGGGCGCCCAGCCTCGCACCCCCCAGCAGCCTCCCTGGCATGAGCGTCTGGGCATTCTCGGAGATGTGCTTTTGGGCCCTCTGACTTTTCCCAGCACCTGGTTGATATGCAAACTGTGAATAAGTGTGCAAACGTGTCACTTTCTAGAGCTGGGATTTCAGACAAGCACGAGTATAAGTGGTGCTGCGTTCCTGTCTCAGCAAATGTCCTGAGGTCTAGCTGGAGTGCGGGGTCTGCTGAGTGGGCAGACATGCAGGGCTCAGCCCCACGAGGGTCCTAGCACCTGCCGGGGGTGGGGGCTTCCCCAGGGAGGGTCTAGGGACAGGGTTTCTCTTCCTGGAAGAAGCTGAGCCTCATCCCTTGCTCTTTTCAGGCCGACTCAACATCACCTACCCCATGCTGTTCAAACTGACCAACAAGAACTCAGACCGAGTGACACACTGCGGGGTGCTGGAGTTCGTGGCTGATGAGGGCATCTGCTACCTCCCGCACTGGGTGAGCAGCCGGCCTGTGCAGCCCTGCCCAGGTGGCCGTCACGCGCGGCCGTGGATCTGCTACCTCCCGCACTGGGTGGGCAGCCGGCCTGTGCAGCCCTGCCCAGGTGGCCGTCACGCGCGGCCGTGGATCTGCTACCTCCCGCACTGGGTGGGCAGCCGGCCTGTGCAGCCCTGCCCAGGCGGCCGTCATGCGCGGCCGTGGATCTGCTACCTCCCGCACTGGGTGGGCAGCCGGCCTGTGCAGCCCTGCCCAGGTGGCCGTCACGCACGGCCGTGGATCTGCTACCTCCCGCACTGGGTGGGCAGCCGGCCTGTGCAGCCCTGCCCAGGCGGCCGTCACGCGCGGCCGTGGATCTGCTACCTCCCGCACTGGGTGGGCAGCCGGCCTGTGCAGCCCTGCCCAGGCGGCCGTCACGCACGGCCGTGGATCTGCTACCTCCCGCACTGGGTGGGCAGCCGGCCTGTGCAGCCCTGCCCAGGCGGCCGTCACGCGCGGCCGTGGATCTGCTACCTCCCGCACTGGGTGGGCAGCCGGCCTGTGCAGCCCTGCCCAGGCGGCCGTCACGTGCGGCCGTGGATCTGCTACCTCCCGCACTGGGTGGGCAGCCGGCCTGTGCAGCCCTGCCCAGGCGGCCGTCACGCGCGGCCGTGGATCTGCTACCTCCCGCACTGGGTGGGCAGCCGGCCTGTGCAGCCCTGCCCAGGCGGCCGTCACGCGCGGCCGTGGATCTGCTACCTCCCGCACTGGGTGGGCAGCCGGCCTGTGCAGCCCTGCCCAGGCGGCCGTCACGCACGGCCGTGGATCTGCTACCTCCCGCACTGGGTGGGCAGCCGGCCTGTGCAGCCCTGCCCAGGCGGCCGTCACGCGCGGCCGTGGATCTGCTACCTCCCGCACTGGATGGGCAGCCGGCCTGTGCAGCCCTGCCCAGGCGGCCGTCACGCACGGCCGTGGATCTGCTACCTCCCGCACTGGGTGGGCAGCCGGCCTGTGCAGCCCTGCCCAGGCGGCCGTCACGCACGGCCGTGGATCTGCAACCTCCCGCACTGGGTGGGCAGCCGGCCTGTGCAGCCCTGCCCAGGCGGCCGTCACGCACGGCCGTGGATCTGCTACCTCCCGCACTGGGTGGGCAGCCGGCCTGTGCAGCCCTGCCCAGGCGGCCGTCACGCACGGCCGTGGATCTGCTACCTCCCACACTGGGTGGGCAGCCGGCCTGTGCAGCCCTGCCCAGGCAGCCGTCACGCGCGGCCGTGGATCTGCTACCTCCCGCACTGGGTGGGCAGCCGGCCTGTGCAGCCCTGCCCAGGCGGCCGTCACGCGCGGCCGTGGATCTGCTACCTCCCGCACTGGGTGGGCAGCCGGCCTGTGCAGCCCTGCCCAGGCGGCCGTCACGCGCGGCCGTGGATCTGCTACCTCCCGCACTGGATGGGCAGCCGGCCTGTGCAGCCCTGCCCAGGCGGCCGTCACGCACGGCCGTGGATCTGCAACCTCCCGCACTGGGTGGGCAGCCGGCCTGTGCAGCCCTGCCCAGGCGGCCGTCACGCACGGCCGTGGATCTGCTACCTCCCGCACTGGGTGGGCAGCCGGCCTGTGCAGCCCTGCCCAGGCGGCCGTCACGCACGGCCGTGGATCTGCAACCTCCCGCACTGGGTGGGCAGCCGGCCTGTGCAGCCCTGCCCAGGCGGCCGTCACGCACGGCCGTGGATCTGCTACCTCCCGCACTGGGTGGGCAGCCGGCCTGTGCAGCCCTGCCCAGGCGGCCGTCACGCGCGGCCGTGGATCTGCTACCTCCCACACTGGGTGGGCAGCCGGCCTGTGCAGCCCTGCCCAGCGCGGCCGTCACGCACGGCCGTGGGCGCTGTGCGCCAGGGCCCCGTGTGGGAACCACGGCCATGCCGTTAAACTGCCATTTCCTTGGTTAGGCTTTTTTTAAGTGATGGAGCAGGAGTATTTTTCAAATGATCTGAATACAGAGTTTTAGATTTTTATCTATTTTCTTCTCCCTACTGTGTGTCTGTGTGTGTGTGTGTGTGTGTGTGTGTGTGTGTGCCTGTACCTGAGTCTCCAGAGCACTCAGCCCTGTTGCCATGGGGTGAAGCCTCTCTGCACTCAGGCTGGCCCAGTGCGTCCCCAGGCCGGCAGAGCCACACCAGCACTGCAGGGCAGGCCCATGGCAGCCAGGAGTGCTGGTGGTGGTGGGGGCTGGGCTGCAGCACCCCTAGTGTGAGGGCCCCATGGCTGCCCCCTCTGTCCCTTGACCTTCAGCATTGTCTTCTGTGACTGCCAGCTGCTCTCAGTGTTGTAGGTACTTTGAAGATACCCAAGGACCCTTGTATTTACAAGGTCTTATGTGGAAATGCAGTGTCCTGGACAGTGTAGAAAGGGTGGCCTGGGGCCTTGGGGTTTGGGTGAAGTGGGGGGCGGTCCCTGTGGGAAGGCTCTAGCCTGGGGAGGCCTGGAGCTGGCAGCTGGGGCCTCGCCTGTCGACCTTCCAGCAATTGGCTGCCCCAGGTGTTCCCGCTGTGTCCCCCCCACCCCGGCTGCACCCCTACCCTGTCCCATCTGCTCCCCTCCAGATGATGCAGAACCTGCTGCTGGAGGAGGGCGGCCTGGTTCAGGTGGAGAGCGTCAACCTGCAGGTGGCCACGTACTCCAAGTTCCAGCCGCAGAGCCCCGACTTCCTGGACATCACCAACCCCAAGGCTGTGTATCCTTCTGAAGATGGACAGGTTCTTTGCGGGCGGAGCTGTGCAGGCGGCGGGTGACAGCCGGTCTCTGTGGGGTGTGCCTGCTGCGGGGCAGCACAGCAGTCGTGATCAGCACTGACGTGAGAGCACTGGTGTTGGGCCGGTGCGTCCACATGGCTTGGGAGCCTGGATGAGCGTGCTGGGAGCTCTGCGGACTCCGCCCGAGGGCAGCTGTGCCTTCCTCCAGGGACCCTGGCATAAAGCCCAGTGGCGCATCTGGAGCTGTGCGTTGCGTTTGACCTTGTCTTTAGTACAGATCAGTAGATTGCTAAGGATGGAGCATGCTGTGTATTTGGGCATTATTCTCTTGTCTGGGCACTCGAGGTGACTCAGTTTCAAGAAGTATTTAGTAATTTTTTTTTTCTTTTTTAGTATTTTTTAAAGAAAGGACTTACAGGCCAATTTTTCTTTAAAAATTGTTGTTATTAAGTGTTTTTAGTCTAAAACATATGGCAAAATACACGTTACCGCCCAAAAGGTAGAAACAGCAGAAGTATAAATGAAAACATTTTCACTCCCAAGGGAACTTTACCTGTGTTTCATTCAATCTTTTTTCCCATAGGATTTTTTAAATTCTCTCGTTGAAATGTAATTTACATGCAGTGGAGTGCACACTTCAGCAAGCTTGGCTAATGTGTCTCCCCAGAAGGGTGGTTATGCCACCTTCTTCCTGTCTTCAGCTGACCCCTGGCCCCAGAAGCCTAACTGCCTCCCACTTCAGAGATCTGCCTTTCTCAGGGTTTGGGGGTCTCACTGCTCCATGGCTGGTTCTTTCCCTCAGTGGAGAGTGAGGGTCACCCCGTTACCACATGTTAGAGGTGCTTCCTTAATGTTACTGAATCATTGCCCCAACTAGACACATGACTGTTCAGTACACAGGGTGACCTGATGCTGTGAACCCCTTGTGGGCACTTGTTTCAGACATGAGGACTCCATCTTGCTCTGTTGACCTTGACCGTGTGTGTCTACAGATTAGAAAATGCATTGAGAAACTTCGCCTGTCTGACCACTGGGGATGTGATTGCCATCAACTACAACGAGAAGGTGAATGTCTCAGCCCCATGTGTGCCAGGGCCTTGAGGCCGTGAGCAGGAGCCCCTGTTTCTCACATTGTGGGAGCAGACACCAGTTACACACACACACACCCCCACACACAGACACTCTTCAGGGTCGGACACCACTTGCTCTCTGACAGTTTCCCTCTGTGAGACATGAAGTCCTAAGAGTTGTTACTGTTCATCTTTACGGATTTTGAGTTACACTTTTGTATTTTCTCATAAACTTAGAAATAGTCTTGTTCCGTTTAGCTTAGTGGGGACATTTTCGGTGTTGCCTGTCTTAAGCTTTTTAGATTATAGGCAACCTTGACATCATTGTTCGTAAAGTGTAAGGGCAGAAAAAAAATTGATGATGAAAGATATTGACTTTTTTGCATGGTAAGGGAAGGACAGTTAACTCAGGTGTGCATAGAATTGAAATGCACGTCAGGATCTCTATTTTTGGAAGTGTGGAGACTGGATCCTCTAAAGGGCCCTTCTGAGAAGACTGGACAGCCTGTGCTGAGGGCTGGTCGCCCATCCATGTGGGGTGTGAGATCTGGGTTAGGGCCTCCCTGGGAACCTGGGCCCTTGAGGGGCCTAGTGGATGCCGAGGTAGCTCCCCTTGTGCCAGGCTTTCTGGAAGCAGCACCCCAGTTTAGTGGTGCCCTCGGGACTGCTGTAGGCTGGAGAGCAGTCCTTCGGTTTCTCTCTCCAAGCCCTGGTGGCAGCCCTGTTGGTTTCATGAGTCACTATTTAGTTGTGACCTGCAGTTTGGAAACAGCTGTAGACAGGTGATCATGTGCCCTGGAGCACAGACACGAATGTTCACACAGCTTTGATCATGGCAACAGCAGTGCCAGAGGCCACCCAGCGACACAGACTCACTCCCATCCAGTCACTGGGGGGGCCTGCAGGCCAGACGAGGGGTGTTGAGCCTTCTCTCTGTGCTGGGGGCCTGCCCCTTGAGGCCAGTGTTCTCAATGGTGGAGCCGTGTCAGCTGTGCATCATGAAAGCAGGACGCTCACCAGGCAGAGAGAGAGCCTGAAACAGCGCAGGGGAGAGCCACTTTCTGCTCCTGTACCTTTGACTTGGTGCGCGTTTTCCCCACACAAGCTCATCCCCGACACCCACAGCTGGTTTTCAGCTGCCTTTCCTCCTGGCTGCCTGGGAAGCCCTGGCACCTCTGACCTGGTGCAGGGGAATCCGCAGCGTTCACATAACCAGTCTGGTGCGGGCAGCCTGAGTGCACCCCACGATGAGCCGTGCTGGAGCCAGCGCGCTCAGCACCATCTCGCTCGCATTTAGCTTGTTATCTGCCAACAGTTACTTCTGAAAGTGAACTTTCCTGGGATGGACATTCGGTCTTCTGCAGTTTGCTGCCTAATTGCCTTGTCAGATTTGAGTCACTTACCAGTGTAGTCAGCTGAGGGACAGGCCCTGGGGGGCCGCCCGCCACCCCCCCCCCATCTCTCCGCAGTGGGAGGTGTGGCTGGGGAGGGTGTCATAAGGGGAGTGAGTGTGTGCAGGGCTGGGAGTGCCGACACAAGTGTGACGGGCCCAGAGCTGCCAGGAACCACCCCCTTCTCTCCCCAGATCTACGAGCTGCGCGTAATGGAGACCAAGCCGGACAGGGCCGTGTCCATCATCGAGTGCGACATGAACGTGAGCGGCTGCGGGATTGGTGGGGAGCGGGCAGCAGATGCTGCCAGAACCTCCGAGTAGGCCGCTGACCTGTAATCAGTGGCAGGGCTGCTGTCAGTCCTGAGATGGCCAGACCCACCAGCACATCAGCCCTGCCAGGGGCCTGTCTCCTTGGAGGCTGAGGCAGGGCTACTCAATTCCAAGGAGGGGACTGTTGGTCCCCACAATGGCCCTGCACGCTGGGTTTCTGGGCAGGATGCCCAGCAGAAGGGTTCCATCTGCCTGGGTCCGTTCATGTGGCGTTCTTGAAATGACAGCCTCAGGAATGGATGGCAGAGGAATGGTTGCTGGGGTGGGGCATGGGGTCCTGGGGAGGGAGGGGTCCCTGTGGTGTGGAAACTGCTCTGGATCTTAGCCGGGGTGGGCACAGACCTGCAGTGATGCTCAGAACAGAACACGTGTGTGTGTGTGAGTGAGAGGACTGGGGAGGTCTGGATAGGGCAGGGTCGTGGTGCCAAAGTCACGCTGTGACTTTTAACACGTGACTGTCGAGGAAGTGGCCCCTTCTCTGTGGCTCCCATAGCTGCTCATGGGCCCACGTTGCCCAGCTTAGAGGCTGCGTGTGGCCCCGCATCACTGTGCTTTCCTCCGGGCACAGGTGGACTTCGATGCTCCCCTGGGCTACAAGGAGCCGGAGAGGCAGGCCCAGCATGAGGAGTCAGCAGTGAGTCGCCCCCCCCACATCCCTCCAGAGCTCTGCACGCCCACCGCTGGGTTCTGCCTCTGCTGGTGCCGATGCAGCCGTGTTCTCCCCGCCCAACCCACTCCCTGGCCCCGTGTGTCCTGGCTGTTCGGTGCTGGCAGAGGGGCAGTGAGGGGCCTGGGGAGGGCTTGGGCCCCACTGAGAAGCTTGTCCCGTTTCCCTGTCCCTCCAGGAAGGCGAAGCTGAACACAGTGGCTACACCGGGGAGTTGGGCTTCCGTGTGAGTGCCGCCATGTGACTGTCTGTGACACCCCAGGGACCTCAGCCGGGCCCGGGCCGGGGGATCCTGCACACGTGCACCTGGCACCTCCTCACTCTCCAGACCCTCCTCCATCCTCTTTCTCCTGGATCCTCCCAGCAACTGTCAGGCCGCCCCGACTTCCGAAAAACTCGCCTACCAGAAAGTAGCAATAGTACAGCAGACATACATAAGCCCTTCAGTGGGTTCACCCGCCGTGACCTCTCCTGTGGTCTCTGGGCCGTGTCCTGCAGTATATGGTGGCCTCCCGCACTGCTGCCGCCCCTGGGAAAGCAGGGGCGCACAGGCGAGGCTCAGCCTGGGGCCAGGAAGCAGGTTACAGAGCTGAGCCATGGGCCCAGCCAAGCGCATCACTGGTCCTTGGCAGCCAGTGCCCTGGGTGGCGCGGTGGGGGGGCTCCCCTGAGCTCATGGGGCCCCGGGGGGCTGGGCGCTGTGCTCCTGAGGCGGTCCCTGCCCATGCCCTGCAGTGCTGCCCCCTGCCTCAGGCCCCTCAGCCCTGGTCTACTCATCTAGGCCTTCTCCGGCTCCGGAAACAGACTGGATGGGAAGAAGAAGGGGGTGGAGCCCAGCCCCTCCCCAGTCAGGCCCGGAGACATCAAGAGGTGGGTGTGCTGGCCCTGCCCCAGGCCCCTGCCTGCCGTGCTCTGCAAGGTTGTGGGTGCTGCCCCACTGCCAGGCCCACCCGGCCGCTTGCAGGCCTCATCAGACCTCTGTCCTGCCTACAACCTGGCCATCCCGACTCAGGACGTGTCGTCTTCATCTCGTGCTGTCAGTGACTGCCCGGCCGCCTCTCCCAGTCGATTGGTCCAGGGACTCAGGGCAGAGTCCTGGCTCTGGTGGCCCTCATCATGACAGCAGGGCTGAGCTACGTCTCCGTTAACTGTGAGACACTGCAGACGGGCCTGCACCCGACCTCTTGGGGAATGAAGTGCGTGTAGAATGAGAGGCTGGAGGACACTGGTGTGAGCCCCAGCAGACCCTGCCACGTGCCTTCTGCTCCCCCTGGAGTCGGCAGGGAGGCGCCCTCTGGCTGGCATGAGGTGTAGTGGGTGCAGCCTCCAAGCTGAAAGAGAGAAGCTGCTTACTCTCTGCTCACAAGTGAACTCTAGTTCCTTCTCCTGACACCAGTGTTTCTCCTGCTGTCTCTTTATAGAGGAATTCCCAACTACGAATTTAAACTTGGTAAGATCACGTTCATCAGAAACTCCCGTCCGCTGGTCAAAAAGGTTGAGGAGGTGAGTATTTCGTGAGTCATGACAGGTTTCCTTGGTGACTAGTGACAAGGGGATTCTTTCCCTCTCGAACGAGGGTCTCCTTCCGTGTGTTCTCCATCCCGGCCCTCCTCCCTGTGGGCTGGCCATCCTGCTGAAGCCGTGTGGACTCTGCCGGCTCCGTGGTGGGGACGGGCGAGGTCTCGGCTCCTTGCCCTCCTGTGCAGGTCCGGCCTGGGCTCTGTGTGTTGTGCACTGAAATGTTTAAGCTCCGGGTCGATCTTGCAGGGCAGCTGCTGTGATCGTCTGCATCTCACAGAAGGGAATGTGAGGGCGCAGGGTTGGGGGGGGGGTGTCAGGTTGCCTGGGCCTCGGGCAGAGCTGACCACTGAGCAGCCACCCTAGCGCCTCCACACTCCAGACATGCCTCCCTTGGGAGGGGAGGTTTCGCCTTACGGGCCCTTCTCCTGGGTTCCGGGAACTGGCTCAGAAACCCCACACAGCCTGCTGTCTGGCTGCTGTGACTGTGCTGGTGGTTCGGGTTTGGGTTAGGTGGTTAGCCCCACCTCAGACCCCAGGTTCCTGGTTTCCTTCTCGAGGCTCGGTCCCTTAGGGACCAAGGAGGGTTCAGAGACCCACTCACAGCCCCTCCTGGCCTTAATGCTCCTCAAGTTGACAGCATATTGAGACATTTCTAGGCTGAGAGGAGCTTACACGGCCCCCCTGCCAGCCGTTTGCTTGCCCCAGCCCAGCTGCTGGCTAGGCCTGCCTGCCTCATGGGCATCCTCTGGCTCCTTCATCCCTGACCATCGGAAGGGTGGGGACATGGGTGTGTGCAAACATGTCCTGGCCGGGGTGTGTGATGGGGGTGGCCGGCAGGTGCACTCCCACTGCCTGTCCTGGGACACAGGTGACACACTCACGGGGGTCGTGGGGGAGCCCCCAAGGAGACCAAGACCCCTGACTGGGTCGCCGCAGCCCTGCTGGGGCAGGGGGCAGGGGGCAGGGCCTGTGCTGAGGACTGAGCGCCTGTCCCAGGGCACTTGGCCCTGCCCCCAGGAGGAGGGCCAAGCGTCACGGTCCCGGGATGGCCCTCAGCGCAGTGGTGATAGTCTGTTCCCCTGGCGTCCGCCCTGCCCGGCTCCTGCGCACAGGCTGGGCTGGCTGCAGCTGGAGGATCTTTGCCAGTGGCGCCCAGGGAAGGTCCCAGCCCACTCCCCCAGAGTGAAGACTGCAGTTGGAAGGCTTCCCTTACCAGCACCCCAGTCCTGGGAGCTCAAAGACACCAAAGGGGCAGGAAGCACCAGGGAAGTAACTTCCCCAGACGGGCCCTCCAGACGTCCAGCACAGTGAGTGGAAATAGCTCCAGGTTGGGGCAGAGGGAAGACCCTAAGGCTTCCAGGAGGTGGAGAGTCTGCTGTGGGTCAGGAACAGCAGCTTAGCTGGACGTAAGCCAGGACACGGTGGAGCAGGGTCCTCAGACCTCTGTGCCTGGTTCCTGCAAATTCCTGTGTCGAAGCCCTCACCCCTGAGCCTCAGAGTGTGATTTGTTTGGAGGCGCGCCTTCCAGAGGTGAAGCGGGATGAGGCTCCAGATAGGCCCTGTTCCACGCCAAGGAGATGCGGACACCCTGGGGAAAGGCAGCCACCTGCCAGCCATGACTGGGGCCTCCAGGGAAGCCGGCCCCTGGCCCTCGGGGTCCGCGCCTTGCTGTGAGGAGCTATGTCTGTGTTCAGGGCCAGCCTGTGGTGGTGAGTTCTGGTGGCCCCAGCAGTCTCACACCAGCCGTGGCCCCAGCAGTCTCACACTAGCCCCATCAGTGAACCTCGAGAGGAGAGATGTTCTCAGTTGTTCAAGAGCTCCCTAAAAGGCCGCCTCTGTGGGCCTCCTCTCAGGAGGCTACTGTGACATACCACTGAAGCGAGGGAATAGGGTAGAAACGAGAAAGCCTGCCACCCGGGAAGCAGGGCCTCCCCACGGCTGTGTGCAGCCCTGGAGCATGGCCCACACAGACAGGACAGCCCCGAGCGCCCGGGAGACAGGTTCCTCAAGCCCTGAAGTCTGAGGGGCCCACCTGCAGCTGATCTGTGCATACGAGAGAAGCCAGGCTCCGGTGTTGACCGCAGGATGGACGGAGGGCCTACAGGAGAGGAACGCTGCTTGGCTCGGCCTCGGTGTGCCATTGCGTGGTCACCACCACGAGAACCCTGCACGGGCCCCCAAGAAACACCAGCTGCCCCGGGTGGTGGTCAGTGCTGGCTGAGTGCCTGGGAGCCCGGGTCCTCTCCAGTGGCACTTTCTCCCCAACTAGCAGCAGAGCTCGGAGGCAGATGCTGTTGTCAGGGCTTCTGGAAAACAAGCAGTCTTTCTGCTGGGAGAAGAGCTTGGTAGACTGACGGCTGCCGAGTCACCATTCTGTAAAGCTTAAAGAAGTGCACTTCCCAAGGAGCTGAGCCTCTAGGGAAAGTCAAAGCTGTGTGCAAAGACGCTGAGCTGCTCACCAAGGCAGCTTCAGTGCTGCAGAGCTGGAAATAACAGTGCCCCGGGCTGGAATTAGTGTGAGAGGAGAGACTTGTGGCCTGAGATGGGGGAGTGTCTGTGGAGGCACACAGCAGGGACTGGAAGTGTGTTTTGGGGGTGGTTTTTCTTCTGGGGGCATATTTTGTATTTTCTATGTTGAAAGTGGGATACCTTTGCAAAACAATGTATATTCAACCTGAGAAAAAAGGCTGTGGTAGAGTAGTTATTCTGGTTTTGCTTTCAGTTCAGTAGGTGATAATTTACACTTCTATTTCAAAGATATTTCTTGTTAGGAGTAAAGTGGGAGATGGTACTCAAGTCAACAGAATAAAGCATTTCTAGTAAACTTCCAAGGAGTTTCTGAAAATGGTGTTTTCCTCTTCACAGGATGAAGCCGGAGGCAGATTCGTTGCTTTCTCTGGAGAAGGACAGTCGTTGCGTAAAAAGGGAAGAAAGCCATAAGCTAGGACTGTTGGTTGATTGGAAAATAAAATAATTGCAACATGCTGGCTTTTAGTTACTGGCTCTGAGGGGATGCTCCGTCACTTTGGGTTTGCTTAGAGTCACCTGGAACAGGGCAGCGGGACAGCGGCTGTGTGCTGGATTTGGGGGAGAGAAGGCCTCTGGGGCTCCTTGGGGGTCCTCTCCTCATGCCCACACCAACTGCTCAGCTGAAGCCGGGTGCCCTAATTCCTGCTGAAAACAGTGAAGGGGTTGGATTGCTCTCAAGTTGTGCTCTTTTGTTTTTTTCTCCCATTTATCCTTTTCCCAGGTCATACTTAAGTTGTTGCCTTTGGGCTGGGAAAAAGGTGGTTTAAATAAATAGTGATCAACCCATTATGCTGGCTGCAGTTTAGGTATTTGAGGAAGGGTGTTTGTTTTTATTTTACTTGTTGATTTTTTTTTCCTCCTAAAAAACCATGCCTCAGAAGGAAAACCTGATTTAGAAGCATTTCTACTTTTACTTTGATGTAATTTGGAAACAACTGGTCTTTAGTCTGTTCTGTAAAAACAGCTTCGTGGTGAAGCACAAATGTAACTGTTAGAATAAATGAAAGCTGAAGATATGTTCTTCTCTGTACCCCCCACTCCCAGTTTTAAATGTATTAAATTTTCCAAAGTTCTGCTGACCTTTTTTTTTTTACTAGGATTAATTTAGTTTCATGTCCCCACTTTATATAATAGCTCTTTTGACATGTTAATTCAATTATTTTAATCTCTTGTTCCTTGAGAATAATTTTCAATTATGAATTTCAAATAAAAACAGGCAGTGACCAAAACCTGAATTGCCTCTAAGTGTCTGATTAGGTACCAGCATGGGCTGACATCTGGGCGGAGGAAGGCCTGCAGGAAAGTGTGTCTGCACTGAGGAGGGAACTCCTCTGGGGGCTTCGCTGACCTTGGGCCCAACAGGGGTCCCCTTGTCCCTGCTCCAGGCAAAGAGGCCCATCTCAGGAGACTGTCCCCCGCGGGAGGGTGGCCCCAGGGTTCACCCATGAGTCCTCAGAGAAGGAGCATTAGAGTGCATCGTGATGACCAGGGTTGGGCCCTGTGACCCAAACCCACACCCAGGCAATGCAAGTGGTTTCTTAAGTCTTGAGCAGGCTGTGACCTGCCTGACCCTCCAGGCGTCTCGGCTGGCTGGCAGATGTAGACGCCCTCTTTGGTGGGCAGCTTGGCCTGTGAACCACCACAGCAGGACGCCTTGGTGAAACTGCATCTCTCGGCCCTGACTCACCCAGCGGGTACCTGGCGGTGGCTAGGCTGGGGGAGTTGGAGAACCACTGCGGCGGGGATCGCAGGGCAGTCCTGAGGCGCCATCAGCCTCCTTGCCGTCGCTGTCACTGCCTCCTGCGCGTCCTTCATGGACATGGACGAGCCTTGTCCCCCCCGCCTCAGCGCAGACTCGCCCCTAACGCCGCCTCCGGACGCCCACCCGCAGGGCCCGCCCCGGCCGCACGGCCTCCGCGCCCCTGGCCAGCCTGCTTGGTTCCCGCGCCCCTCCGCCTCGCTTCCTGCCTGGACGCCCTCGGGAGTCACCCTGCCCTCGAGGGGACACGGGTGGGGCAGCCGCAGCCGCAGGCTTGACCGCGTGGCGCTGATGCTCAAAGTGTGCTGACCCATCTTAGCGACCTGACCCCTGAGGTGAAGAAAAGAAAGCCGCGGGAAGGACTGCCCCGCCCACACCGGCCTCGGTCCCGCCCACCTCGGGTTTCGGGCCACGCCCCCGTCTGTTATTGGCTGCCAACCCAGATATCCCGTTCACTGGCGCGTCTCAAGGGACCGCCTCAGGAGGCGGGTCCAGCGGTTCCGGAACATGGCGGAAGGTGAAGGCTGGCGGGTAAGCCGGGTGGGCGCTGGGGATCCGGGGAGCCGAGTCCGCCGGTCGGAGTCGGCGGGCGGGCACCTGGTCCCCCGCTCACGCCCCCGTGCCCGCCCCCGCAGCCGCCGCGCCCGTGCGAGGCCTACCGCGCCGAGTGGGAGCTCTGCCGCAGCGCGGGGCACTTCCTGCGCCACTACTACGTCCACGGCGAGCGGCCGGCGTGCGGGCAGTGGCGGCGCGACCTGGCCAGCTGCCGCGAGTGGGAGGAGCGCCGCAGCGCCGAAGCCCAGGTGAGGCCAGGTGACCCGACCGGGCCCGCCGAGCCCTGGAAGGCCGGGAACCAGAGGCGCTGGGCGCAGGGGGCGGGCCTTGAACAGGGTCTTCGGGTCCAGCCCTCCGCGTGTGCTTTGATTTGTATCCTTCAAAGATCAGTCTGGCAGTCAGGCTAGGAGAGGACGTGGTGCAGGCGCGGGAGACCAGTCTGGAGGGGCTCTTGGTCCATCCGTTCAGCAGACACTTAACCGCTTGGACGCTTTTGGACGTACAGGAGCGGTTAGAACACAACCTCTGCCTCCTGACTCCTACATCCTAGTCTGGAATACAGTGGTGCCCTGGAGCTGATGAGGGGGAAGGGTGGAGCGGAGCTGTGAGGGTGCAGCGCTCGTGGGGTGTGCCAACAGGACAGGCGAGTGTAGATGCCCAGTCCCTGAGCAGTGGGAGAGAGTTGGTGGTCTATATAGCAAGAAATCAATATCCTTTATACATAGCTTGTAAAGATAGCTCTTACATATCAGCAAGAGAAATGGATTTCACAATGGAGAAGTGAACAAAAGGGAGAGAGAAGGGATTCACCCTGAAAGGACATCAAATGGCCTGATACACATTTAAAATGACAGTAAGTGGTTTCTGCCCAGCGAAACATCCACTGGGGTTTGGAGAGTCTGATCACCTGGGCAATGCTGGTGGAATGTGGGGTGTTTTGATTATCTAAATATCAAATGCATGCCTTTTGATCTCAGAGTTTTACTCCTGGAATTTTATCCTAGGGAGTTAATTGGGTGACAGTTCAAAATTCAAAATGTCCTGAAAGTGATCTGATGTCCAGTAGTAGACATTTGACCAGATAACAAATATCTTCCCCACCGCAGAGTACTACACAGCCATTTAGTAACCTACCCGCTTGTGGGAAGGTGCCTGCGGTATGTCACGTAATGAGGAAAGCAGGAGGTACATCTGCCAGGAGGCAGTTATTCCTTCTTTACGGAAACAGGTGCAGCTCTGAGACGCGGGCCCTGAGTGGAAGCTATGACCTTCACCTCGGGGCTGGAGGTCTGCGGGGCTTTCACGTTTGCTTTGCGTTTCGGATCACTCTTAACACTAACAGGCGGAGGAGGTAAAATTCTACATGTAGAGTGGCCAGCACAGCTCCTGGAAAACCCCAGGCCCCATCGGGGTTGTGACCTGCTGCCCCGAGTTTACTGGCGGGGGTGGCTTCTGCTGTCGGTCAGTCTGTGGTGTCTTCCCTGCCTTTGGCCAGTCTTTCAGGCTCACCTCTCCTCATGGCTAAGTCCCCAGCCTGTCTCAGCTGGTGAAGCTGATTAGGTCAACCGAAAGCCTCAGACCCTGGGGCCCAGGAGAAGTGCGCACCTATACGATAGATGTTCACGATAGCTTGAAGAGGAGTGATCTCAGTGTGTGCTGGGCTGCACATGTGGGTGGGTATGCATGGGGCTGCCCGTGACCACGTCTCCTTTGCAGCGCTCCCTGTGTGAGAGTGAGCGGGCCAGAGTTCGGGCTGCACGGAAGCACGGCCTGGTGTGGGTGCCCAGGCAGAGCCCCCCAGAAGACTGGCACCTCCCTCTGCCCGAGGACAAGGATGGGTGACCGACCCAAACAGTCCAGAGGGCCCCTGGGAGCTTCTGCCTAGCGTGGGACATGGAGCCCTTGCCTCCAGCCTCGCCTGCCCCGCGGTCACCACCAGGCTTGGAGCCGGTCCACCCAGCACGTGGCATCCCTGCGGGCAGCCAGGCAGACCTGGGGACAGCGGCCCAGGAGAGGCTGTCCCGAGGGATGGGCTCCTCAGACGAACCCTCGGGGATGAGGCAGCCCCACCTGACCCTGCTCTGGTGACCACCACGGACTTTGGCCACGGTGCCCTCCTGCCACGGCCACTCACTGCTCCTTCCCTTGGAATTTTCCCCAGTTGTTTTTAGAAAACGTGGAGTATATCAAAAGACATTTCACAGGTTTGATTCCAAATAGAAACTGTAAATTGCATCCAGGGTTTATTGAAAGAGTTAGATGCTGGCAGTTAGAATTTTGTATGCTTACATTCTTGTAAATGCTTTAAAAATACATGTGTTTGAACCAAGGGGAACCCTTGTTCTTTGGAGGTCTCTTTCCTCTGCTGAAATGATGTAGTCTCTGGGGCCATGTGGCCGGCCTGCCGCTTGGTGCTATGGACCAGGCCTGCAGCACCTCGGCTTCCCCCTGGGCCCTAGCCGGGGCACAGGTGTGGCTCTGCATCATGGAACCCATTTGCCGGGGCACAGGTGTGGCTCTGCATCATGGAACCCATTTTTGGGGACAGAATAACCCACCCCTTCAGAAGGACGTTCATTATAGGGTCCCCACCATGTGCCCCAGGAGTCCTCTGTGACTGTGTATCTGTGAGCAGTGGGGGTGCGTGCATGGGACCCCCGGAGCAGAGGTGAGTATAAGGAAGGCGCAGGGTGCTCCCTCTGGCAACCAGGGCCTGTCAGCCGTGGCTGCAGCTCTGTCCACGGGCATTTCTGTGCGAGGAGAGGGAGGAATGGTTGGGCCCTCCCGGGTCTGAAACCCCGGTGGGGGGCTGTGTGCTGGGAACGGCGGCCACCCCCTGGTTCCCAGGATTCCTGCGGCGGGGCGCTGGCGCTGTGAGGAGCCCCACACCTGCTCGGATGCTGATCGTGCCTCCAGTGCAGAGGAACGTGCCTGTGTCCATTCGTGTCCACTCCTTGGGACCGCAAGCCTGAAACAGAGACGTGGCCTCCGTCCTGTTGAGTTCAGGGGACGGACATGAACGTTCAGGCGTCAGCTGTGAATAAATTGAAACAGGCAGCATCTTTCCAACCCTCGGGACAGAGCTCACGGTGACGAGCCGTTTGGGTGGTGACTTGGTGCAGCACCCGCCAAAGCCCACAAGGACGTGATTTTAGGGACGCCGGCGGCTCTGGGGCCAGGGTTGGAGCGCCATCCTGGGGAGCCTGTGATAGCAGGACTTGCGGCGGGGCAGTGGGCGGGTAACTGGGACCCACTCGGGCAGCACCTTTGGCCTCTGGTGCAGGTGAGACTGGCCGTGCATGAGACGTGACCCTACGGAGCTGTGCTCGGCACCTCCCTACCGACCTCCAAAGAAGAGATTGAAACAAAACAGCTTGGCCATGACCTACTGACTTAATTGTCCAACCTCACCGAGGAAAGCTACAGGCTTGAAAAGCACCTGTGAGGGGTGCGGCGGTGGGGAAGGCTCTGAGTGTGACCCTGTCTGAGGAGGCTGGAGGCTTGCAAGGCCGAGAAGGAGCCACAGGCTGATGAGGCCGGGGTGGGTAGCCAGGGTCCTCTAGGCCAGTACACAAGCTAAATGCTCACTCAGGTGAAACGTCCCCCAGAGTGCCTGCCCTGAGGTGGGCCTCTGCCTACACGGCCCCTCAGCCCCTCGCTGGGCCGCATCATGCCCCCCACCCAGTTCCTTTGGTGGAGGCCTCCCCCTGCTGCTCTGTGTGTGCTGAGTCACTTCAGTCGTGGCTCACTGTTTGTGACCCCAAGGACTGCAGCCCGCCAGGCTCCTCTGTCTATGGGATTCTCCAGGTAAGAGTGCTGGAGTGGGTTGCCATGCTCTCCTCCAGGGGATCTTCCTGACCCAGGGATCAAAACTGCATCTCCTGTGACTCCTGCATTGCAGGCCAGTTCTTTCCCACTGAGCGACCAGGGAAAGCCCCAATCCCTGCTGCTGAGCATGATTGTATCTGGTCTTTAAAGGGGTGATTAAGGGGAAATGGGATCGCTTGAGTGAGTCACCCAGTCGTACCTGACTCTTTGCGACCCCATAGACCATGCAGCCAATGGAATTCTCCAAGCCAGAATAGAAGTGGGTAGCTGTTCCCTTCTCCAGAGGATCTTCCCAACCCAGGGATCGAACCCAGGTCTCCCACATTGCAGGTGGATTCTTTACCACCTGGGCCAGAGGGGAAGCCCAGGGTTGCGTGGGCAGGCCCTAATGCAATGACCGGCATCCTTATGAGAAATTAGGACACGGAACGACCAAGCAGGGACACAAGAAGACGATGGCCATCTGCATGCCAAGGAGAGCAGCCTCGGAAGGCACCAGCCCTGCCCACACCTGGACCTGGGACGTCCAGCCCCAGAACTGAGAAATAAATGTCCGCCGTTTCAGCCCCTTGGTCTGTGGTATCTGTTCCGGTGCCAACCTTACTCACACACCACCCCCACCACCGCCCCACACTGGGTGGCCTCAGCCAGGTTAGGTGTCAGCCATCCTGGAGGACACACCGCCTCACCAGTGGGTCCCTGTCCTTGACACTCTGCTTGGCACTCCTCTGGCACCCCAGCTTAAAACCAGAGCTGGCCCTGCCTCCCCTTGGGGTGCATGTCCTTCACCTCCACTCCTGTGGTCACTGCCTCTTGCCAGTGGGTTCTGCCCCTTCCTGGTCACTGGAGGGCAGCAGTTAGCCTAGGGGCCTTCCTATCCCCAGGCGAGGCAAGCAAGGGCAGCCCCCTCACCCCTGGCGGGTTAACTAACAGGACAAAGACACGGGGTTCGATGTTTATTCACAGCAGGCCTGACCAGTCAGCAGCAGGCCGGAGCCCTGTGGGGTGGGCTCTGCCGGGCGGTGTGACTGAGGGCGGCCACCCGCAGCCCTACCTCTTGAGCTCCACCTGTGTGTACACCTTGGTGACGTCCTGGTACCTGCCTTCCGGGGGCTGGTAGTTGGCGATGGGCGGCGTGTAGTCTGGCCCGTGCCTCTCGAAAGGAAACAGGCTGGGGTCCCGCTTGATGGCCTCGGCGTGGAGCTCCGGGGCCGTGAGCTCCAGCTCCTGCAGAGCTTCCTGCTGGGCCTCCAGCAGGGACGCGATGGCGGCCCTCTCCAGCTCATGCTCACGCTGCTTGTACAGCGACCACTTCTTGAGCAGCAGGGCTCTCCGCTCACTCTCCTCAAAGGGGAGCTCCACTGGCGGCCGCTGCCTGGGAACACGCAGAGCGAAGGGCGTGACCTGGAGGCACAGGCCTCGCCAACCGACTGCAGGGACCCGAGTGTCCCCTCGGGGGATGCGCGTGGAACACAGGGACAAACCAAGGGGCGGGACGGTGGATGTGGCAACAAGGGAACCCACACCGGTCGCTTTACGTGGAGACAAGAAACAGCGATGCCCCAGCAGGCCGTGGTGAAAGCCGGCTTTGGAGAAAAGTCAAATGGCAGCGTGAAAACAGACACCAATACCCCAGGGAGTCAACAGCCTGTTATCAGCCCTGCAGACCCCAGACGGCGAGGTCCCCCTGACACAGCGTGGCACTGCTGTATGAACGGGCTCTGACGAGGCAGCGATCCCGGCCACCCCACTCCACAAACACCGGCTTTGGGCCTGTGTGTTCCGGAGCAGGGGGCTGAAGGTTTCCTGCCATTGGGAGGGACGGGGGGCTGTGCTCCACATTCGAACCCGCTCAACCCCTGCCCAGAGTTTCACACCCACACCTGGCAGTTCAGGAGCAGCGCCCGGTGCTTCCTCCAGGAGAAGACTTAGCATGGGGCCAGGCCACCCCCGGTCTATGACCCTGCCCAAGATAGGTGTGAAGCTCCCGTGACAGCACTTCCTGAAGGTAACAGAACTGTTTTGCCCCAATACCTCAAACCCAGAGGCCCTCACCTCGCTTGATTCAAGAACTTGACCGGGGTGATAAAATCCTCAATGGGAATCAGCTCCTGTGTCGCCTTCTCCAGTCGCCGGATCCTCTTTTTTAAGCGCTCCTTCGCCGCCTGGTCTTTCTTGGGGTCCACCTTCTTCTTCTTCCGCAGAGGCTCTGCTCTAAAGCACAAAGCGGACACTAAATGTCTTCCTCCGTGGTCTCGTGAGTGGGCAGGGACATGGCGCTAGGGGACGTGCCCACACACTGGAACTGTGTGTGCTCTGCACTAGGGAAGAACCGTGTGCGCCGGCCTCCTGGGACAGCCTCCAGTGAGGGTCCTCAGAAGAACTGGGCGGGCATGGTCAACCCAGGAAGGGGTGGAAAAATTCCAGGGGGTGTCGGGGCATAAATTAAAGAGAAGTGCTCATTTCTAGTGCAAGGGTTCAGGTAAGCCTTGAGATAAACTGAAATATGAAAATACCAAACTGATTAATTACATGCTCATCCCTCGTATTTTTTATGTAATTTTTAAGCTGAGTACAGTTGTTTAACACTGTTGTGTTAATTTCTGCTGTACTGCAAAGTGATTCTTTTATGCATACATACATCTTTTTTCCCATTCTTTTCCATCACATTATCTGAGAATACTGAATCTAATTCCCTGTGCTATAGTTAAACCTTGCTATTTATCCATTAAAAACTTGTTACTCACATTTTAAATACATGTGTGATTTATAAACATGAGTAACACTAAAAGAGACAGTATGATAAAAATGACTAGGAAGTTCCTGTTTATACCGTTTGACATGTTAACAAATTTCCTCATCCTCCAGCACCAAGTCTGGCTTACCCTGACACATCACTGTGCCAATAAGTTACTATTAAGAACAATCGAATCCTCTGGCATCAAGACTGAGGCTCATCACGCCCGTACAAGGTGTCCAGGGGCCCAGGTGGAAACAAGGACCCTCCGGCCTCCCCCCACCTCTCCAGGGAGTAAGAAACACAGACACTATCTGTGCTCTTTAAATCTTTTTTACTTACGAATCCCTTCAAAACGAATTAACTTTTCTTCAAACCATTTTGCATTTAATTTTTGACCTGGTTAGACAGAAACCGAACGTCGCGCACCCTCGCTCTCCGGGCGCGATCCCCCCAGGCCGGGCCGGCGGCCGGGTTACCTCATGGGCACGAGGCCCCAGAAGGACAGCAGGGAGGCCCGCCGCCGTGCGTCCCTCGTCTGTGTAGGCCGCGCCCCCAGGAGCCTGGAAGAGACCGGCCGCGCGTCACCGTCCGCGTCCCCGTGAGGTCGCTCGGGACCCGGGTGACTGCCTCTCAACCCGCGCCCCGCGCTCTCCCGCGCCCACTCTCCGCCCTCACCCGCTCGCGGGGCGCAGCGCGCGCCAAGCCGCCCCCAGCGCCGCGGCCGCCATGCCCCCGGGTCGCCGGCTGCCGCTTCCGGGCGCGCGCCCTCGGCCGTCCGACCCACGCGGTGCGCCGTTCTCCGGTCCGGCCGCCGCGCAGCCTCGCGGCCGGGCGTTCCGGCTGCCGCCGCCGCCGCGCCTGGCCCCGCCCCCAACGCGGCCCCGCCCCGCGGCGGGCGCCTCGCACCTCGCGCCGCTCGGGGGCCTCCTTCCCGCGGGGGCCGCCCACGGGCCGCCCGGCCTGCGCCCCGCGAGGGCAGCGCCCTGCGCGGTGAGGCCGGCGGCGCCCGGGAGGCCGAGAGCCCTCGGGCCTCCGGCGAGCCGGGCGTGCGGTAAACGCCGCGGTCGTCCGCCGGCGTCGGGGCCGGGCCTCGGCGCCGCACGTGGCCCTCGCGCGCGGGTGCTCAGTGAGAGCGCGCCGGGGGCGGCGGGAGCCCGCCAGTTAGCCCGCCGGGCACCGCCGGGTCAGCGGCCGCCCCCCGCCCCAGGTGCCGCCCGCCCGCGCGCGCGCCCCCCTCCGGCCAACCCTCGTCCCCGCCGCCCGGGGCGGACCCAAAGCGGCGCCGCCCACCCTGCCGGCCCCGGAGCCGCGCGGCCCGAGCACGCGGGGAGCGGTTTCCCGCCGGGGCCGTTTGGCAGGTGCGCGCCGTGACTTCCGGCGTTGCCCGGGAGCCGCCGGAGGAGGAGCGGCGCGGGGGATGCGGCTGTGGCAGCGGCGGCGGCGGCCGAGCGCTGGGGGCGGCTGTGGCGGCCGCGGCGGGGGGCGCGGGCCGGCGATGGCGCGGCGGCGCTGAGGGCGCGGGGCGGGCGGCGGCCGGAGGGCGGGCGGCGGCGGCGGCTCCATGGCCCGGGCGCGCTGAGAGACGCGGCTCTCGCCTCAGCCCGGCGGCGGCGGCCGAACAATGAAGCTCCTGAAGCCGACCTGGGTCAACCACAATGGTGAGTGCGCGCGGGGGCCGCGAGCCCCGGGCCGGGCCGGGGTCTGGGGCGCGGAGGAAGCCGCGGGCTGGTCTTCCCACCTCGCCCCGGCGCGGGGCGCCCGGGTCGCGGGACGGCGGGCGCGGACTCAGTCCTCACTCTGGGGCACCGGACGCCGCACGTGCTCGCGCCCCCGCACGTGCGCGGAGCCGTCGGTCGCAGCCCAGCGGCGGAGGCGACCCCGGGCGCAGGTCGGCCCGGGCCAGCGTGTGACGGCTGGGCGCGGTGGCCCTTCGCTGGCGGCGTGTATGTGGAAGGGGCATGTCCTGCTGTACCCGAGGCTGGATCCGCTGACTGTGTCTCCGAGTGGAGCCCCGTGACTCCGGGCTGAGGCCCCCTAGCCCGCGGGACCTCGTTCGCACCGAGTTAGAGCGTCAGGGCCCCTCGGGTGGGGCCCGCGGGGCGCAGGTCTGTGCTCGGAGAGCGCCCGCCGGGGCCCCACGGCGCACCCAGAGCGGACTGGTCAGTGCCCTGGGTGAGAAGAGACTGGTGCAGAGACGCGTGCAGCGACTGGCAGGGCTGGCCTAGTTCTACCTGGAGCGCACACCTGCTGCAGGATTTGGCCTTGGCTCCCTGGGGACGGGAGCGGAGCCAGCTGCCACCCTCCACGGGCAGTGCGGGGGGGCCTACTCTCCAGCCCAGGGTCCCCGCCGCCGCCGCCGGCTGTCTGTGTGCAGATAGATAGTCAGTCACCCTGGTTCTGTCCTGTTCCTCATTTCTACTCAGCCGGGCGCCTAGAGGGAGCTGCAGTGTTCTTTTAGAGCTTGTCGGGCAGGTACTAGTTTTTTAGTTCTGAACTTGGATCTTAGAATGCTTTCTTCTGCGGCAGCTGAGCTGAACACCAGTCTGTTCTTTGGCTTGGAAGTGCACTCCCTTTCCATTTTCTTGCAGGGTATCACGCCTCTTGTCATTACCCAGGGTCCGGGTGAGGTCCCCCTTTGCTCCTGAGTTACTCCACTAGACCCTTTCCAGCCTCAGGGTGGGTGCCTGTGTGTCCCCAGCGCGGGGACGGCCTGGCTCACTCCGCATCCCCTGCCACACTCAGCTGTGCCTTCTGTACAGAGGGTCTGATGTCGCTGGCTGAGCAGGTGAGAGCTGAGGGGGGCCGTAGCTGACAAACTCAGCTGACAGTGCGTGAAAGCAAAAGCGGTGAACTCTGGTTTCATTTTTCCTGCTTTTCTCTCCAAGCGGATTTCCTGAGGTGTAGGGTGAGGTCTCCCCCAGCAGAACTGGGCAGATGTTCAGTAATTATAAATCGTGCATGTGAGTCAGGAAAGGAAAAGTTAGTTGCTGTGCAAGTGAAGCCTGAAAGAATTTTCACTTTGACACACTGCTCGATCAGGTTGTGTGTGTGGTACGCCCCCCCTCCTGTCTCCCTCCCGCTGTATAATTTCTCCCCTCGTGATGAACTCTTTTGTAGGACATGAGTTTTACGCTGCATAAGCACAAGCAGGTCGGGATGCTTAAGCGGTCATTTAGGCGCAGATGGGAAAGAGTCTGAGCTGGGCGGGGTGGGCCGGACTGTGGGCCGGGGCTCCTTCCTGTGGCCTCTCCACTGGCCTTGAGGACAGGGAGCTTCACGGTGTCTGCCCTGCCTGCTTCGTGGTGCGATTGGGGTGTTTGCTTGGGGAGGAAGATAGAGGGCTACCCAGAGTCTGAAGTGCATTAGAAACCTAGGAGATAATGATTAAAGAAATTGAGACTCTTTTAGACCTGTTCTTTGTCAAATCTCCTTTCTTTTAAAGTCTCCTGAAATCAGCCCCAGTCTCATGGAGTGTTCAGACGGACCGTTGTTTGTAAATGACGGCTCTTCTGAAGCGCAGGCTGACTGATGGTCTGGACCACGCCTGCGCTGTCCTGTAAAGACTGATGAATGGCGGGAGCTGCTAGGAACCCCAGTGGTGGGTGGTGGCCAGCAAAGCCACCCTTACTTCAGTTTAACAAACCAAAGAGATCGAGGTGCTTTGGAGAGCACGTCACTGTGCTTTCTGGTTTCCTGACTCTGCACTCCATTTCCTCACTGATTATGCAGTTTGAACATACTTCTGGGGTCTCAGAGCCCAAAGAGGGAAGGAGCAGAGAGCCCTGCATTTTCCGTGGGGGCAGATCCGTTGGATGGGGTGAGTGGGCACTTGTCTGTCGAGGGCAGGTGTGCTCTCCCGTCTTCTTTTCCGGAACGAGTGCTGAGGCCTTGCCTCTAGGGGAGGGTTTCTCCATCTCAGCACTGCTGACACCTTGGGGCACGTGATTGCGTGGAGACCAGCCTGTGTGTTGTAAGGTGTTAGTGGCACCCCTGGCTTCTGCCCTCCGGTGCCAGTAGCCCCTTCACGCAGTGACACGCAGACACCATCCAGTCGTGACGACAGAGCCGGCCTCCAGACGTAGCTGGTGCTCCCTGTTGGCCGGGTCAGAGCCCCCAGGCAGGAGCCACTGTGCTAAGAGGGCGAGCTGAGTCTGGAAGCCGTGTCACAGAAATGTCAGATCGGCTTCAAGACTGCATCATTTACTAACTGAATTCTTGGGCTTTTGACTCCACCTTCTGGACCTTGGTGAGATCCATCCCTGCCGTTTGATCCTGTGCCCAGACTTGGAAGGCTGTCTTCAGCTAAGGCGTGTTACTGGAGTTCGTGAGGTTTGTCATGTATGTAGAGGTTACATACAAGAGACTGTTCACACACGTGCATGCACGTGGTTTATTCTGTGTTCTTGGAAACAGTATTCCTTTGTTGTTTTGCAGTCTCTCAGTCATGTCCGACTCTCTGTGACCCCATGGACTACAGCACGCCAGGCTTCCCTGTCCTTCACCATCTCCCAGAGCTTGCCCAAACTCACGAACATTGAGTTGTGATGCCATGCAACCTTCTCGTCCACTGTCATCCCCTTGTCCTCCTGCCTTCAGTCTTTCCCAGCATCAGGGTCTTTTCCAGTGAGTTGGCTCTTAGCATCTGGTGACTGAAGTATTTTATTCTAGGCCTGGCCAAGATAAGGTTTGCCTCTAGTTAGGTTATCACTGTATGTTTGTTCGAAAGTGAGAGCAGTTACGTTTTGATTGTAGGAAAATATAGTCTGTATGTTGAGAAAACTTCACTGGAGATTCATGGTTCTTCCCCTCCCTGAGCCTTTGTCCTCTTGTGGAGTTCATGCACAGCTCTTGAGTGAAGCCCATTCCAACCAGAATGGGCAGGACTGAAAGAACTGCATCCTGCTTTGGTTTCTGGCTCACACTTTGATGGCAGTGTTATAAAAAGGTGTCTGGCAAATTTTCAACAACAGGGTAGTTTGTCAGTCGTCCTGTTGCCTTGTGGTGTGTGTTTTTCTCCTGTCTGCGACCCCTTCTCATCCCGCAAAGGATTTAAGGCCTTTTTTACCACCATTTAAGAATGTCAGCTTGAAGGGGAGATGCAGGGAAGGAGGATGGTACCACAGCTGCCTGGGTGCGGAAAGGCCCGCACGGCTGCTCTGAAGGCAGGCCGGGAGGTGGTGACGTTTCGTGACCACTGTGGTCGTTCCGTAACCTGTGCCGTTGGCCTGGATCAGACTAGTACAACAGGCTGGTGTCTGGGGACGTTCTGGGTTTCCGCTGCTGGCGGGGATGGAGCTCCAGGAGCTGGTGGGTAGGGGTGCGCTGTGGCCTCGCCAAGGTCAGCCCGCAGCAGTTAGCTGGCCGACGCCCGTGCTCAGGGGTCACTCTGGGTGAGCGTGTCTCTTGGTGGTGCTGCTGGGGACTTGCTCACCAGTCCCGCTCAGCTGTGAGCTGCTTGAGGACAAGGGGTTTGCGTTTTGGTTTGGAGTCAGGTGGTCCTCCTCTTGAGGCTCTGCTGCTTGCCAGACGTGCGTTCCAGAAGGCTCTTGACATCTCTTACCTGGTCTGCTGAGTGAAGCAGGTAACACCTGCCTCTCCTGCCCCCAGCTCACCTGTGAAGGCTCAGGAATTGTACGCTCTTCACACACTCACACCAGCTCACACCTGGAAACAGCAGGTGGATTTTGAAAAGTAACCAGAACACGACTGCAGAGGGCTCGGAAGCAGCTGGGTGGGATTCTGCTCCGCACGGTGCACTTGGGGTTTATGCCCTCAACGCTGAACCCGCCTGCAGAGAAGTCCTGTGGGGTCAGAGGTGTGTGTGTGCCAGGCACGCGAGGGGAGCAGACCGCTGTCCAGAGGGCAAGGCGGACAGCCTCCAGGGAGGAGGCGGAGTTGGGGTACGCGTGCCGTAGGCCTGAGTCTGGCCCTTGGGGGGGCGGGGGGGGGCGGAGGACGTGCTGCTGCTGGAGAGTGTCTGGAGTGAAGGCCCCGGGGAGGCCTCAAGCGGGCGAGCATGTCTGCGTGGGGACTGTGTGGGCCTCAGCAGCTGGGCTGTGGGCTGGAGCCCGGGGCACCTCCCTGGAAGAGTGGGCTCCTCCTGGGGCATTGAGGGGTGCCTGGGCCTTCCTGGGGAGGCTGGGTGTTACAGGGAGGCAGTTTCCTAGGCCTGGGTGCGAGACACGGTGGAGGCAGGAGGTTGGAGTGGAGGTGAGCCAGGTAGAGGCAGGTGACTAGATTTGAGACGCTCAGTGGATTATGTTAATACGCTGAGAAAAAAATAGAGATGGAGGCCAGGAAGTAAGGTGTTTTCAGATACTTCTTTTAATTTATAGAGTGCTTAGAAAGCTGCTTTCACCTTATGAATAGAATTGCAGTCACTCAGCCAGGAAGGGCCTGCAGCCTTGGCACCTGTCTCAGGGCCTGTCTGCCTCGACCCCTCCTCTTCCCCAGAGGTGTGAGGTGCCTCTGTTTCTGCAGGGGTCTGCCCATGAACTGTCGGGCTGTGCCGCTCCTGAAACCTGGGTCTGGATGAGCCCTGGGGATAAGCATTAATGCAAGCACATGTTACCGTCCTGCTGAGGTGAGCAGCGTGCCTGGAAATGTAGCAGGCCTTGGGCCTGGCGCAGACCCCGGCCGCCCACCTGCCCTCCGAGCATCTGCCGCGTGCCTGCCTCTCCTGTAGGAGCAGGACAGGAGCGCCGCCCTGTCAGGCAGCAGGCGGTGCCATTCCCGCCAGGAGGAGTAGGGGGGTCTGCTTGGGGCTCATTGGCACCTCGTGTGAGAAGAGGGGCCAGAAGGCCTGGCCGCCTCCTGCGGGCTGAGGGCCTGGGGCTGCGTCTGCGGGGCCTCAGACTTGTCCCCCCCTGGGCAAGGCGCTCAGGCCTCTGCACTCCCCCCAGGCCGCCAGCAGTCCACCCCTAGTTGGGAAGGTGGCCCTCTGCGGTTAGAGCGTTCCAGCGGAGGGCAGGCGTTCCGGCGGAAGGCAGCCAGAGTGCGCCTGCGGGGTGGGCCTGGGGAGGGGCATGGCCGGCTTCCCGTGGGTGCAGGAGTCGCCTGGCGCGGCCTCGTGACTCAGCCGGGCCGCGGGCCTAGGCCATGTGTGGGAGCTGAGGGACCTGGGCAGAGGCTGTGGCCATGAGCCACACAGGAGGCAGCCAGGGTGGCGCCGGTGCATTGAGCATGCACATGGGTGTGGGTGTGGACGTGGGTGTGGGTGTGGCATTCATACATACACACACATATATGCTGGTTCTGAAGTGTAAGTTACATAGTGAACTGCACAGACACCAAGCTTCCCACATGGTGAGTTTTGTCAAGCAAGCAGGCTCTGTAATCTGTTCACCACTGGAGATACGGGACGTTTTAACCTCCCCAGAGAGTCGCCAGGTGAAATATGGGGCGTGAGTTGGGAGTGAACGCGACCCCGGGGTCAGGGAAGCTGTGGAGGAGCAGCCGGGCGCCTTGTCGAAGCGCCGGCTCTGCCTGGAGCTGCCGTTGCACAGCAGGAGGGTGGCTTCTGAGCCTGGCTGCGTCCACCACCAAGTTGGGCTGCAGGGGGTGTTGATGGGGCGTGGTCTGGAGAGCAGAGCGCTCGGTGATTTTGCACTTGTCTGAAAAATGTAAAATAGTATTTCTCAGGAAAGTAAAACCCATTTTTTTTAGTAAGTTAGAAAATGCAAAAACGAGAGCGCGTTGTTAAAACTTTTGAACGTGGTCTTTCAGACCATCCGGAAAAGATAAGTGGGTGACTTGGTGCTTTTAAATGCACGCACAGCTTTGGGACCTCCCTGAGGGTCCTAAGACTCCACGCTCGCAGTGCGGGGCCCAGGGTTCAGCCCTTGTTGGGGAACTAGACCCCTCATGCTGAGTAGGACGGCCGAAAGAAAAACACACAGGCTTTATTTAGCGCGTAGACTACATCATAAAGGTGCCTGGACCGTTTAAGACCTTAGCCACAGGTCAGCCTCACAGCAAACCCAGTGTTTACATTGTAGCCTCCCTTCAGACAGCCAAAGTGTCACCAGGCATTTTCCACTTATAATATTGTAGGGGTTTTGTTCTTTTTTTTTTAAATTGACCCAAAACATTGATTTGTTTCAGGTGTACAACATAATGGTTCAAAATTTGTACATATTGCAAAAATGATGATTGCAATAAGTATAGTTAACATCTGTCACCTCATGTAGTTACAGGATTACTTTTTCTTGATGAGAACTTCCAAGATTTACTCTCTTAGCAGGTTTTACATACACAATACCATATTATTAACTATAGTGTGATCTTTTTTTTTTAAGGTGGTTAAATAGATTTTCCCCTCTATGGGAATATTGTACTTGGGTGCTCTTGTCTTTCTAATGGATTTGGGTAGAAGGGATGATGCTTTAGAAATTTAGAAGGGACAACGGTCTGTAAATGATACACCTGCACTGTCTTCACCTCTGGTTCATGGCGCAAAAAAGCCAAAACCAAAACCAGCCCAGCAACGGTTGTATGATGTGATTCTCCAGCTTCCTTCCTGTGCGCTGTTTTGAACGTCTCGGGCAGCTGACACCTAAGGTGTCCAGCGGCGGCGCTGACTTAGGACCCAGAGGTTGTTGTTGAAGTGCTGGGGGTCCCAGAGGCCCCTCAGCTGCACTCTGCTCCCCAGCGGGGTCGCTGCATGAGTCCCTCTCAGCCAGGAGGACCTGCCGTCCCAGCAGGTATGTCAGAACGCGGGGCCTCTGCCCAGCCTTTCGCGACTGCCGGTGTTTGGGGGGCCTGCTGTGCACTGCGGGGCCTGGGGAGACCCTGAGGAGGCAGACGAGGGACCCAGCCCTCACAGTCCACATCCTGCTGGGCAGAGTCTACACCAGTTCCTGGGAAAGCAGACTGGTGCTAGGGGGTGGGGGGAACCTGTGAGGGTAGAGCTGGTGGGCGCGAGAGGGGGGCGCTGGGCCCTGTGGGCCGGGTGGCCTGGGGGGTGGGCAGCCGGGCCTCTGCAGAGAGAGTGCAGGCTGTGGGATGGACGTGCACACTTGTCACCTGCACGAGAAGCGTGTCCGCATACTGAAAGTAGCCACAGGTGTTTGACACTCGTTTTTATCTCACAGATGGGCATGTGGTTTTAGAAAACAGGCTGCGAGGGTCTGTGTACATGTCTCTTGCTCGCTGAGGTTCCGCCTGGGTGGGTTCGCCTGTGTGTCCACAGTGGGAACAGCCGCGTGGTTCCAGCACCTGCACAAGCGCGCCCAGCTCCCTCCCCCACCCACCCGTTTGTGTGCATCCTCATGTGGTCTGGTTCAGTGTTGGTTAGTGTTTGTTCAAGTGGTGAGAAAATGAACGTAAACTTTATTTTGTTAACCATCTTCTACATGTGTTATTTAGTCGTGTCCTGTGTGTTCACGTTGTGGGGCAGCCAATCCCCACGCCTTTTCATCTTGCAAAACTGAAGCTGCCCCATCCCTTGGCACCGCCATTCTGCTTTGTCTCTCTCTGAATTTGACACCTCTCAGACCTTTATACAAGTGAAATCATACAGTATCTGTGCTTTTGTGATTGGCTGATGTGAATTAACAGTATGTCTCCACGGTTCTTCCATGTCATGCCTGTATCAGGATTTCCTTGCTTTTTATTGCTGAACGATGCTCCACTCTGCAGATGTACCATGTTTCCTCCTCCGTCATTCACTGCTGGGCCCTGGGGCTGCGTCCCCCTCTTGGCTCTTGTGGATGAAGCTGCTGTGAACATGGGGTACAAATACCTCCTCCAGACCCTGCTTTCAGTTCTTTGGGGCATAAACCTAGAAGTGGAATTGCTGGATCCCAGGTAGTTCTGGGCTTCCCTTGTGACTCAGATGGTAAAGAATCTGCCTGCAGTGCGGGAGACCTGGGTTCGATGCCTGGGTCAGGAAGATCCCCTGGAGGAGGGCTTGGCAACCTGCTCCAGTATTCTTACCTGAGAATCCTCATGGACAGAGGAGCCTGGCGGGCTGCAGTCCATGGGGTCGCAAAGAGTCGGACACGACTGAGCGACTACGCACAGCCCAGTGCGGGTAACTCCGTTTTTACTCTCCTGAGAGCTGCCGTGGGGGCTGCACCAGTTTTCGTTCCCGCCAACCCTCGAGGTTTGTTTCTCCACCTCCTCCCCACCAGCCCTGGTCTTTGCTTTTCTTCCTTTTCTTTTTATGGTGGCTGTCCTTGGAGAATATCTGTTTGAGTTCTTTGCCCATTTTTTAGTGGTTTCTGTGATCTCATTTGCTGATGTTTGTCTGTTTTTGGCTGGGATTTCAGGCCTCAGCTGCTGCACTCTGGATCTTTGTTGCGGTGTGAGTGCTTAGTTGCCCTGCCCTGTGGCACGTGGGATCTTAGTTCCTGGAACAGGGATCGAACCCATGCCCCCTGCATTGCAAGGTGGATTCTTACTGGACCACCAGGGAGGTTCCCCTCGGCCCATTTTGAATCAAGTTTTGGAGGGTTTTTTGATCAGTTCTCAGTATGTTCTGGACGTCTGACGTTACTAGTATTTTCTCACATTCTGTGGTTGCCTTTTTACTCTGTTGATAGTATCCTTTGATGGGTGAAAGTTCAAGAAATCCAGGTTGTCCATTTTTTCTTTTAATGCCCATGCCTTTGCTGTCATATTGTAACAAATTGTTGCCCAATCCAGTGTCATGAAGCTTTTTCCTCTCTCTGTTTTCTTCTAAGGGTTTTTATAATGCTATGTTCAACATCTGGGCCTTTGATCTGTCTCAGGTTGGTTTTTGTAGGTGGTGTTAGGTGAAGGTCAGGACTGGGGGCCTCCTGAGGCCTGGGAGGAGGGTTCTGTCTGAGTGCCCCGGTCAGAACCAGCTTCGGTAGCTAACTCTCTTCCTGCCCAGGAGGGAGCCGAGTGCTGTGGCCCGCGGATCTGCGCCCCCAGACAGGGCACGGGAGCGGGGTGCTCCGGGGGCCTAGGGTCAGGGCCATCTGGGAGCAGAGCCTGAGGATGGGCTGGGCTGCCGCTCACTTGCGTCGCCGTCTCTGTAGAGGGATGGGCTCTGGTGGCCATTGGGAGCGCATCTCTGTGGTCCCACGGCAGGTTCTCAAACTGCAGCCACCGCCAGAGCCCCTCAGCGGTCCTTCCGTGTGTCCTCTGACCCGAGGTGCGTCCCTGCGGTGGAGGTGGGTTCCAGCCTTGCTGAGCACGGGTGCACCCTGCTCTGAGAGACTCCGGCCTGAGGTGTGGGCCTCAGAGGCCTGTGACTCGGAGTCTTCATCTGTCCCCGGTGGTGCTAGCCGGCCGTCTGTAGGTTAGGGTTCCGGCCGGCTGTCTGGTAGAGGAGGGAACCGCACAGAAAGGTGAAGCATCTTCCTCGAGGCGCTGCAGCTGGTTAGGGGTAGGGCCAAGGGTCCATTCCAGGCCTGGGTCCACCCCCATTTTTGCCATCCCCAAGTCCTCCAGCTCAACAGTTCCTTTTCCGTGGGAACCGCTACTGCTCCTGCCCCAGGGTGGCAGCCTGCCCCAGGCTCTGCACTCCTAGTTGGCGCCCCATCTTCTGGCTGACCCTCCACCTTAGGGGCTCAGGGCAGCTGTGGTTTCTGCAGGAAGCCCCGGGCTCCACAGCAAGGCTCACAGCAGGGCCAGGCTCGGTGTCCGCACTATCCCTGCCCCCCTGGGCTGTGCTGTGCCCGGCCCGGGCTGCGGGTGCTCGGGGTGGGTGTGTTGGCAGGTGAGTGTGCTGGGCTCCAGCCAGGGACGTGGGTGCTCCTCACTGCTGCCACTTAAAACCAGTGCCAGCTCAGCTGGGGCTTCATTCGCTCTGATGGCAGCTGCCCAGGCGAGTTGGCTTATGCAGAACACGAAGGAGCAGGCTTCTTGGGTTATCTTGTCCCTGCGCGTCCTTTCTCTTCCCCGCAGTGCAGATGGCAGGAAACCGCCTTCTCAGCGGCTTCCCTGCAGCCCCTCCACTTGCGGGGAAGGGTGGCGCGTCCCCCGCACTGCCCACGCCTGCCTTCCCGGGGCTGCTGGGGACAGCGTCTGTTCTCTCCTGGGGGTGGCGGGGGCCCGTGCAGGTCTGTGCCCCGGATGGGTTCTGGCAGCTGCTGCACATGGGTGGCTGCTGCTGGTTCAGGACTGACAGCCGCCCTGGCACCCGGCTCTGAACGTACTGCCCGTGCTCGGGACGGGCCCACGGCTGCCGGGCAGAGCTCACCTGTCACAGCAGAGCTGCGGCTCGGAGCTCGAATGACTGCTGCCTCCAGAACGCAGAGCAGGAGCGTTTGGCGTCTGTGCCCTGCTGCTCCCCGCCACCGCGTCATGACCAGGCAGGGGCCTTCCCCGGCCTCATGGAAGCTTGCGCTTGGCTTCACCGTGGCTGTGCCCTCTGGGAGATGGCGCTGCGGGGGGCCACACTGCCACTTGGTCCCTGCTTGCTGTCATGTGACACCAGAGTCTGACCCGCATGCCCGCGTCCACCGCGCCCCTCTGGGGTGATGGAGACAGAGCATCCTCAGCTGAGAGACCCCTGGCGACCACCCCACGTCTGTGTCAGTGACCGCTAACGTCCAGCTCGCCGTCAGGCCACTCGTGTGTCCCTGGGCCAGGCCCAGGGCTGAAGGAGGCCAAGAGCTGGGAGACGCCCACGGGCGCAGACTGGCTCCAGCCTCGCGGCCCCGGTGGGGCCTGGGCTTCCCCACGGGGGCTGCCATCTGATTGATCGCACTGTGGGGCCGTACTGGCGGAGACGACTCCGTGACGCCAATGGGCCCAGCCGTCCGGGGTGGGGTTCACGATGAAGGGGTGGTGCCCATTGCTGCCGCCCCTGGGACCGGGGCCGGCCCAGCTACCTCTATGACCTGGGCTGTCAGCCTCCCAGACGTGCCCACCTGATGGTGACCTGGGTGTGGAGTCTGCAGGCCCAGACCGCGGGCACAGGACGACATCCCGCTGGTGGGTTGCGGGCTGCTCCGTGCCCAGGAGGCTGTGGGGCAGCTTGCACTGTTGCTAACTCGCACCATTTGTTGGCCGCCTGTTTTTTGCCTCAGAGCAGTGATTAGGGTTAGTACTTAAATAACTGGTATTTTGCATGTGTCAGATTGTAACTATGTGTTTCCTTTCTCTGTTTCTAGGCAAACCAATTTTTTCAGTTGATATTCACCCAGATGGGACCAAGTTTGCAACTGGAGGGCAAGGTAGGTTCTGGGGAACAGCGGGGTGCTGTGCTCACCCTCGCCTGCCCCCCCGCTCTGCAGTGCGCCCATGGTGGGTCATGGCCAAACCTGGGGCTCAGCGCGTGCTCTAAGTGTTTTGGCAGCAGGTTTCTGTTCTGACCCTTGTTGAATGGGCTCCTGTTGAAGGCAGCCTGCACCCTGACTTCCGCGGGGAGGCTGGTGGTCCCACGACAGAGCCGGAGGGGGCTGGGCGCGGGCTTCAGCCCACCGTCACTGAGCATCTCTCGACTCAGGAGAGCTCCGCTGTCCCTGGGTCTGGGGCTCCGTCCTCGTCCGTGGGGGCACGCCTGCCCACCGGGCTGGCACCCTGAGGTCTGGGGCTAATGAGCAAGTGTCCTTACATCCTGGCCGGGAGGCCGTCTCAGGGGCGCTGTGTGGAGATTTTGACATGTCCATGCCCAGGCCCTTACTGGTTTTCACTTCTGTACTAGAGAGTTAGTGAGGGGCCCCTTTGGGCCCTTTTGGGAGTTCCCAGCAGTGGAGTCCCTCCCAAGATGCCCAGGTGTGTGTGCCAGCAGAGTGCCCGCTGCCAGGCGGTCTCCCCCCAGCACTGATGGCACAGGGTAGGCAGGGAGGTCACGGACCTCTTCCCTGTCGAGGGCACGTTTTGGGCTCGGTTCTCAAAGCGTCCGGTCAGCTCGGTGGGGGCAGCCCTGATGGGAGGGCAGGTGTGGGATGGCCTGCACAGCCGCTTGTGTCCCAGATGGGGGTCTGGGTCCTGGGTGGGCATGAGGACCCCCTGGGCCCCTGGTGGGCCCGTGTTGGAGGCAAGAGCAGAGCCCGCGGCCCCCAAGCCCAGCAGCGCTTGTTTCTGTTCATTCGACCGGTCGGCCTGACTCTGCCGGACGAGGGTGGGGCGTGGCGTTCTGTGCCCGCTCCAGACTCATCAAGTTGTTTCTGCTCCTCCGTTCCAGGACAGGATTCTGGGAAGGTTGTAATCTGGAATATGTCTCCAGTCCTCCAGGAGGATGACGAGAAGGATGAGAATGTCCCCAAGATGCTTTGCCAGATGGACAATCACTTAGGTATTACAGGGTGGCCCTTTGCAGGCTTTGCGTGTTGGCACAGTGCCCAAGGTTAGCACGTGTGTTTATGATCAGAGAGATAAGGCCGTGCGGCGCTAGCTCCCGTGGCCTGCTGTCTGACGCGCAGATGTTGGCTGCACACCTGGGTGAGTTATTCATCAGAAGACCCGGCCCGCCCACAGAACCACCTTTGGACAGTCTGCAGGTACCTCCGGTGATTTCCTGCTCACGAGTCATTCCTGCCTGATTCCACGGGGCTTTGGGACCAGTGGCCTGGAGGCAGTAGGGTTCCGGGGAAGGGTGCCCACAAGACAGCTAAGCAGACGCCGGGACGGCCGCCGTGGCCCTCGGGGGCTCCGCCAGGCCCTCGGGGCTCCCCAGTGGGGTTGCGGCGTCCTCTCCCGCGGGAGCGCCGTACTTCCCCGCCCTGGAGTACCCAGGGGCCGTACCTGGCTCTGGGGCCCACCCAGCTGCCCTGGAGACCCTCCACTCTGAGTGACGCCCCCATGTGCACTGCGCCCCTCCCGCGTCCACAAGAGGGCCACAGCCTGGACACCGTCCTGTGTCATGGGGCTCCGGGGGCTCCGACCAGCAGAGCCGGGATCTCTGCCCGCTTAGTTGGCGTGTGCAGGGCGGTCTGCCTGCGGTTGGGAAAGAGCTGGTAGGTGGCTTGAAGCCAGTTTGATGCTCTGCCAAGCCGCTTCCCCGGATGCTCTGGAGAGGGCGTCTCGGCCTTTTCTCACAAACTCTCCTGTGGAGGGTCGTCCCTGGTCAGAGACACGTCTCGGCAGTCTGCACCCCTGCTGACGTGAGGGGTCTGAGTTCCCAGTTCCCGGACCGTGTGCTCGGCACTGACCTCCCAGAGATAAGGCCCCCGCGGACCCTGCTCTGGGGGTGCGCTTGTGTAGGCGGTCGGCGCCCTGTGCGCCCTCCTGCCCCAACAGAGTGGCCTTCGAGAGCTGCACCTGCTGCCTGGCCCTGTGGACGTGTGACCACTCTGTTTCTCTCCCCAGCGTGTGTGAACTGTGTGCGGTGGTCAAACGGTGGGATGTACTTAGCTTCCGGGGGAGACGACAAACTGATTATGGTGTGGAAGCGGGCTACGTAAGCATCGTTTTCTTTTCTTCGTCTTGTATCTGGAAGCTTCTTTGCTGGTCTTTATCCCACCCTGGCACTGAGGTCCCTAGAGCTCCAGCGTCAGGGGTGGCAGGAAGTACACGTGGAGAGGGGCAGCCATGTACGTGCCTGCAGACCTACTCAGTGCCCCCAGGGCTGGCACTGGTAGCCTCTCTGGTTTGTCCTTCGAGTGAGGCCTCCCCACACACGGGGTCCTGCGGTGGGGTCCAGAGCCCGCCCTCCTTGGCGTTCACCTGCTCCCTCTCGCCCGGGACTCCACAGCCCCGCCCACCCCGAGTGCCTGCACTGCACCCACAGTGCGCTGTCTCCTGGGGTCTCCCAGGTTGGTCCTGGGCCTCTGGGCCAGGCAGGCTAGGGACCAGATGTCTCCAGCTCAGCCAGAGTGTCTCTGGGGCTGTGCTGGGAGAGCCTGCCTGTAGCCTGCATGGGTTCTTCCGGACGGAGGGTGTTAGCGGGTTGCGCCTGCGGGGCCCGGGGACCACCCCAGCGCTGTCCCAGCCCCAGCGTCCCAGCAGGGAGTTCACGGGCCTGCAGGAAGGCCTCAGGGATTCTGTGGCTTTAGCTGACGTAGAATGACACCTGTGGTACCCAGTTTGGGAAACTGAGAGGAGTCCCAGCCCCACCACTTAAAGGCAGCCACAGGCTGTGTCTGCGTGTCTCCACGCGTCCCGGGCTGTGCTCCGGCGTAGGTGCCGTCAGGGCGCTCACTCTGGGTGACATCCGGGCCTGTGGCGGTCACGCCTTTCTGTCTCGTGCACACATTGCCAAGCTCGGTCGGGCTGTGAGCGTCCACCTGTGCAAAGATGCGGCCTCGCCCGCCCAGCCCCCGCTGTGCAGCCGGCCGCTGTCTGTCTGTCTGTCTCCGTGGCGCCGGCCCGGCCCCCGCTGACTCCTCTCTCGCACAGGTACATCGGGCCCAGCACCGTGTTCGGCTCCAGTGGCAAGCTTGCCAACGTGGAGCAGTGGCGATGCGTCTCCATCCTGCGGAGTCACTCAGGCGGTGAGTGGGCTGCCCGGGGGGGGGCACCAAGCAGCCCCGTGGACCGCGGGGCCTCAGCGCAGCCCTGCGTCTGGCCGCCCCAACCCCCCCGCCTGCCTCCAGCGGCGTCAGTGTCCCCACTCCTGCCCTCATGGGCTGTGTGTTTATATCTTTAATGTAGAACTCCCCTCGTCCCGCTGTTTATCCTGGGAACTGAGTCACTGCCTCATCAGTGGATCGCTAAGTCCGTAAGCGCACTTTCTTTATTCCACAGAAACCCACACATGGGGGCCCACTGGATAGCTTCTTCCTTGACTTTGAGTGTGTTTAGAGTGTTTTCAGTGGGCACTTTTCAGGTCTGTACCGAGGTGGACAGCACTCGGTCAGAGGCCAGGGACCCCAGAGTCAGTGCAGTTCAGTCTTCCTCCGAGAGCCTGCAGTCTAGCCAGGGGGCTGGGGGCCAGCAGTGAGCTGGCCGCATCTCACCTGCTGCATCTGCAGGGCAGCTCTTAGGGTGCCGGCTGCGTGTGCAGGGCCGGTCCTGGAGGGCTTGTGGCTCTGCTGATGGGGGCCCTTACAGCCCTGGGGCCTGAGAGGGACCCTCCAGCAGCACTGCGTGACAGGAGGCAGACTCGGACTCAGGCGGAAACAGCCAGGCCTGTGTGCATTGAGAGGAGACAGACCAGGGAGCTTCCTAGGGCAGAGCAGGGAGGAGCGGGCCCCTCGTGGGTGCTCGCAAAACCAGCGGTGGGGGGGAGCCTGCAGCTGGTGGGGGCAGGGGGGCACGCTGCAGACGATGCTGGAAGGGTGAGTGGGGGCTGAGGGAGGGCCGCTGGGTCACCCTGACGGAGTCAGCTGTGTAACTAACCACCTCGTTGGGCTTCTCTGGAACCCGGGAAGCTGCCCGTGAGGTTACCCAGGTGGGGGCTCAGAGAGGACTTCCATGGACCCACACCTGAGACTGGGTCTGAGCCCACTCCCCAGGGCTCCTCACAGGCAGGCAGGGCTGCCCACCTTCAGTGGGGGCACCTGCCCCCTCCGGCAGCAGGTGTGAGTAAAACCATTTAAGAAAAAGAAGAAAAGCAGAAATAGATGGGTAGCAAGCATTGGATCTTGAACAGCAACGTGTGAAAACCATGTACTGGGCGTGTTTAACCAGGATGGGGAGAAACACCTTGATAAAACTAGAAGTGAAAGGTCTAGGAGAACATTTAACCTCGGTGGAAATCGTCAGAGTATAGTGTGATGTGTAGTGTCAAGCTAAATACAAAAGAAGAAATAGGGTTTGCTAGAAAGGTCTAGTTTCCACAGTTGATACCACAGGGTTAAGAAAACCTGAGCAAATGGTAACCATGGCAAGGACTGGGAGTCACCTTCAGAAAATGACTCCTGAGCCCACATTATCTGTCAAGGCGTGGTTTCTGACTATTAAGAATTTTTCTGAAACTTAGAAATATTTACTCTTCAAAGGAAGCTACAATCCTGCATTTCTAACAAATATGAACAAAGCTGGAAAAATCAGAAATACCAGAATAGTTGTGAATTTAATAACATTTGAAAGCAGTGATTCATTTTAATTAAGTATGACTTATAACAGAAGAAGTTTGTGTTGTGGTGCTCTGTTCACATATGTTAACATACTAGAAAGTTAGGTAAGAGAAGCCGGGGTTGTCCTAGGGCGTTCTGAAATGAATATTAGGTTATTTGGCATCAATTCCTAATAAAAATCCTTTTTTTTTCCTTAATGGCCATAGATGACTGTTCCCTTAATGCGATAAGGTTTCCCCTGGGTCTTTGGGAGCAAGGGCAAACACAGGTCACAGTTGAGCCTTGCCCCATTGGTACAGAGAGGAGACAGACGTGGGTGTTGTCACCACGGCGCTCCTGTGGAATTTGTACAGTTAAACAGAATCAGAAGGTGCACAGGGGGTGCCCTGGCGGTCCAGTGGGGAGGACACAGCGCTCTCCCTGCCGGGCGCCGAGCTCTGTCTCTGGTCGGGGGACAAAGACCCACCAGCCGTGTCAGTTCAGTCGCTCAGTCGGGTCCGACTCTGCAGCCCCATGGACTGCAGCACGCCAGGCCTCCCTGTCTATCAGCAACTTGCAGAGTTCACTCAAGCTCATGTCCATCAAGTCGGTGATGCCATCCAGTCATCTCAAGCTGCGTTGTGTACCAAAAAAAAGAAAAAAGAAAAAGGAAGCACACAAACTGGAGAATAATACAAAATTGAGACAATGTGAGGAACGAAGCTCTTAGAAAGCATTGAAAAGCACTTCAGACTAATAAAAATAAGTTACTAAATTGGCCTCATATAAGAAAACTTTTGGCTTTTTCTAGCTTAGCAGTAGCCAAAGTAGCAATTGGAGTATCCAGTGATAAAAAGATCCGTGCAGTTTTACTCAGATTACTAAGGAAAGTCTAAGAAGGTAGTTTCAGAGCAGAGCGCGGAGGGCGGGGAGGGGACAAGCATGTGTCCCAACCAGGCAGGGGCGCCCGTGGAGCAGGAGCCCGGGGTGTGGCCGTGGGCTTGGGCCGGGCACTAGCTGAGCCAGGCAGAGCAACTCAGGAGCCTGGGCTGTGGGGCGGGGGCTGCAGCCACACTGGGGCACCCGTGGCGGCCTTGGTGAGGGCCTGTTGGGCTTCAGGGGTCATCACGGCGAACTCGGGGCAGGTGGTCGGGCAGATCCGGGAAGCGGAGCGGAGGTGGCGGGTGGGGGCGGGCCTGCGAGCTGGTCACAGTGGGTAACAGGCAGGGCTGGAGCCCAGGGCGCAGCTGAGCAGCAGGAGGGGGCAGTGAAGATGCTGAGAGCATCAGCGGAGAGCCCCCACCCCCGCCCACAGCTGCCTGGGCACCAGGGTTCAGGCCGCCACAGGGCAACATGTGGAAGCTGTGGGCCGGCAGGCGTGGTTTCTGCGGGTGCGGTCAGGCTCAGGCCCAGCTGGCGGGGCTTAGGAGAGTCCTGGGCTTGGAGCTGGATGGAGCCTGGCCGGTCTCCTGCAGAGACAGGGCAAGAGACGTCACAGGCAGGGGTGGGCGCCGGGCCCTCCAGGTGGATAGGGGCCCTCCAGGTGGACCGGGGCCGGGCCCTTGTGGTGGACGGGCCAGGCTGTCATGGCTGAAAGAGCTGTCGGAGAGTCAGGGGCAGCAGTGGGAGTGAGACCAGGGAGGGCTCCTGGGCGTGGCCGTGGGGACAGCGGCCGAGGTTGTTGGTGTAGGTGGAGGACTTGACGGACGTTAGAAAAGTCATTCTCTGGGAATCGCCGGGATGAAATGATGCTGGGGCGTTGGTGAGTGCGACAGCAGGGGCGGGGAGCGCCTCAGGTGCGTGGTCTGAAGGCAGGGGCTCGGAGCTGGTGTGCAGGGAGGTTGTGTCCCTTGTGGATATTGACCGCAGACTCGGCAGTGGCTCCAGAGGGCATCTGGTGGGGCAGGTCGGGGTGCGGGGGAAGCTCACACAGAGTGACAGATGTCGAGGAGGCCGCAGGCTCCTGAGAACACAGGGCTGTAAGTTCAAGGCCCCGGAACCGGAGGAAAGTGTCATTGTCCATGGGGGACGGGTCAGCAGCCACACAGCGGCTGGCGGGCAGAGGAGGCCGCGTGAGCTCCGCTGAGGACAGCCTGACGCGCTCCAGCCGTGAGAGGGCGTGTGACACAGAAGACAGAAGGAATGTTCACTCGTCAGACGGCCAGCAGAGCGAACGTTTTTTCACAGTTAACAAGTGATAAAAGAAGTAATAATTTTAAAAAATACCACAGGGGAGAATAACAGACTTGATGACAATAACCTCCTACAGGAAGGAAAACTGATGGAGTTCGTGGTTAGGGTCTATGTTTTCCTCAGGTCAGGAAATTGCTAAGAAACTCGCCTCCGTTTTGGAGCCCGACTTGAGCAGGCCTCTGCTCTAGGCCTTGGGAGCACAGAGGTCTGGGGTCTGCGTGGAGCCCCCAGCACCCCAACAGGCTCCAGAGGGGGCTCCTGTGCCCCCCCCACCCCGCGCAGCCCTGCCTTTGCCTTGGAACCCCCGCAGCCTCCTCCCAGCACACGGACGCAGCAGGGGGGGGCTGCAGGCCGCCTCAGGCTCCGACAGGCAGTCTTGCCGTGGCCAAGTAAACAGACATGGGCTCAGCGGGTTAGAAGGGAGCCATCCCTAAGCTGAGAAGAGTTTCGAATTGGACACTGTGCTGGGGCTGGGAGAGGGGTGCATCCGTTTGGAAGAAGCGCCCCACACGCGGGCTGTGCAGAGTGCCCTGGGCCCCAGTGTGCGTGAGAAGCCAGAGCCTGGTCCTGGCCCGCGCACGCAGCGAGAGACCCCTGAGCAGCTCATGGCCTCGAGGAGAGGGCCCGACGGCTCTTGAGTGGCGGCTCTTTTTGTCTTGGCCCCCCAGCCCTTCCTCCGCACACCCTATGCCCAGCCAGGCGCTGCGCTCGGAGGAACCAGGGCGCACTCAGCCGTCTTGCCTGCTCTGCTGGGGCTGCCGCACGCGGGTGCAGGGCACAGGCGCCCAGCTCCAGCGGGCCCTGCACACTTCATCTGAGGAGGGGTGGGGCGGGGCGGGGCTGTGGGCGCTCCAAATCTCCTGGCCAGTTGCAGGACCTGAGTGGGAAGTGCTTCAGGGTGGTTCGGAAAGTCTAGTGATGGTGGCCTCGGATCAAGTCTGCCCAGCCATGAGAAGCCTGGGGCCGCTGACCGACTGGCAGGCGGGCAGGTGGAGCTGTGTGTGTGCGCCCACGCCGCAGTAGGAGACTGAGCGCCCGCCCTTGTCTTGCAGATGTGATGGACGTCGCGTGGTCCCCCCATGACGCCTGGCTGGCCTCCTGCAGTGTGGACAACACCGTGGTCATCTGGAACGCCGTGAAGTTCCCAGGTCCGCGCTGCCTCTGCCTGGGCGGTCTGGCCACAGCTCCACCTGGTGGTGGCTGCAGCGGGCGGGCTGGGTCCCCTCAGTTGGCCTCTCAGGCTCTTGCCCGTAACTCGGGCCTCTGTCAGCTGTGTTTAAGGTTTAAAAGTTGACTTTAAAGAAAGCAGTAACCGAGTGCCCGTGCAGGCGCATGCCCAGTGCTGGAACTGGCCAGCTGGTGTGCCTTCTCCCCAGGCTCGGCCTCTGCCCCCGGCGTCTCTGTGACGCCCCTGGGCGTGAGCAGGCAAGCACGTCCCCCCTCTGCAGAATGCCGATCTTCCTGCTGACAGGCTGGAATCCCTCCTGACAGCAGAGCCCCAGCCAGCACTGCGTTTGCAGCCCACGAGGTGCTTCCTGTCCCTGCTGTCGGGGCGGGTCCCGTCTCGTGTGCCCTTGTCCTCAGTGAGGACGAACAGGGACCCCGCGGTGCAGGGCGGCTCTGGCAGGTGGGCTCCTGTCCAGAAGGGAGACCAGCGCTGGGGCGCAGCTCCCGGGTGAGAGCAGACTGCAGGCTCTTCTGCGCGGGCCCAGGTGGGGAGCTGGCCCGGACAGCTCCTGAAGCCCCCTTTCTTGGCCAGCTGGCCCACTGCCCATGTTTCTAGATAAGAGTTTCCCCCTGGTGATGTCTTTTCAACTCCTCTTATTTGTGCCCCCAGAAATCCTAGCCACACTGAGAGGCCATTCTGGCCTGGTGAAGGGCCTGACCTGGGATCCTGTTGGTAAATACATTGCCTCTCAAGCCGATGACCGCAGCCTGAAGGTGTGGAGGACACTGGATTGGCAGTTAGAGACCAGCATCACCAAGCCGTTCGATGAGGTGAGGGCCCGCAGTCCCTGTCCACCCGCACCCGCACCGCCTCTGATGCAGGGCAGAGCTGCGGAGTCAGGGCTGTTCCCTTCTCGGGAGCTGTTGAATGTCTGCCTTCGCGGTGGAGAGACCTGTGTGGCTCAGCGCTGAAGCGTCTGCAGCATGCTGCCCCCGGGTGGGGCTGGAGGCCCGCCTCCACCGTGGGGGCAGGCAGCCTCTGCGGGCCCTTAGCTGTCCCGTGCACAGCATCCAGAGCTGCGACTACAGTGGCTCACGTGCTGTCTTACCCTTCTCTCATTCAAGTTCTGTGTGCACGTGGGGTCAGAGCTGGGGGTTGCTGTGGTCCGGGAGACGCTTCCTCAGCACCTCCTATGTGTACACACACCTCCTCAGCACCTCCTGGGTGTACGCACGCCTCCTCAGCACCTCCTGGGTGTACACACACCTCCTCAGCACCTCCTGGGTGTACGCACGCCTCCTCAGCACCTCCTGGGTGTACACACACCTCCTCAGCACCTCCTGGGTGTACGCACGCCTCCTCAGCACCTCCTGTGTGTACATACACCTCCTCAGCACCTCCTGGGTGTACATACACCTCCTCAGCACCTCCTGGGTGTACGCACACCTCCTCAGCACCTCCTGGGTGTACGCACGCCTCCTCAGCACCTCCTGTGTGTACATACACCTCCTCAGCACCTCCTGGGTGTACACACACCTCCTCAGCACCTCCTGGGTGTACACACACCTCCTCAGCATCTCCTGGGTGTACACACACCTCCTCAGCACCTCCTGGGTGTACGCACGCCTCCTCAGCACCTCCTGGGTGTACGCACGCCTCAGCACCTCCTGGGTGTACGCACGCCTCCTCAGCACCTCCTGGGTGTACGCACGCCTCCTCAGCACCTCCTGGGTGTACGCACGCCTCCTCAGCACCTCCTGGGTATACACACATCTCCCCAGCACCTCCTGGGTGTACGCACTCCTGTGTCCAGCCGTCCTGGTGCAGGGGTGTCTCCACACTGCATTCGAGCTGACTTGTGGGCCTTCCTCCATGCCTGCACAGCCTGGGTCCTAGCCCCCTTGGCCTTCGGGCTGCCCAGGGCTGACCCCGAGCTTCAGCAGCTGCTTTTAGCAGCATCACCTCCCCCTTCAGGAGACCTGGTGTCAGGGCTGGCTGGGTCGGGAAGCAGGGCCTCTCTGCTGTGCCCTTGGTGGTTTGTGGACTTTGCCAACCTCTCCTTGAGCGACGGCATCTCCAGGCTGCAGGGGGGAGAGGCTCAGGAGAGCAGCTGGGCCCTTGTCCCCACTGCTGTGCCAGGACAGGCTCGCGGGCAGACCCCCAAGGGTCAGCAGGGCTCTGCGGCAGCCACAGCACATGCTCTGCAGACCCCCGTGGGCTCCCTGGTGCTGGCGGAGGAGGGTCCATGGTCAGAAGCCTGGGGCACGTGCAGAGTCGCAGTGGACAGGGTCTGGCCAGCCCCTCAGAGCCTGTGTGCCGAGCAGTGGGGCAGCAGGACCGCAGCAGAGCCACACGGCACCGCTCAGCCTGAGTCCTGGGGCGGGTTCTGGTCACGGACTTGGCCTTGGGCTCCTTTCAAGCACAGATGCTTCTTGCAGTGTGGAGGGACGACCCACGTGCTGCGGCTCAGCTGGTCCCCTGACGGGCACTACCTGGTATCCGCCCACGCCATGAATAACTCCGGCCCCACGGCCCAGATCATCGAGCGGGAGGGCTGGAAGACCAACATGGACTTTGTTGGGCATCGGAAAGCTGTGACCGTCGTGGTGAGTCCGCGGGGCCTCAGGTCAGCCAGCTGTCGGTGCCACCGAGCAGGACCCCCACAGCCTGGGCCAGGCCGTGCTCCCCAGGCCCGGGCTCCATGGGACTGAGGAGGTGGCCTCCAAGGGCCAACACGCATTGTCTTCCAGTTCTTCTTTCGTTTAAACTAATTACAGAACACATCCTGTGTATCTTATTGGCAGATGCACGTGATGAGGAATATCACCAGAGTCAGACTTTGGTCAGGACTACTGTGGGCCCAGCCTGGCCCTTCCACATGTGTGGGCCTGCCCGAGGGCACTCAGGCTGGTGGCCCTGACAAGTGACCCACTCCCCAGGCTCCCTGAGACCCATCCGCAGCTGGTGTAGCTCCAGGGCTGTGCTGTGAGTCAGCTGACCCACCTGGTGGTGGCGATCAACCTCCTGGGTAGCGTCCTCCCAGGCCTGAGGCAGGCTGTGGAGCAGCCCGTGTGAGCCTGACCTGGTCAGCTGTGGGCCACCGAGCAGTGGAGGCAGAGGGCGTCTGAGGCTGACAGGGCAGGGGATTGTCCAGAACCCTGATCTCTCAGGTCTCTGTTCATCAGAACGGGCTCGTCCTTCCCACGCTTGATGATACACATTAGCTATCTTGGCCTGAACTATATGTCTTAAACAAGTAAGAATAGCTGCGTTGGTAACACCGGCCTCAGGTGGGGTTTTATTAGAGCCTGAGAGCTCGGGACCGGCTCCTTTGCAGGGCTCGCCACGTGGCTGGCCCGGTGCTTCCACGGGACACTCTCCCTAAGGCCTCCGAGCTGCCAGGCCCAGGGCCCACACTTCTGCTGCAGCTCTCCCGTGTCCCCACAGCCGGCCATCTGCCTGCCTCTGGGACAAGACCCCGCTGGGCCACCCACGTGTGTCTCAAATTTGGTGTAGGGCAGGCATCCCCCACCCACGAGGACCACTGTCCGGCAGGTTAGGACGCCGGCCATGAGTGAGCAGAGCTTCATCTGTGTTCACAGCCGCCGCTCCCTTTCCCCTGCACCCGCCTGCGCTCTGCCTCCTGCAGGTTCTCAGACGAGCACAAGCCACCCCACCCGGTCTGCAGAAGACCGTCTCCCGCCAGACTGGTCCCTGGTGCCCGAAAGGTTGGGGGCCGGCACTGCAGGGCACCTGCCTGATGCCCGACTGGTTACTGATTCACCTTTATCATTTGGCTTCAGAAATTCAATCCGAAAATCTTCAAGAAGAAGCAGAAGAACGGCAGCTCCACAAAGCCAAGCTGCCCATACTGCTGCTGCGCCGTCGGCAGCAAAGACCGCTCGCTGTCCGTCTGGGTGAGCCCACCCTGAGCGCGCTGCCGGGGGTGGGAGGGGTGGGCAGCAGGGAGAGGAGAGACCCCACTCTGGTGATAGGCAGTGGGCTCTGCCCTGTACGGGGCGTGACCAGGCTGCAGTTGACACGTGGCGCTGGCCTTCCTTTCCTTTAAGGGACCCTTTGTATTGACAGGAAGCCCCCGTGGGCAGCCACCTGCAGTGTGCAGATCATCAGGCGTGTGGCTTCCGTGTAGCCCAGGCTGCTCCTGGCCCCCCGCCCGGGCACCTCACCACAGCGTCTGCCGTGTGCCTGGGCCTTCCTGTTTGGGGCTTCACACAAACGCAGTTGCCCAGGGTTCATTGTCTGTACCCTGTCTAGCTTTCACTTGGCATGCCGTGTTGAGATTTGTGTGTGTTGCTGCGTTAACAGTAGCTTATTCCTCACACTTGACTCCCTGTAGACAGTGGGTCTGGTGTTGCAGGTCTGGAGGTTATCCCCGGCTGCATTCGGGACAGTTGTTGATGGCAGGGCAATCCCAGGCCCTGTGCTAGGCCTAGGCCTGGTGCGTCGTGGGCGGTCCAGTGCACGCTCCCATGGCTCCGTCCCGGTGCTCTGAGCAAAGCCTTGGTGCCGGAGCTCAGGCCGACAGGGCCCCTGCTTACAAGGGCCTGCAGGCGGACTGTGGGTGGAGGGCCAGGCTGGGTCTCTCTGGAGAAAGGATTTGGAGGGCGAGGTTCCCGTGGGCTCCAGGCTCAGAGTCCAGCCCCATCCCCAGGACCGGGCTGGTTGCAGGGCCTCCTGCCCGTGAGGTGGGTTCCCGGGCCCCGGAGGCAGGCGGGCCAGCCCCGCATGTGAGAGCCCAACCTGCTGGACATCGGGGCCTGCACTTGGCCACGTGGGGGCCCTGGGGCGGGAGCGCGTGGGACAGGCGGGAGCGTGGCCTCAGACAAAGGCTTGCATGGGATGTTTGTGACACGCTGTGTCACAGTCTCAGTGGGCAGCCCTGTGCCTGACTTTAAGAGAGTACGCTGTTTGTCCCAAGACAGAAGAAAGGGGGTTAGTAGTGGTGGCCCGGGGCCTGGTCCAGGGCAGTGTGAGCCCATGAGGTGCATGGCACTGCCCCGCGGAGCCTGGGTACACGCAGGGGGCCGGTCCTCCCTGAGGCTGTACTTTCCCGGACCTGCCTTGGCTGCCTCCTCCTCTGCGGCCCTGGCCCCATCCCTGCTCTAGAGGCCTTCCGGAAGCCCCAGCATCACTGGTTGTGTGGTGTGTGTGCAGCCGTCTCCCTGACCCCGCTGTGTGTGTGTCTTGTGGGCTTGGGCCCACCGCTGGGGTCCTGGTGGTGGGTGAGCGGAGCTGGATGTGCCCTTTGTGTCAGCGCAGCTGAACTGAGGCTCTTGGTCTGGCGGCAGCCCTGAGCTGAGTGGGTGGGGAGGTTTCACTCGTTCGTCTGCCTTCCAGCTCACCTGCCTGAAACGACCATTGGTGGTCATCCACGAGCTGTTCGACAAATCCATCATGGACATCTCCTGGTAAGCTGGCCTCAGCTCGAGGCACAGTCTGGGGCGGGGGAGGCACCCACTGGAGCCCGAGGCCTCGTGTGATCAGGGCCGAGTGGCCAGGCCCAGGGTCGCAGCTGGAGCAGACCCCCAGGTGTACATGTGCGGATAACTGTAGAGCCTAGAGCCCTCTGGGATGGGACTGTCCCCGCACCTCCCCCCAGGCATGGGGGCCTCTCCCCAGGGCTTGTGCCTGCCTGCTGACGGCCGTCTCTTCTAGGACCCTGAATGGGCTGGGTATCCTGGTGTGCTCCATGGACGGCTCCGTGGCATTTCTGGATTTCTCCCAGGACGAGCTGGGAGACCCCCTGAGCGAGGAGGAGAAGGTAGGAGCCGCACAGCTCTGGGGCCCCTGCAGCCTGCACAGACTTACTGCTTCCTGAAGCGTCCCTGGGCTTAGCCTGTTGCAGCCTGTCACCCTCACAGATGAAGTTCTGTTCATCCAGAATCCATCTCAGTCACGAGCAGGCCTGGGTGTCTTTCCCTGAGCCGACAGCCGCCCTAGCAGTGCTCACGCCAGGAGCGCAGAGGGGCTGCCGGGCGCCCATCTGCCCCGCGTCCTGTGCTGACACGGCCTTGGGTCAGCCATCGGTACGGGAAACACCCCCTCTCCTGGCACTTATGTCTCCCAGGCCCAGGGCCGTGTGCACCACACCTCTCCAGGCAGGACTGCTCCGTCTTGCTAGCCCGTGAGCAAGCCCCTCCTTGGTGAGCTTGAGGTCTGGGGGCAGAAGCATGCCTGCCCGGGACGGGGCGCTGGTGCGGCTTTCCCTGCTGCGGCTTGGAGCTTGCTTCCCTCGAGCAGGCCCATGCCAGCTCTCCTCTCTGGGGGGCCGCTGTTGCTGGGAGCCCCTCGGAGGCCTCTGTGGGGACCCCACTACGGCGTCACCCTTTGGGCATTGGGATCTGCCTGGCTCAGGGTCCTGGGCTGGCCTGGCACCCACAGTCCTGACCCTTGGGAGGCATGTGAGTCCACCACCCCAGCTCTTCCCTCCCCCGGTCAGCATCTCCAGGTGACCTCCCTTCACCCTTGAGAGCTATGACCAGCCTGGGTGCAGGCAGGGCCCCTGTGTTGGAAGCATGCTGAGGCTGAGCTCTGAATCCTGATCCGAGACTCCAGGGCCCAGGGAGGGGTTTGTGGCCCCAGGCCACCCTGCCCGGGGTCCTTCCTGCCAGACAGCTCTCCCGCTGGCCTCTGCTTTGGTCGTTAGCACACCCAGTGTGCGTCTTCTGCTTGTGCCACCAGCCACACCCACGTGCTGAGGCCACTGCCCCCACTCCCATGGGTGTCTCATGGCCCAGGACTGCTAAGGTCTGGGAAGGTGGGCAGGCCCAGCTCGTGATGGTTGGGACGTGTTGAGAGCCACGCAGGCAGAGAAAGTTTTCCCTGTCCCGCACGCCAGTCCTTCCCTTGCTCTCAGGTGGGGACCTCCAGCCTTGCGGGGCTTCTCCGGCTGTGGGAGGAGGTTCTGAGTCTGGGATCTGGTTCCCAAGAAGCCTTTGCATCCTTGCAGTGGTTTAAGAGCCTCATGTTACAACCTGAGGATCTCGATTTTGGTTCAGCGAGAGTTTCTTGCTCTTCATTCTGCATCAGACCTGCCAAAGGGTCAGGCGTTCACTCGCATCCCCAGGTGTAGACGCCCCAAAGGCTGTGAGCACCCAGGGAGGGTGCAGGGCCGCTCCTGACACGTAGTCAGTAGGAGGCAGATGACGGGAGGGCTCAGGGACCCTGCCCGGGGCCGGGTGGGCAGCATCACACCCCTCAATCGGCCTTCCCCAGAGCCGCATCCACCAATCCACCTACGGCAAGAGCCTGGCCATCATGACCGAGGCCCAGCTGTCCACCGCTGTCATCGAGAACCCGGAGATGCTGCAGTACCAGCGCAGGCAGCAGCAGCTGGACCACAAGGGCCCCGTAGCCAGAGATGCTGGACCCACGGCCAGGGACACAGGCTCCGCCACCTCGGTCGCCGGTGTCGTCAATGGGGAGAGTCTGGAGGACATCAGGAAGGTGAGGGCCAGGCCCGGCACCCCAAGGATACCGCCCGTAGCCTTTCCAGGGGGCTAGACACAAGGCAGTGGGTCTCGGGCCCTGCCCTCCAAAGACTGTCGGCTCCACGTCTTTCTCTGGGGGCCGTGCTCCCCTGGGGATGCAGGGGAGGGGGAGGGCACAGACAGGGCACGACTGGAGGCCTGGGTTATGCGCCTCCAATGGGAAGCTCTTACGGACCACTGTTTAGAGAGAGGAGGTCAGGGCTCGCCCGATAGGTGACTCCGCATGGAGCCTGTGCTTGCGGGTGTGGCTGGCCCGGCACCTGTTCACTGCCTGGAGGCCCGGTCAGGTGGGCCCTAGAGGTGGAGGCGAGGGGCTGCTGGAGCTGCTGCCCCTCAGGATAGGAGGTTGAGCACACGTCCTGAACCATAGGCTCCGTCTGGTTGCATCCGAAAAGCCTCAGCATGGGGAGCTGAGGCTCGCTTCCTTGCAGGCCTTGCCTGCTCACAGATACTGACGCGTCTCCCTTCGTCTGTCTCTCTCCTTTGCCAGAACCTTTTAAAGAAGCAGGTTGAGACGCGGACCGCAGACGGTCGGAGGAGAATCACGCCTCTCTGCATAGCACAGCTGGACACCGGGTACTCGCTTTCCCCACGCCTTCTCTGGCCTTCTCTGGGCGTTCTCCCTCTTTCTTTACACCAGGCAGCTCTGTGACAGCCCAGCCTTCCCAGGCTCGTGGGCGGACGGGGGCAAGCTGAGCCCAGCTGCTCAGAGCCCTGCTCCTGGACAGCGCTGCAGGCGGGCTCGTGGAGGTGCCTCCGTGGCTCTGCCATGTCCACGCAGCTGGCACCACTTCATTGAAGACACCAGGGCGAGAAAAGTTAGGCCGACTTTTTTTTCTTTTTACGCTTTCGTAGCATCCTGTTTCTCAGTAGGAAAGGAATGTATACGTGATGTTGAAAGCAGTAAGGCCCAAAGGACAGAAGTATTACCCACAGGCCAGTCTCAGATTTGATCACTGTTAACAGTCTGCTGTCCATGTCCCCCATTTGTTCCTGGTTCTTGACCTTGTGTCCACTTTAATAACTGGTTCTCTGGAGCACTGGCTTGCGGAGGATCCAGGTGCCCACCTGTGAACGCACTGTGCCTTACCTGGCCAATCCCGTGGCTGTGGACGTGCGGTGTGTGCAGAGGACTGTGCTGGTCCATGATTCTGAGCACCACTCTGACTGCCCCCTTGGCGCACTTCCCAGAACCGGGAGTGTAAGGTGCGGCTGAGGTGGGCAGTGGACTCGGTGGGCGTCCACTGCTGTCGTGGCGTCTGTAGTCGGGCTGGCTTTCGTGTTGGTCATTCTCCCCAGAGTGAGGACTCAGGGCGAGTGTAAAGAACAGGCTGCGGGTTAAGGGGGCCCGTCCCTTCCGCCGTCTGCATGGGCACCATACACAGCTGCGCTCTGCACTCTGCTCGCCTTCCTCCCTGGACTGTTCTGAATCTCCCCTGAGGGCCACGGGGACCCTTAATCACTGACACTCTCCCGGAGTCGGGTTTGCAGGCACCAAGCCCCAGATGGTGCTGGAACCAGCCTCCAGACCCTCGCCCAGGGTGGCTTCTCTTGAAGGAGCCTTTTCCCCTGCTCCGCCCCCACCCGCCTTTCTCAGGACCAGGTGAAACCCAGCTGTGCAGAGCTTGACCACCTCAGAGCCACTGGAGGGAGGGCTATATAGGTGGGAGACGAGGGTGGGGCTTCTGTGTGAGTCCTGCTGAGGAGGCAGGGTGGTGCATGAGCCAGCTTTCTGCCCTGGGGCATGTGTTTCTTGCACCAGACTTAATGCTTTTGATCATAATGACTTTCTTCTCTTGATGTGCATGTCAAAACAAGTAACAATGGACTAGGTAATTATTAGCTTAACTAATCAAGAGAAAAGAGAAACTGTGCAAATATTTAAAATGGAAAAAAGTGGGAAGCAATCACGGATAAAGAATAAACCAAAAAGATGAAAGATACTTTTGTCGTACTCTGCAAATAAATCTAGAAATGAATTATTTTGAGGAAAACAAAAGTTACCAAAACTGAATAAAATCTATACAGATGAAGTCTTAGAGAAGAAATAAAGGACAACTGTCAAAGAGGTAACCTACCAAAAGCCAACAGACTAAGAACTTCATGGGAAAATTCTAACAAACTTTAAAGAACAAATCATTCTAATAGCAGTTCAGTTCACTCACTCAGTCGTGTCTGACTCTGCGAACCCATGAACCGCAGCACGCCAGGCCTCCCTGTCCATCACCAACTCCCAGAGTCCACCCAGACCCATGTCCATTGTGTCAGTGATGCCATCCAAGCATCTCATCCTCTGTTGTCTCCTTCTCCTCCTGCCCTCAGTCTTTCCCAGCCTCAGGGTCTTTTCCAATGAGTCTGCTGTTCGCATCAGGTGGCCAAAGTGCTGGAGTTTCAGCTTCAACATCAGTCCCTCCAATGAACACCTAGGACTGATCTCCTTTAGGATGGACTGGTTGGAACTCCTTGCAGTCCAAGGGACTCTCAAGAGTTCTCCAACACCACAGTTCAAAAGCATCAATTCTTCTGTGCTCAGCTTTCTTTATAGTCCAACCCTCACATCCAAACATGACTCCTGGAAAAACCATAGCCCTGACTAGACTAACTTTTGTTGGCAAAGTAATGTCTCTGCTTTTTAATAGGCACTTTCATTCCAAGGAGCAAGTGTCTTTTAATTTCATGGCTGTAATCACCATCTGCAGTGATTTTGGAACCCAGAAAAATAAAGTCAGCCGCTGTTTCCACTGTTCCCCATCTATTTGCAATGAAGTGATTGGTGCAAATTTAATTAGTTTTGGATCATGAATTTTAAATCCTTACAACTAGGCTCAAACATCTTTATCAATCAAAACAGGAACCATTACAATCAACAATTACGTTTTTGCTGACAAGAGATGTTTGTTTATTCCTGTAGCATAAAAATCCATGCTTCGGGATCCAACAAACTTGGAAAGCATTTTCTGCGTCCTGCTGGTTATGGAAGTGTTTTCCCTGCAAAGGTGTTGTCAAGATGCTTGAAAAAGTGCTACTCACTTGGCAAGAGGTCAGGTGAATATGGTGGATGAGGCAAAACTTCGTAACACTGCTCGTGCTACGTGCAGTCAGGCGTTGTCATGGAGAAGAGTTGGGCCTTTTCTGTTGACCAGTACCATTTGCAGGCATTGCAGTTTTCAGTGCATCTTGTCAATTTGCTGAGCGTGTCTCAGATGTAATGGTTTTGCTGCAGTTCAGAAGATTGTAGTGGATCAGACCAGCAGCAGATCACCTAACAGTGGCCTTGACCTTTTTTGGGTGTGAGTTTGGTTTTGGGAAGTGCTTTGGAGCTTCTCAGTCCACCGACTGAACTGGCCATCACCAGTTGTCGTATACAATCCACCTTTTGTCGCATGTCACAGTCCAGCCAAGAAATGGTTCATTGTTTTGTAGAATAAGTGAAAATGACACTTCGAAACAACTGTTTTTTGATTTCTGATCTGCACATGAGGCACCCACTCATCAACTTTTTTCACCTTTCCAATTTGCTTCAAATGCTGAACAACTGTACAGTGGTTGCGTTTGAGTTCTTGGACAACGTATCACGCGGTTCTAACAGGATCAGCTTCAGTGGCGCTCGCAGTTGTCGTTGTCAACTTCTGATGGCCGTCCCTTCACTCGTCTTCAAGGCGCTTGTCTCTGCAAAACTTAGGCACTGTACGTTTGTTTGCAGGTCGTGGGTCAAATGTGTTGTTGATGTTGTGAGTTGTCTCCACTGCTTTTACCACCCATTTTGAACTCAAATAAGAAAAGCTCAAATGTGCTTTGTGTCTAACATCGTTTCCATAGTCTAAAATAAATACAAAATGCACAACAAATAATAAGTCATTAGCAAAAAGATAAAGTGAGAAATTCACGTTAAAATGATATAGAACATAATCACATTTTATTTAGAATATATTCCAATATCAAAGCACAGATTTCAACAGTGCAAAATCGCAATTATTTTTGCACCAACCTAATTCTATTGAAAATACCCCTACTGCTTAGAAAAAGAAGGAAAACTTGCAAAATCATTTTTTTTAATGAACACTATATTGAAATTTCACAATCAAAATGTGACAGATACAGTAAATTTCTGATCAGTCTCATTTCCAAATGTCTATGTAAAATCCTAAATAAACTGTAACAAACTGAACCTTACACTGTTAAAATGCTAATACACTATAAATAAGTAAAATTTATTTCAGGAAAGTGCGACAGTTCAGATGATTTGGGGGAACTTATTTTACTCCTACCTTTCAATAGATCAAAGTAAATTATTTGGTCATCTCTGTAGATGCTTAAGAGGCATTTTTATTAAGTCCAATATCATTCTTACTTAAAAATTAAATAGGAATAGATAGGTGTTTATTAAACTTGATGAACTTATTTTAAATTAAATTTGAAAACTGAACAAATGTCTACTCTTGTGATGATACTTTAACCTTGTTCTAGCAATGCCAACTCATACAGTTAGACAAAAGAAAAAAGAAATTAGAAAGGAGGTGGCAAGTGTGTTAGTCAAGGGTGATGTGATCCACAAGATAATCAACTGGAAAAGCTGCCACAGTCAGTAATAGAAGACCAGGTGCCTGGGTATGACCAGCCACGCGCCATCAAGTAGCACCAGTTACCTTTGGAAGGTGTGAAGAGAGAAGTCGTTTTCAGCAGGGCAGCACCTGGAATGTCACAAGCACAGGAGATCTTTATGAAGAAGAAAACTTTAAACTCTACTGCAAGACCTCAAAGAAAATTCACAGAAACAGCTCGCAAGGCACACCGCTTACTAGACAGGCTGACTCAGGATCGTAGAGATGGCAAGTCTCTCTCAGCCTGTAAGCACAGCATGAGACAGTGCAGATTACCACAGGGACTTTCAGCAAAAGACAAACTGATTCTGAAGTTACGTGGAAAAGTACACGGGAGCGGCTGAAGTATTCTGGAAAAGGTTCATCAGAAGAGACTAGCCCCACTAGAAATGAAAACTTAGAAGCTATAATTACAATAGTGACGTACGTACACATAAATAGAACGGTGAAATACAATGAAAGACTCAGTGATACACTCAGATGTTACAAGAATTTTACAGCATGTTTTGCACCTGTGATGAATCATAATCTAATTCAGTAAAAGGGCGTAATACTCCCTAGAAACAGTACAAGACTATATACAGTGGAGGAGAGACATCTCTTCAGTAAATGGTGCTGGGAAGGCTGGACAGCGCATGTAAATCAGTGAAGCCAGAGTACTCCCTCACACTGAGCACATAAATTAATTCAAAATGGCTTAGAGACTTAAACAAAAGACACACAACCATGAAACTCCTGGAAGAGAACTGCATTCTCTGATGTGTGCTCTACCAGCGTTTTCTTAAGGCAATAGAAACAGCAACAAAAATAAATGACTTTTTTTTTTTTTCTGGCTTATCACGGTGTGAGGAACCATGAGCAGCAAAGTCTCCCGTGACACCCTCTATGAGGTGGTGCGGGAAGTCCTGCCCGGGAACCAGCCAGAGGTGTTTGGAGACGGTGGAGCTTCAGATCAGCCTGAAACTGTGACCCTCAGAAGGACAGACGCTTCCTGGGCACCGTCAGGCTCAAGTCCACTCCCCGCCCCGGGGTCACGGTGCGTCCTGGGGGACAGCAGCACTGTGATGTGGCCACAGCTGTGGACACCCCCACATGGACATCAAGGTGCTGAAGAGACTCAGCAAGAATGAGAAGCTGGCCAAGAGATCAGAGGCCTTCGGGGGCTTCCCTGGTGGCTCAGCTGGTAAAGAACCCACCTGCAGTGCGGGAGACCTGGGCTTGATTCCTGGGTTGGGAAGATCCCCTGGAGAAGGGAAAGGCTACCCACTCCAGTGTTCTGGCCTGGAGGATTCCATGGAGTATAATATATGGAGTCGCAAAGAGTCAGGCACGACTGAGCGACTTTCATGTTCAGCATTCAACATTTGGCTTCAGAGTCTCTGATCCAGCAGATCCCACAAATCCTGGGCCCAGGCCTGAAAAAGGCTGGCCATTTCCCTTCCTTGCTGGCTCACAATAAGAACGTGGTGGCCACAGTCGATGAAGTGGAGTCCACGATCACGTTCCAGATGAAGAAGGTGCTGTGTCTGGCAGTGGCTGTCAGCCACATGAAGATGACAGATGTTGCACTTGTGTACATGCACTTAGCTGTCAGCTTCCTGGTGTCGTTGCTCAAGAAAAATTAACAGAATGTCAGGGCCTTGTACATTAAGAGCACCATGGGCAAGCCCCAGTGTCTATACTAAGGCCCAGCTTAATAAACCATACTCAACCATCAAAAAAAAAAAACCACAAATGAGATCTAATCAAACTTAAAAGCTTTTGCACAGCAATGGAAACCATACACAAATGGAAAGACAACCTGTGGACTGGGAGGAAACACGTGCAGACAATGCAACCAACAAGGGCTCAATCTCCAAAAGACACAAACAGCTCAGACAACTCAGTTCTTAAAAAATCCAAACATGAGCAGAAGACCTGAATAGATATTTCTCAAAAAAAGACACAGATGGCCACCAGGCACATGAAAAGATGCTCAGCATCACTAACTGTTAGAGAAATGCAAATCTAAACCACAGTGAGTTATCATCTCACACTAGTCCAAATGGCATCATTAAAAAGTCTGCAAGTAACAAACGTCGGAGAAGGTGTGGAGAAAAGGGAACTCTTCTACACCGTTGGTGGGAAGGTGAATTGGTGCAGCCACTATGAAAAACAGTGAGGAGGTTCCTCAAAAAGCTGAAAATGTGACCCAGCAAGCTCACTCTGGGCACATACCTGGAGAAAGCTGTTGTTCAAAAAGATAATGCATCCCAGTGTTCACTGCAGCACTATCTACAATAGCCAAGCCGGGGAAAGAAACTAAATGTCCATCAACACATGAATGGACGAAGATGTAGTATAATTTATACAATGGAGTACTACTCAGCCATATAAAGGGAGTAAAACATTGCCATTTACAGCAACATGGATTGACCTAGAGATTATCATGGTACGTGAAGTGAGTCACAGAAAGACAAATGCCAGATGATATGACTCGTGTGTGGAATGTAAAATATGACACAAGTGAACATATCTACAAAACAGATATTGCAGGCATAGAGAACAGAGGTGTGGTTGCTAAGGAGAGAGTTTGGGGAGGGAAATAGTGGGGGTTTGTGAGTTAGCAGATCTAACTGTTACGTATGGGACGGGCACACTGCTCACAAGGCTATACTCAACGGCCTGTGATAAAGCAGAATGAAAAGAACGTATATGCATGTATAACTGAGTCACTTCCCTGTGCAGCAGAAATAAACAGTGTAAATCAGCTGTACTGCAGTCTTACAGCTCACAATTTTGCACAGCTCAGAAATTTTTCAGAGAATAACATTCTGAACTCGTCAGTTATTTTTTTAGTTTGTTTAAGTAACCTCAGAGGTAAAAAAATTCTTGCCTACAAATTACACAAAAGTTAGACCACACAAATACAACATGTTTTTGCAAGAAAAATTACACAGTAAGTAGTCAAAACACAACATTCTGGTGAAAATATTTCCTGTCCATATAGGAATTGTTTAAAATATGGTGAGTAGGTCTTAATAATACAGACCAGTAATCAGATAGAAAAAGATCCTAATGTGGGTCGACTTGCTGTTAAATGTCTTAGCATGACTGATCTCAGAGCACTTATTACAATAGTAATGTTAAAATTACAGATGCAGTTGGCTGACTGGCTACGAGATTTACACTCATGTGGGCAGAGACCATGGCCATCTTCACCATTGTATTCCCAGCATTGGGCACACAGTTGCTGCTCAATACATTTTGACAGGATGAAAAAAAAAAAGAAAAATGGATGACAGAAATGAACAAACAGTTCGCAGAAAAAGAAAGTCAAGATATTTCTAGATGAAAAATTTTCAACCCTGAATCAAAATAATTGTAAATTAAACCCTAATGCTGGGGAAAATTGAAGGCAGGAGGAGAGGGGATGACAGGATAAGGTGGCTGGACGGTGTCATCGATTCAATGGACTTGAGTTTGGGCAAACTCCGGGAGACAGTGAAGGACAGGGCCGCCTGGCGTGCTGCTGTCCGTGGGGCTGCGAAGAGGTGGGCAGGGCTGAGCGGCCGAACGACAGCAGGCCTGTAGTGACGCGCCGCTTTGATCTCAGAGGGTCAGAGGCGAGGAAACTGGTGAAACTGGTGGTGAGCGTGTGGAGAGAGGGGCAGCCATACACAGCCTGTGAGGTGGACCTCAAAGCAGGACCCTGAGAACGGTTTGTCCAGAGCCGTCTGTGGACGTTCCACTTGTTAGCACAGTTGCTTCTAGGAATTTATCCCCCATAGCGCATGAAGTCAAGGTGGGCCGACAGTTGACACGGAAGGCGTCTCTGTCCTCCGTGTGCTGTCCTCGTCACATGCTTGGGGAGTGTGTTAGTCCAGACGGCGGCCCCGTGGGGAGGCAGCCAGGCGCCCCAGGACCCTCAGCAGAGCCCTGCAGTGTGTTACAGAAACCCCAGAAACCTTTGGCCGTTCCTCGGAAGAGGCTGGTTGGGTGACTCATGGCACGTCCAGCCCGCCCGTAACGGCAGGGAGCCCCTGTGTACTGTCTCCCCAGCCCCAAGACATGCTTGCCCGGTTAACCCTCAGGTCAGGGTGCGTCCTAAAATCAGAAGCATCTGACAGAAACCACTCTTAGTGGCGCATAAAGTCCCAGTCTGTCTTAGGTTCAACTGAATGTAGTGTGGGAAGTGGTTTTACTTTCTTTTTCACTTCTCTGTCACCTGCATGAAAAGCACCCTGAAGGTGCCTTGCGTCTGGACCAGAAACGGGCTGAGGGTGTATGAGTACTTGGCGCGGCGCCCGTGGTCTGCGCTGACTCTCCCTTTTCGGCGACAGGGACTTCTCCACGGCCTTCTTCAACAGCATCCCGCTCTCGGGCTCCCTGGCGGGCACCATGCTCAGCTCCCACAGCGGCCCACCGCTGCTGCCGCTGGACCCCAGCGCGCCCGTCCCCTTCGGCTCCTCGAAGCCTTCCACTGAGCCGGTGGCCGGCACCCGGCCTGTGGGCGACGCTGCCAGTAAGGACGGGTGAGTCCGTGGGGCCAGGGGCAGGTCCCGGGAACACTGGGCGGCCTCAGGTGAAGGGAGGAACGGGCTGGGTTTCAGATGGGGGCCTGCTCAGAAGCGGGGTCAGTGCTCAGGGCCCTCAGGCCTCCGTGTCAGCAGCCGCACGGCCAGCCCTGCTTCAGCCCATCTGCTCGTGTGCCCCGGCCCCAGCTCCCCCCACACTCAGAACATGTCTGCTAGGGGAGCCCATGGCCCACCGCCTGGATACCATGCTGGCTGTGGGAAAGGAGCAGAGGGGTGTGACTGAGGAGCTGCCCCCGTGAGGGCCTTGCCGGGCAGGTCTCCAGAAGTTCTTAGGCTGAGCCAGGCCACAGGGTCACGGCCACGAGAGCAGAGCCCCAAACCCTGAGGAGGGGGATGCGGGCACGGGACAAAAGGCTGGCTTCTCCCTGGTGCAGACACAGGACGCCCGGGAGGTGCCCGGGCTCAGCTGCTGCTCTGGCCTGTGCCCGGCAGTCGCGGTGACTCTGGGGCCCGCAGTACCACAGCCTCTGCTGTGGTCATGGCCAGGAGGCCTGCACCAGGGGAGGAGGGTGCACGGGGTGGGTCCGCCAGGCCACTCAGGAAGCTGGGCGTCAGGGCGAAGGGGTCTGGGGAAGGGCAGTGTGCCGGGCCCGCACAAGGTCCTGGGAGACCTGCAGGTCTGGCCCAGGTCAGCCCGGAGGAAGCCCCGCGGCTTCGGACCAGCGTGTGGGACGTGCCTGGATCTGGGGCGGGGTGAGGGGGTGGCACTTGACCGTCCCCCAGAGGCAAGCAGGGTTGCCCAAGTGCAGCACTTGGCCAGGGAAGGCAGCAGGAGAGAACGGTGGCTTCGGGACCCTGTGCATTTCGGTTAGACCTGTGGTCAGACCGGGCTGGGGTGGAGATGGGCCCGAGGTGAGGAAGGGCCTGTGGAGCTGCTGTCCCGGCCTTGTACCGCCAGCAGCTCTCAGAACGTGTGGAGGGGAGTGCCAGGCATTTGCTCACAGCCTCACAAATGCCGGGTGCTGAAAGGTAATGCTTTCCAGAAGGTAATATGTGGGGATGTTGAAGTCAGGGAAGTCGTTTATGGAAATCTGATGTTTGTGCCTGGCTCCTTGGGCTCCACGGCACACAGCCCAGACTCTGGGCCCTGCTGGTTGTGTGACGTGGCCTTCCCCCCACTCACCCCAGCGTGAACACGGCCACTGCTCCCACCACCCCATCCCCCTCCGTCCTGACAACCCCGTCCAAGATCGAACCTATGAAGGCGTTCGACTCCCGGTTCACGGAGCGCTCCAAAGCCACACCGGGGACTCCTGCCTTGGCCAACGTGACCCCGACAGCTGTGGAAAGGTAGGTGGTGGCTGTGTGCGCCCAGGAGATGAGGGCAGGAGGGTTCCAGTCTCTAATGCCAGCTCCTTGCTCAACATCAGCCGGGAGATCAGGAGCCGAGGCAGAGTGAGGGACTGGAGGCTTCTGAGCCCCCACAGGCACCAGAACCCTACTGAGCCGGCCGCCTGCGCATTCCAGCCCCTGTGGCTGGCCTGGAGCCTCTGCCCCCAGGGAGGCCTCGCCACAAGCCCTGTGAGGCATGGAGCACACTGCCTGGTCCTGCGAGTCGAGGGCTGGTGGGGTGCGAGTGGGCCGGGCCACCTGCCTTGGCACAGGCTGGGAGCGCCCATCCCTTCCTGGAGCTGCGTCCCCATCAGCACGTCAGGGACGGGGGCCCAAGACCTACAGAGCCCCTTAGCTGTCCAGTGCCCAGAGAACTCTGGGCAGCAGCTGTGACAAGACCCTTCCTTGCCATGGACGGCGTTGTGGAGCTGCAGCCACCTGTGATGCCCCGGGGCTTCACCCAGTGTGGAAAGCGCGTGTCTGGGAAGTGTTCAGTCTCAGGGAAGGGCATGGGGCACTGTCATGCAGGCCAGCATGGCCTCTGACCTTGGTGTGAGGTCAGAGTGTGGCGGATCTGAAGCCTCCTGCTGCTGAGCGCTCTGGAAAGCTGGTGAGATGAGACCCGTGTCCCTAAACAGGAAGTGAGGGGTGCTGAGGTGCCTCCCAGCCCCAGGCGCAGGAGGGAGACCTGGGCCCCGAGGCCGCCAGGCCGGCTGCCTCAGGAGCTGTCACCCCCGTCCCTTACCGCCTTTCAGGCCCGTGGAGCTCCAGCAGGGCCTGTGGGGTGAGGCGTCACGTCCACCATCCTCAGCCTTTCCCTTGACAGCGGCAGGGGATACCTGAGAGTCCAGAACCCAAAAACAGGAGAGGAAGTGCCAGTGAGCGTGCGTGCCCACAGGCAGGCGTCCAGATGGCACACGGCGGGGTCCCTCCTGAGCAGCCCTGGCCTCCTCACCATGTCCGTAGCATGCTGTTTCCAAAAGGTGTCATCGGGACCACACGGCTCAGTCTCCACGTGGCCTTCTTTCTCTTAAGAATATGTTTAAGGTTCCTCCACACATTTTCATGGTTTGATCGCTTCCTTCTTTCTGTTTTTTTAATGCACATGTTTATCTTTGTAGTTTTGGTTGCACTGGGCCCTTGTTGCTCTGGCTGCGGCAGCCGGGGCTCCGTGCGTTGCAGTGGCCTCTTGTCCCAGAGCACACACTCTGGGCATGGGCTTAGCTGCCCCTCGGTGCACGGGGTCCTCCCAGAGCAGGGGCTGAAGCCGTGCCCCCTGCGCTCCCAGGTGGACCCCCAGGGAAGCCCTCTTCTAGCTTGTTTGGTTTGTCAGCTTTGGGGGCTGACTAGGGATGTAACTGGCTCCCCTGACACGATTGGTCCTGCGGAAATGCCACGGGCGTGTGTCGTGCAGGTTGAAGGAGCAGAGCCTGGTGAGGGAGCCGCGGCCCCGCGACGTCCTGGACAGCAGCAGCGACAGCGACGAGAAGGCGCCCGCGGCCAGGCCCCCCTCGCTGTCCAAGCGCAAGCTGGAGCTGGAGGTGGAGACCGTGGAGAAGAAGAAGAAGGGGCGGCCGCGGAAGGACTCGCGGCTCCTGCCCATGTCCCTGTCTGTTCAGGTGAGCCTGGCGGTGGGCGCCTCCGGGGCCTGGACCGCCCCACCCCTCCCCGGAGTCTTCGAGCCCCCCAGGGCAGCCGCCTCGTGCCCACAGCGGCCTGCCTCTGTGGCACGCATCTGCCCTGCGGTCCTCAGGATGGGGAAGCCAGGGTTGCAGGCCCAGCCTCGCTCAGGGGCTTGTCCTCACCGGTCGCTGCCCTTGGGTGCGGGGCTCAGGGACGCCTCTGGTCTTGCAGTCCCCCGCCGCCCTGACTGCCGAGAAGGACACTGTGTGTGTGTCTGTCCCAGCTCCTGCACTGAAGCTGCCGATGCCGGGCCCCCAGAGAGCCTTCACCCTCCAGGTGAGCTCCCCCTGAGCCGTGAGCCCTGAGCTGTCACAGACTCGGGCTGCTTCCACGTGGCCTCCATCACCTTCGGGGGAGCTGTGGCTGATCCATGCAGCCACCCAGTCTTACAGAGCGGCTAGTCTCTTTGGGGTTCCGAGGCCTGCTGCTCCCACTGGGCATCCAGCTCCTTAAGACCCACCCCAGGGGTCCCTTCTCCCAGAAGCCTCCTCCGTCTTGGCTCTGGACCTTGGGCTCAGTGCCTGGGGCTGACCCGCCTGCTGGCCCGTCCACGTCCCCGCATCTGGCACAGCTGGCCATGAGGGTGTGTCAGCACGCACCTGGGGCTGGCGGTCCTCGGCCCAGAGGCCTCAGCCTCAGACGCTGTCCCCTCACCCTCAGGACCCCCGTGCTGGCGGGGCACACCGCCCTGCCCAGGCTGGCCCTCGGGGTCCTCTGGTGGGGCGCTGGGTTCTTCCCACAAGTCGCCAGTCCCCCACCCCAGGGCCTTCCCCGCAGCGCCAGGTGGGACTGTACTTGTTTTCTGGGGGCCTGGCCAGCCCTCCGCCCAGCTCAGCTGCTGGGGCCTCCCAAGTGCCAGCCATCCTGTCTGCCCCTGTGGAGCCGACGCTAACCCACACCATCTCCCCACACTCACCTGCAGGGACACGGGCTCTAGTGAGCACGCTGGGCACCTCGGTCCTCCCAGACCTCCTCCAGGAGCCGGGCAACCTCCGTGCCTGCCACACCCCACAGCTGTTGAAGATCCCCAGTCTGGAGAACCGTGTTTCCCGGCTCTGCCCTTGAGCCAGGGTCCTTCCATACTGTATGCTCTTGGCAGGTCACCTGTGGCCTCTGCTCTCTCTCTCCTGAGCGGGGGTGGCAGGATCCAGAGGCTTCAGTCATCAGCTATGACCCAGCGTGTCCACTCCGCGGGTGGAGGACCGGTGGTCACCCGCTCCCGGCACCTGTGCCCATGACCACGCCTGCTGACCCCTCCCGGTGGCGGGCAGCTCTGTCCGCCCCGGGGCCCACGTCCAAGGCCAGCTCCCCTGAGACTGTTGTCTTGCCTCCCCCAGGTGAGCTCCGACCCTTCCATGTACATTGAGGTGGAGAACGAAGTGACGGCTGGCGGGGGCCTGAAGCTGAGCCGCCTGAAGTGCAGCCGTGAGGGGAAGGAGTGGGAGACGGTGCTCCCCGGCCGCATCCTCACGGCCGCTGGCAGCGGGTAAGGGCGGGGCCTTGCCCCACTGAACACAGGGCGGCCCCTACACTGTGCCCGGCCCACTGCGTCCCTGGGGCACCCCGAAGGTGGCGCTGTCACCCGCCTGCTTCAGGAGGGGAACCCCCTACCCCGGGCATCGTGGCCAGGCTCCTGCAGGCCCTGTGTGCATGCTGCACTGCCTGCCTCTAAGCATCGCTGGCTGCTTCTCTGGCCTGAGCTTTCATCCAGGGAAGTCAGCAGGGCTTTCAGACGGTCCTCCCAGTCCCCAGGCCAGTGCTTTCCAGGTCCTGCCCTTCGAGGGGAGCTCTGCTCGGGGGTCAGCCCCCTAGTGTGTTCCCACGGGCTCCAGGGCTGCTGGAGGGGCCCCGCACATGCTTCCTCTGGAGGGAGGGCCCATCGGAGCGGTGCGCGCTCCCTCATGAGCACGCTCGTCCGTCAGGCCTGTGCCCTGTACCCGAGCTTGCCAGGCGACGCCCTCGCTGGACTCCCCTGGCTCTGGTACGAGGCCGGGCGGGGTGGGCGTGTCAGCACAGCCTCCCTGGTGACCAGAGGCTGCTGCAGAGTCACTGAACGGCCAGCCAGGCCCCGGTCGGGTGCGCAGACCTGCCGCCTGCTGCCGGGCCCCGCAGTGGGGGCCCCACGGGGCGCAGAGCCTGCGGCGCCAGGCACAGCCCAGGGCCCCCGTGGCTGCCCGGAGGAGGGAGCGTGTCTGGGCAGAGCCCTTGGGGGCCGCTCTGGCTCGTCTCAGCCGGGACCACAGGGACGCTCACTGTCGGGGCACTGCTCCTTGGACACCTGCTCCCGGGGCAGCCCGTGTGAGCCCGGGCAGCCTGGGGAGAGGAGCCGGCCCCGGGCAGGCCCCTGACGCCCGCCCCCCGCCCCCAGGGACGTGGTGTGCGTGGCCTGTGAAAAGCGGACGCTGTCGGTGTTCTCCGCCTGCGGCCGCCGCCTCCTGCCACCCATATTGCTGCCGTCCCCGATCTCCACCCTGCACTGCACCGGCCCCTATGTCATGGCGCTCACCGCCGCCGCCACGCTGTCCGTCTGGGACGTGCACAGGCAGGTGGTGGTGGTGAAGGAGCAGTCTCTGCACTCCATCCTGGCAGGTGTGCGTGGGCCCTCGGGGGTGGGAGCGGCCCAGGCCGGGGCTGGGGTGACAGGCCTGCTGGCCGAGGCGACGAGCAAGCTCTGGGCCCCACTGCTGAGGGGTCTGGTGCCCGCTGACCGGAACACGCGGAAACCTTCTGTGTGTCTCGCCAGGAAGCGACATGACGGTATCTCAGATCTTGCTGACACAGCATGGGATCCCCGTGATGAACCTGTCGGACGGCAAGGCCTACTGCTTCAGCCCGTCACTGTCCACGTGGTGAGCTCGCCGCCCCTGGGGCCTGTGCTCCCGCTGTCCACTCTCTGGGGTCCTGTCCCGGGGGGGCACTTGAGTGTCCCTGGGCTCGTCCCCCGGCATTTCCGGCCTGGCCTCTGGCCAGCGCCCACATCAGGAGGCCCCTGTGGGTGTGCAGGGCACCCGGCTCACACTGCCCCTGCTGGGCCTTCGGTTTCCGTGAGCCCCTCCTGCCCCTGTGTCCCCAGGAACCTGGTCTCTGACAAGCAGGACTCACTGGCACAGTGCGCGGACTTCAGGAGCAGCCTGCCACCCCAGGACGCCATGCTGTGTTCGGGACCCTTAGCCATAGTCCAGGGCCGCGCCTCCACGTAGGTGCCAGGAGAGGGTGGCTGTGCACACGCGGTCCCTGCCAGGCCCACCCTGGACTGTTGTCTGGCCCACGGGCAGGCTCTGTCTCAGGGAGTAGGCTCACCGCCCGGTCGCTTGAGAGGCGGGTGGTGGGCTTGCTGGGCGGTGCAGAGCAGGGCCTGGGGCCGGCCGAGAGCCTGCTGACAGCACTCTGCCCGCAGCTCGGGGCGGCAAGCAGCCCGGCTCTTCTCCGTGCCTCACGTGGTGCAGCAGGAGACCACCCTGGCCTACCTGGAGAACCAGGTCGCCGCGGCGCTCACCCTGCGCTCCAGCCACGAGTACCGCCACTGGCTGCTCCTATACGCGCGGTACCTCGTGAACGAAGGTGAGCCCCGGGCCCCGGCCCTGCCAGCGTCCGGCCCGCCGCGAGGTGGGGGGCTGCGGCAGGGTGCACTTGGAGGTAATTCTCAGAAGCCTTGGAGCCCTATAGGCCTGCAGCTCTCCCCTTCCTTCGAGCCCCTCCTGCCCAGCAGAGCCCCCGTCCACTCCTCCTCCCACGGCCCACACCCTGGTGTCTCCGGGATGCACTTGTGCCCAGGAAGAGGGCAGCTCGGGGCCGGAGCCGAGACTGCAGGCCCTGGGAGGTGGTACAGGGAGCAAGTGGGTCCTTGGGCTTCGTGCGCACAGGGACCTGGTGTGGCCTCGGCTTTCTGCTCTTTTTGTGACGTGTTCCTGTTTCTGCGTTTTCTGTAACTAGGGTTTGAATACCGACTCCGGGAAATATGCAAGGACCTCCTGGGGCCAGTTCACACGTCCACTGGAAGCCAGTGGGAGTCCACGGTGGTGGTAGGTGCAGCTCTCTTACCCCTGCAGGAAGGTGGGACTGAGGCCTGAACCAGGGTGCTGTGAGAGCTTCCTGGGGCCCGGCCTGAGTGAGGGCGCAGTGCCCAGCCGTCCTGGCGGAAGCCCTCTCAGCACAGCCAGGGGGTCTCCTTTCTGTGTCTATTAGCAGTGAGGTGCCGTCTGGTCTGGCAGACCTGGGCGAGTGAGCCGTTGAGTCTGCAGAGTGGTGCTGGGGAGACCTCGGGGGTCTGCTGGGGAGACCTCGGTGGCAGTGCGCCACCTGGGCCCTGGAGGCCCCTGTGGCCGGAACACCGTCGGCAGAGCGGGGTGTGACTTGAGGGCAGGAAGTGGGTCCTGCAGAGGCTGCATTGCGTGGCTTGCAGGGTCTGAATTCCCTGACCAGGGGTTGGACCCGAGCCCCTGCCGTGAAGTGCAGAGTCCCCTCCACTGGACCACCAGGGAAGGTCCCAGCACTCTTCTGAATTGACACCTTTTTTTAAAAAAGATTTCTCCTGTGTTCTTGTCTGGATGTTGAGAGTGGGGTGGGGGTGAGTTGAGTGTGCGCCCTCGGCCTTTATGCCGAGTTCCTCGGTGAGAATTGGCCGTTCCTGTGGAACTGGTCCCCAGGAGGGCTGGCAAGTAGAGGGTGCTGCCTGCGATGGTATGGGGTCCACGGGCCCCAGGAGGCTTCCTGGGATGACGTCATCTCACGTGTTTAAGAACCATTTGTATTTCCTGTTGGAATACTTTGGTGTCATTTGCTTTTCTTACTGGTTTGCAGCAACTTCTTATACATTAGGAAATTGGTGATATGAGCTCCCGGTGCACCTCAGGGGACTACCCCAGGTTTCTTGCCGTCAGAGATCAAAGCTCCACGTGTACGGGGTGGTCGTTGGGGGTGGTGGGGCAGACAGTAAGCAGAGGGTGGGCACAGAGCAGCCGCCCTCGGGGGCCTGAGCTGTCCTGCCAGACCCTCTAGGGAAGCCTCATCCATTGAGGTCTCCGTCTCAGGACTTGTGTCCCTGACTGGAGAAGTGGCTGTGAGCTGTGTCTGGCTGCTGCCCGAGACAGTTGGGGGGGGCACCGCGTGTGCTGGGGTCTTTGCACACTCTCTCCAGTGATGGTTTTTGTCACAAAGTCTACATTACTTGATAATGTAAAATACTGCATTTATTATTAGCAACATATCTTTCTCCATTTTTAACTTTCAGCCTTTCCGTGTACATGTCTGTGTATTTCTTGCCAACATTGGTGTGGCTGGCTTTTGTTTGATCTGGCAAGCTGTATTTTCATCACCTAGTTATGTCTTTTGTTTCCTTATGTATATGTTCATATTAAAGACCCAGAATCAGCTTTAGCAAGATACATGCCTTGTACCATCATCTGGACTTACCTCTTCTCACTCTTGAGTATTTCCTCCAAAATATTTTCAGAGTGGATCTTTCCTGGCGTAACCCTTCTGAGGTGGTACAAGCCTGAATAAAACATTTTTTATGATAATCTCTTATGTCAGTAATTCTTTAGCTGGATTAAAAGGTAGGCAAGGTTTTTTCCAGGGTATTAAAAATACCAGGGATTTCCCTGGAAGTCCAGTGGTTAGGACTCCATGCGGGCCCAGGTTTAATCCCTGCTCAAGAACCAAGATATCGCAGACTGTGTGGTAAAAAGACAAAAACACTTCACTGTGAATCTTGGCATGTTTTCCTTTATAGGTAATATGTTCTTAATCTTTGAAAATGTTCATAATTTTTCGGCCATTTATCTGAAAATTTTGTGTCTTATTCCAACATGTCTGTTTATCGGATTTTCTGCGTCACCTACTCAGCCCTCAGTAGGGCCTTTCAGCCTTTAGCTGTGACATGGACCCGTTTCCCTGAGCCCTCTGCGTCTCCTGTGGCTGTGACATGGACGTGTTTCCCTGAGCCCTCTGTGTCTCCTGTGGAACCTGTTACCTGGGTGTCCGCTCTCCGCTGTCGTCCACAGGCCTCCGTAGACAGTGGTCCCCCACCTGCTCCCCACCGGCCCTCACACTGCTCGGCCTCGCAGCGCCCCGGCCCCCGGAGCCCCACCCCTGTGGGGCGTGCTGTGCTGTCCGTGGCTGGTGCCTCTGTGTTTCCCCGTCCAGGGTCCACACCGTCACACCTGGGCCTCCTCTCACGGTGGTCAGCACTGCCTGCGGGGGTGCTCCCTTCTCAGCAGCTGTGCTCCTCGGGGGTCTGTGAATGCAGACCCCGCCTGGCGGTGCCCGCCGCACAAGGGCAGAAGGGGTGTAGGAAGCGCTGAAGGCAGAGACCCCGGAATGCGAGGCCATGGCCCCTCCTCTGCCCCGGGCTTGACCTCGGACCCCTGGGGAGCCGCCCCCCAGGGGGGCCCGCCCTAGCAGCCTGGTCCCATCCCGGCCTGGAGGCCAGGCTCCTCTGGCCACTGACTAGTGCAGAGACCAGCGGTGCCCGAGCCTGCAGCCACAGGGGGCCCAGATGAGCAGAACCTACCTAGAACCTGCCCCCCCCCCCCCCCCCCCCGTACCTGCCGCTCTGCGCCTCCACATTCAGCCGCCCCACCTCCCGGTGAGATGGCTCCCATCCGGGGAAGCCCTGCCAGGGCCCTTAGCCGCCTCTCCTGTGCCCACAGGGTCTGCGCAAGCGGGACCTGCTGAAGGAGCTGTTGCCAGTCATTGGGCAGAACCTCCGCTTCCAGCGCCTCTTCACCGAGTGCCAGGAGCAGCTGGACCTGCTGCGGGACAAGTAGCCGGCCCGCCCCTGCCCCAAGGGCCCCCGCCGCAAGGCCCACCGCTGCCCTCGCTGGGCCCTGGGGACGCTGAGACTGCGGGAGGCGGGCCGGGCCACACGGAGCCACGTCCTGGCCTGCTGCTCCCTCAGAGGGGGCAGCTCTGCCTGCAGCACACCCGCCCTCCAGGCCCGGAGCGGAGCTGGGCTCTGCCTGCTGCCCCGGGGCCTGCCGTCTCCAGCGCGGCCCCGGGCAGAGCCAGGCCGGCCACTGTGGGGGGCACCAGGCTGCTTCAGCTACGACGAAGGAGCCGCTGTAAAGAGAGAGCCCCAGGACGCTCGCGGGTTATGAGGTCAATAGACTGGCCTGAGGCCTGTGTGAAAGGAGAGCCTATATGTGGTCAATAGACTGGCCTGAGGCCTGTGTCAAAGGAGAGCCTGTTCCAGCACACGGACTATTTTTGTACTAGAATTTGCTAACTTGTAAAATGGCCAATAATCAGGATTTCCCTATAAGTCACTTGGACATTGGTCACTTGTAGGAAATTTAAACTCTAATTATGACAGCTACATTGAAAAATAATTGTACTGAAATTAACTTGTCTGTCTTCACTTGGTTTTAATTTTTAAATGTTTGTAAAAAGAGACTTTTTTGGGGGATGGGGCAGAGGGTGGGTGATTTCTTTTGTAAGTGTAAAATAAATGGACACACATTGGATACCAAATGCTCCTGACTTCCCCAGCCTTTTCCTTCCAACTCCCAGGCCCTCCCCGCACCATGGACCCCTGTCCTGAAATGTGCCGATGACACAGCACAGCCAGAAAGGGATCTGTGACGTCACCTGACCCCCGGCCCCTCCATGCGAAGCCTCACGTAGCATCTCATGAGCTGGCAGGCTGGCCCGCCCGCGTCTTCTCCCAGGCCAGCTGCAGAGGTCCCGGGCTCTGTGTGCAGTCACCATGGACATCAGGGTTTTCTTAGGCGGCAGGCCCAGCGCTGACCGACAGGAAGAGATGGCTGGAGCCCCAGAAACTGGCGGCCCGCTGAGGGCTGGGCGCCTCCTTCTCTGGTGCCAGACCGTGGTCGCGTCGGGAAAGCAGGCCTGGTGGTTCTGGTCACTGACATCCCGTCTGGCTGCTTTCCCGCCGGGGGGTCGTCCCATCGCCTGTCTCACTGGGAAGTCACGTGGCTGAAGAGAACTGCGCACACACGTGCCCAACAAAGCCAGCAGACACACTGCACTTGGGCAGGGGCACCCCAGAAGCCAGGCTATGGGAGCCACAGGATGCATGTGGCCTGAGAACAGATGGGTCTGCCTGGGATCCAAACCAGCAAAGACCTGGGCCTCACTCTCCAGCCTGTCAAAGGGAGATGAAGTTGAGAAGACACGCGTGCTTCTGAGGACCGGCCAGAGTCATGGAGACAGTCACGGCACTTCACACACATTCCCTTGAAGAAGCCTTGACAATCAGCATTATATTGACAACCACTGCTCAGACAAGAGAGGAGATGGAGCGGAGAGACTGCTTGGAAACTTGCGCTTCCAGCCAAGATGGATGGACAGGGACCACACTGACCCTTCTGTCTGAAACAACTAAAGGAGGCAGGCAGAGTACACCAGACGGCAGGCTTGAGACACCAGATACCAGAAAGGACAGTGGTCCCTGGGAAGTGGGAAATAAAAGGAGTCTGGGACTACCCAACCCCAGCCTGGAGAGAGCTTCCCAGCCGCTGCACCAGGAGGGGAAGCCGAGGCAGGGCCCAGCAGGACCCTGGAGTCCTGACATGGCGCCGAGAGCCCAGGGAGCTCCAGGCCCTGGAGAGGAGTGGGCTCCGGGGACAGAATCCTGGAGCTCAGCCTCTGCACGTCCAGCTGCGGGTGAATCGGTGCTCCTGCAGTGAGGAAGTGGCCACAGAACCGTCCGAAAGGGTCGTCACCCAGAGCCGCGTGTGGTGTCCATTCCTATCCACTGGACTAGAAGAACTCAGCTCACAGGCTTGGGGCAGAAGAGGAATCAGGAAGTCTTCCTCCATTTTGAAGAATAATTAGATCCGTCTGCTCCAGATCCATCCAGGATTCCCATGTGGCTCAGATGGTAAAGAACCCGTCGGCCAATGCAGGAGACCCAGTTCAATCCCTGGCTCAGGAAGATCCCCGAAGCAGGAGATGACAACCCACTCCAGCATTCTTGCCTGGAGACTCCCACGGACAGAGGAGCCTGGTGGACTACAGTCTATGGGGTCGCAAAGAGTCAGACACAACTGAGCAACTAACACTTTCAGATCCATCTAACAAAAAACGAGACCCAAAAGGACTAAATTGTTCCCAAGAAGTTAGTTACGTTGCAGAGTTCAAGAGGATCTCTTAAGAATACAGAAGTGCCCAACATCGCGCAAGGGACAGTTGATGTCCGGCGTCCACACGAAGATTAGCAGGCGTGCAGAGGAGGCGCTCAGGGCAAAGCAAGAAGAGTCAGTCTGACCGCTCAGGCAAGACTGGCTCGGGGGTTCCGTGGACGTCAGAACCAGCAGAAAAGGGCATTAAAACAGTCACTGTAACACTTCCTTATTTCAAAAAGTGACAACACACAAGACTGTAGCCAAGAAAGCTGCAATCAGACTTCTACAGATGAAAACCAGTAACGTGGAGGTGAAAGTTATGGACTAGGACTGATGACAGAGTAGATATTGCCAGGGAAAGGATTTGTGACCTTGAAGGCATAGCAATAAACATGCTCCAAAACAGGAAACCCAAAGGAAGAAGGGAAAGGGTGTCAGAAGCCAGGGGACAGCGTCAGATAGCCTCATGCCCTCACACTGAAGTCTTCAGAGGAGGGGGTGACGGACAGACAGAACAGATACTGGAATAAATAAAGGCCAGAAACCTGCCCCCACCCGCATGCCCTGTGGCCCCTCCAGGTGGGGCCCACTGATGTTCCTGGGCTCCCCTCTGCCTGCTGGCCTCCTTTGCAGGGATGCCCTGCCTGTGCTGACCTGACTGCCCGGGCACTTCCCAGCCTCAGCCTCCAGGTGGTGTGAGCGGAGTCAGCACCCTCCACACTCAGCTTGGGGCTGCGGGCAGCGCTATGGCCCTGGGGGTAGGAACACCTGCCCGCCATCTCTCCACGTTAGCTCTGTCATACCTGTCCTCTCGTGTGTGTGGCAAGTAGTTTCTCAGTTGTTCTTCGTCTCTAAATCTTATTTCTGTGTTAAGTGTCTGATTTTTGTGAAATTTAATTTTTGTTCTTCAGTAACTTATTTTATAGGACACTTCACCATATACATGGATGGCAATTAAAATAAGCACAAAAAGAAGATGGTCAGTGTCATCAGTCATTTACAAAATGCAAATTAAAACCACACTAACACTGCCTATTAGAGTATCTTAAATGTAAGAAAATTTTCAAAACACTGAGACCATGGAGCAGCCGGAACTTTCGTACACTGCTGACAGGAGGGCGCAGAGATACAGTTCCCCTGATAAATTGCTGGGCGGCTCCTTGTGCAGTGAAACATACACTCGTCAGGGGACCTGGCTCTAGTGGTAAAGAATCTGCCTGCAGGCGCACAAACCAAGAGACTCAGTTCCAATCCCTGGGTTGGGAAGATCCCCTGGAGAAGGGCATGGCAGCCCACTCCAGTCTTCTTGCCTGCAGAATCCTCATGGACAGAGGAGCCTGGTGGGCTATGCTCCATGGGGTCACAAAGAGTTGGACATGACTGAGTACATCAGAGGACCTAGGTATTTCATTCTTAAGTTTGGGTTTTGCTTTGTTGTAAAGATACAGAACATTTTTCATCATGAGGATCTCTTATTTCCTTAACAAAAAAATAACAGCTTTAATGAGATAAAATTCTCATAACATGTAGCTTACCTATTTAAAATGTACGATTCAGTGGGTTTTAGAATAGCCACACCTGTGCAGCCATCACCATCATCACTATTAGAACATTTCCATCACCTCAAAAAGAAACTCGTGCCCTTTTATCACACTCCACCCCTCGTCCCTAAGTAACCATCTGTCTCCTCTCTGTCTCCATAGACTTAGATCTTCTGAATATTTCCTATTCATAAGTATAAATACTTCCTATATTGCTTCTAAATATTTCCTATAAATAGACTAGTGGTATTTTGTGACTGGCTTCTTATATAGTGTAATGTTGACAAGACTCAATCATGTACCAGTCCTTCACTCGTTTTTAGGGACAAACGTTTCATTGTCTGGGTGTTCCTCACTTTGCCTCTCTAGTCAGCCATCCATACACATGTGGGTTGTTTCCAACTTTTGGTGATTATGCACAGTGCTGCTTTAAACATCTGTGAACGAGTTGTTGTGTGGACCTGTTTACATTTCTCACACAGGAATATGTATGTAGGAAGACTCAATGGACATGAGTTTGAGCAAACTCCAAGAGGTAGTGAAGGACAGGGAAGCCTGGCATGCCACAGTTCATGGGGTCACAAAGAGTCAGGCATGACCTAGTGGCAACAAACGCTACCTATAACACAGGCTCATCATCTGTGCTTATGACCAGTTTTTTTTCCCCTCACTCACAGGCTTGTGGGTCAGTTGGGGTTTGGATGAACTTGGCTCAGTCCGTACTCCCAGGCTTCACATGGTCCAGTCTGAGCTTCAGGCTAGCACGACAGCGGCCACTGGGAACACACACTCACAGACACAGCAGGAGTGCCAAGGTGGAAGGCAGAGACTGCAGGCCATTCAACCCTTTGCTGGTGTCATCCTGCTAACAGTCCACCGTGTCGAGTCATGGAGCCACTCCTGGACCCCAGGGATGAAGGGACAACCTCAGCTCATCACAAAGCCACGGCGAGAGGGTGGATGAATGCACCACCCCAGGGGATGAAGACGGAGGATTGATCATTCAGTCGACTACAAATCTAGCCTTCTTGTACCCATAAGCTGCACATTGTCCTTGGGAGTTTTATTTGTAGGGTGAAGGTCTGCAAGGATAACCGTAGACCAGCTAGAACTTGTCTTTTGCTTATTAGTGAAGTTGGCTTTTTGTTTTCAATGTTTGAGAAGCAGTCACATTTCTTTTCCATGCATCATTTGTTCAAACACTTTTGCCCACTTTTCTGTTTGGTTATTGGTCTTACTAAGCTGTGTAGAAGCTTATCACTTCTCTTGATAAGATTGAAAGATTTTTTTTCAGGATTACTTGGCACGTTACCAGCAGTGAGAATATTAGAATCCTTTTCAAATCAGATGTTTAGTTCCTTCACGCATCTGGGCAAGGTCCTGACTTATTAAATATCCTATCATTTTGCCTAAAATTTTCCTAAAATCCTTTTCTTTCTTTCTTTGTAGTTTCGACCTCCAAAAACCCTGGGATGGTGCCAGGGGTGGGATAGGGAGATGGTGATATTGGGAGGACATAGTACAAATACTGAAGGGTTTTTGTAACATTTGGGGTGAAGAGCACTTGAGGTCATAGGCATTACTGCCAAAACAGCTTTGGGTCCACGTAGTTCGAAGAGGATGCTGCTGCTGTCCAGCTGAGGCCTGTGCAGCTTGCTGCTCCTCCTGGAAAGAGATTAAAAGGCAAAAAGATAGGACACTGAAAGATGAACTCCCCAGGCTGGTAGGTGCCCAATGTGTTACTGGAGATCAGTGGAGAAATAACTCCAGAAAGAATAAAGAGACGGAGCCAACGCAAAAACAACACCTAGTTGTGGATGTGACTGGTGATAGAAGCAAGCTCCGATGCCGTAAAGAGCAATAGTTCATAGGAACCTGAAATGTCAGGTCCATGAATCAAGGCAAATTGGAAGTGATCAAACAGGAGATGGCAAGAGTGAACGTCGACATTTTAGGAATCAGTGAACTAAAATGGACTGGAATGGGTGAATTTAATTCAGATGACCATTATATCTACTACTGTGGGCAAGATTCCCTTAGAAGAAATGGAGTAGCCATCATAGTCAACAAAAGAGTCCGAAATGCAGTACTTGATGCAATCTCAAAAACAACAGAATGATCTCTGCTCATTTCCAAGGCAAACCATTCAATATCACGGTAATCCAAATCTATACCTGACCAGTATTGCTGAAGAACCTGAACGGTTCTATGAAGACCTACAAGACCTTCTAGAACTAACACCCAGAAAAGATGTCCTTTTCATTATAGGGGACTGGAATGCAAAAGTAGGAAGTCAAGAAACACCTGAAGTAACAGGTAAATCTGTCCTTGGAATATAGAATGAAGCAGGGCAAAGAAGAGTTTTACCAAGAGAAAACACTGGTCATAGCAAACACTGTCTTCCAACAACACAAGAGAAGACTCTACAGATGGACATCACCAGATGGTCAACACCGAAATCAGATTGATTATTTTCTTTGCAGCCAAAGATGGAGAAGCTCTATACAGTCAGCAAAAGCAAGACAAGCAGCTGACTGTGGCTCAGATCATGTACTCCTTGTTGCCAAATTCTGACTTAAAGTAGGGAAAACCACTAGACCATTCAGGTATGACCTAAATCAAATCCCTTATGATTATACAGTGTAAGAGAAATAGATTCAAGGGATTAGATCTGATAGAGTGCCTGAAAAACTATGGATGGAGGTTCATGACATTGTACAGGAGGCAGGGATCAAGACCATCCCCAAGAAAAGAAATGCAAAAAGGCAAAATGGCTGTCTGAGGAGGTCTTACAAATAGCTGTGAATAGAAGAGAAGTGAAAAGCAAAGGAGAAAAGGAGAGACATACCCATCTGAATGCAGAGTTCCAAAGAACAGCAAGGAGAGATAAGAAAGCCTTCCTCAGTGATCAATGCAAAGAAATAGAGGAAAACAATAGAATGGGAAAGACTAGAGATCTCTTCAAGAAACTTAGAGATACCAAGGGAACATTTCATGCAAAGACGGGCACAATAAAGGACAGAAATGGTATGGACCTAACAGAAGCAGAAAATATTAAGAAGAGGTGGCAAGAATACACAGAAGAACTGTACAAAAAAGATCTTCACGACCCAGATAATCATGATGGTATCATCACTTACCTAGAGCCAGACATCCTGAAATGTGAAGTCAAGTGGGCCTTAGGAAGCATCACTATGAACAAAGCTAGTGGAGGCGATGGAATTCCAGTTGAGCTATTTTAAATCCTAAAAGATGATGCAGTGAAAATGCTGCACTGAATATGCCAGCAAATATGGAAAACTCAGCAGTGGCCACGGGACTGGAAAAAATCAGTTTTCATTCCAATCCCTAAGAAAGGCAATGTCAAACAATGCTCAAACTACCGCACAATTGCACTCATCTCACACGCTAGCAAAGTAATACTCAAAATTCTCCAAGCCAGACTTCAACAATACATGAACTGTGAACTTCCAAATGTTCAAGCTGGTTTTAGAAAAGGCAGAAGAACCAGAGATCAAATTGCTAACATCCGCTGGATCATTGAAAAAACAAGAGAGTTCCAGAAAAGCATCTGTTTCTGCTTTATTGACTATGCCAAAGCCTTTGACTGTGTGGATCTCAATAAACTGTGGAAAATTCTGAAAGAGATGAGACTACCAGACCACCTGACCTGCCTCTTGAGAAATCTGTATGGAGGTCAGGAAGGAACAGTTATAACTGGACATGGTGGAGAAGGAAATGACAACCCACTCCAGTGTTCTTGCCTGGAAAAGTCCATGGACAGAGGAGCCTGGCGGGCTGCAGTCCATGGGGTTACATAACTGAGCATGCGTGCATGAGGGTGGAGGGAGATGGGTTGGTAGCAATAAAGTGGTAGAACTAAAAAAAAAAGAAGAACTGGACATGGAACAACAGACTGGTTTCAAATAGGAAAAGGAGTATGTCAAGGCTATATATTGTCACCCTGCTTATTTAACTTATATGCACAGTACATCATGAGAAACGCTGGGCTGGATGAAGCACAGGCTAGAATCAAGATTGTTGGAAGAAATATTAATAACCTCAGATATGCAGATGACACCACCCTTATGGCAGAAAGCAAAGAAGAACTAAAGAGTCTCTTGATGAAAGTGAAAGAGAAGAGTGAAAAAGTTGGCTTAAAGCTCAACATTTAGAAAACTAAGATCATAGCATCCGGTCCCATCACTTCATGGGAAATAGATGGGGAAATAGTGGCTGACTTTATTTTTCTGAGCTCCAAAATCACTGCGGATGGTGACTGCAGCCATGAAATTAAAAGACGCTTATTCCTTGGAAGGAAAGTTATGACCAACCTAGACAGCATATTAAAAAGCAGAGACATTACTTTGCCAACAAAGGTCTGTCTAGTCAACACTATGGTTTTTCCAGTGGTTGTGAATGGATGTGAGAGTTGGACTATAAAGAAAGCTGAGCACGAAAGAATTGATGCTTTTGAACTGTGGTGTTGGAGAAGACTCTTGAGAGTCCCTTGGACTGCAAGGAGATCCAACAGTCAGTCCTAAAGGAGATCAGTCCTGGGAGTTCATTGGAGGGACTGATGTTGAAGCTGAAACTCCACTACTTTGGCCACCTGATGCGGAGAGCTGACTCATTTGAAAAGACCCTGATGCTGGGAAAGACTGAAGGAAGGAGGAGAAGGGGATGACAGAGGATGGGATGGTTGGATGGCATCACCGACTCAATGGACATGGGTTTGAGTAAACTACAAGAGTTGGTGGGAGGCCTGGTGTGCTGCAGTCCATGGGGTCGCAAAGAGTCAGAAACGACTGAGCGCCTGAACTGAACTGATTTAGGGGAGGACACAGTACAAATACTGAAGGGTTTTTGTAACATTTGGGGTGAAGGGTACTTGGGGTCACAGGCATTACTGCCAAAACAGCTTTGGGAAATGCAGTACAATCCACAGCAAGAGTCCACATAGTCGGAAGAGGACGCTGCTGTTGTCCAATCCGCGGTCTGCGCAGATCGCCGCGGCTCCTGGAAACGCGGCGGCTCCTGGAAAGAGATTTAATTTGAAAGTAAACAGCCTGATTTCTTTTTTAACATGCTTTGAGCTGCTAGAATGTGAAGGTGCTGTGCAAATAATTGCATCATGACTATGTTATTCACGGGGTCCCATTCATTTATTAAAATCACTGGGGAACCACCTGCCGCGCAAAACACCTGCAAACGGTGCCTCAGGACCCACCGGCCCCTCGGCAGCTTTGCCGCCCCCTCGGCTCCGCACCCACGTCCCGACTCGGAAACATCCAGACATCCTAGAGCCAGGAAGGGCGCGCCCTCGGGGAGCGCCTGGCACAGGGCCTGTCACACGGACTCCCCAGGCTTCGTTTGCAATGTTTTTGGGCCATCCGTGCCTGAATTTAAAGGCGTCACCGAACTCCCCGGCCCAGACTTCCCCCTTAACCCCCATCTCTGCACGGGGGGGGGGGGGCTCGAGCCTGGGGCGCAGGCTCCACCTGGAACCCCGTCACTAGAGAGCCCGCGCGCAGACACCCTGGCACCTGCCGGGGCTGCCGGCACCCCTTCACCCGCCCTGGATACCAGAGGGGCCGCGCAGACTCGCTTCTGCTGGCGCGGGCGGGGAGGACCCACAGCCACGCGCGGGGCTGCTTTCCGCGGGCCAGCCCGGCACGCCCGGCTCCGGGAGCGCGGGCAGAGTCTTCCCGGGCGCGCTCGACGGTCAGCGCGCATGCGCGCCCGCGGGCTTCCAGGGCCTTCCAGGTGAGGCCCGGGCTCCGCGGTTCCCGGGCGCGCGCTCAGGCCCCCAGGAGGCTGTGGGCGCCGCAGACCCGGCCCGGCGCGGGAGGGGCGCGGGGGCTGCGGGCGCGGCACCCCCCGGGGTTCAGACCTGGACGCAAGCGGAGGGCGAAGGTCGCCCGCACGAGCCTCCCGGCGCGCGCGTGTCCGACCCCGTGCTTCGCGCGCCTCCGGGGGCCAGGGCGGCGCTGGCCCAGTCCCCGGGCGTCGTCCTCCGCCCAGCCCCCGGCGGAGACGCCTTCCCAGAGTCCCGCGTCCGCTTCCAGTCCCTGGGCGGGGGGCCCCGTGCCCTCCCCGGGCTCCGCAGCCCCCACTCTGGCCCCGGGGCCGCGGCACGCGCCGCTGCCCGGTGTTCCCCGCCCCGGGCCGCTTAGCCTTCGGTTTCTGCCCTGGCGACGACCTTGAGATGAAGGTCCCCTCCGCGCCCGTGGCCTGGGGGCTTCCCTGAGGACGCCCCTTCCCGTGCCGTGGTCACTGCGAGCCCGGGCTCCTGCGGCCTGGGGCGGAGCAGGCCCTGGGATCGGGGAAGGATGGAAGGTGCTCTCCCGGTGGCCGGGAGGACGGTGTGCCGGCCGGGTGCGGGGTCCGCTCGGCGCTCGCCGCCCACCACCTGCCCACTCCTTCTGTGTCCGCCTGACCCTCCGCGGACCGGAACCCTGCTAGAGAGGGGACGTGCGTCCTCCAGATGCCCAGTATTCCGACGCGGAAGACGTGAAATCCCAGTTCTATTTGTTAAAATTGGTTTTCCTCTAGATCTTGGTTTCTTTGCCACGTATAAAAAATAATTCCAGACACTTTACAAATGATCTGATTGTTAGAATATTGATTTTTTTCTGTTTTTAAAGTTCCTCAGAGGAAAAGCAATACTTTGTTATAGAGGCCAGTGGGGAAACAGAAATCCACTTGCGGGAACCGCTGCTTTCTCGGGCGCAGCGAACAGAGGCCATGCGAGCCATGTCTCCTGGGCGGTAATGAGGTGTCCCCTCCACTTTGGCGTCAGGCGGTGGTGAGTTCTCACCTCTCTGGGCCTGGTCAGCGGCGCTCAGATCGTTGGGACTCATCAGCACCACGAGGGGCCACCTCTGGTGGGGATCAGAGTCTGTGCTCAGCGGTGTTGGTTTCCAGACAAAGCTGTGAACCTCTCTGCTAGAGGTTTGTCCTAATCTGCAGTTAAAGAGAGCAGTTCATGTTCAAAGCCTTTTTCACGTGCCGTGAGAAGGCGGAACTCCCAAGTGGGCACTGAGCTCAAACTGAAGGCCTCCAGCACCCGAAACTTCCGGCGGCCGCAGGGTCTGCTGGGTGCTCAGTCCACTGGGCCCCTGGGGCCTGGTGCGCACACCCAGGACACGCGTGGTTTACCTCGCCGGCTTACTCTGCAGACTCTAAGGCACACAGCAGCAGGCTCGCCGGGTCCTAGGATTGCCATTCCACGTGTCTCTGAAGCTTTTTGTGAGGTCTCCTGTGAGCTGTTGAATTTCACCTGGTGGCAGACAAATGGTCCTTATGCTGGAGGAGGATCCCAGGCCGGTCACTTACTATTGACAAAGTGTGTGTGTGGCAGGTGTGACCGAGGAGCAAATGGATTTGAGTCAGGCCCCTTTGGAGAAACCAGGCATCCCCACAGTAAACACGTCCATGTTCAAAACTGCAGCGGCGTCCTTCTCCTCTGAGTTAATTGGGTCGATGCAGGTATCATGTCCTACGTAATCCTAGCCAAGTTCCCCAGGCTCCTTGGCGTCCTGTCGCCGGGGCAGAGGTGTCTGGAAGGAGCTTTAAATAAAGGAGCTTGTGTGCCTGGAAGAATCGCCCTAGATAGGAGGTGTGAATGAAAACTACGCTGTGCGACCACGGGGTCTCTCCCCGCGAGAAACTATTGAGGTTAGCATCGTGGCAGTGGTGGTGGTTTAGTCATTGCCATACCCTACTCGTGGGACCCCGTGGACAGCAGCCCACCGGGCGCCTCTGTCCATGGGGTTTCCCAGGCAAAGATACCGGCTGCCGTTTCCACTCCCGGGGATCTTCCCGACTCAGGGGTTGAACCACTGAGCCTCTTGCATTGCAGGCGGATTCTTTACTGATTGAGCCACCAGGAAAGCCTGAGGTAAGCTTTATATTTTTCAAAAACTGATTTAAAGTGTCGTAGTCAAAATACTCTCCTGACCTTTGCTTTTGTAACTTAACACGGTTTGACACTCTTTCTTTTAAAGTGCCACACAGATCCCAGCATGTACCTGACAGAGTCGCTAATAACTAACCCCCCCGGGATGGTAGTTGCTGACCCCTGTCACCCCGTCTGGAAGCGTGTCCCCCACTGCTCTCAGCCTGTCCTGCATTTTCTTGAGCCACCTCTCCTGCCGGAGGCCCGCCGGACCCTCCAGGCCGGGGAGATACCGGCAACCTGGGCTGGCTGAGGAAGGGCGCCCCAGAGCTGGGTGGCGAAGTTCTCGGGCAAAATTAGAATCCAGGCAGATCCTGACAGCCTGAGATCCAAGGAGTTGACATTTAATCCGGATAAATATAGGGTCTTAGGCATTGGTGTTAAAATAGAGAAAACATGCAGAGGTGTCATTTGAGAGGCCTGTGAGGCACTATAAATGTAGCTCTGAAATAGTCCTGGACTGAGCTAGTCCTCGAATTCCCAGTGAGTTCCAAGAGAGACCTCAGAATCACCGTTCTTCACGGGCCCTTGTTTGCAGTGCTCCCTCTAGCCTAGAAGGAGCCTTGCCGATGAGTGTGAACCGTGAAGCGTGAGCCGCACGTGGTGTTGTCTGTCGGGAACAAGGACCTTCTCTGCTGTTTCTTGTTTCACACCTGTGTGCGCGGCCCTGGGTCCTCAGGGGCCGGGCCTGGCGGGGAGATGGACGCAGAGGAGCAGGCCCAGCCGGCAGCCTGGGCTTGAGCCCTCGGGGCGCCTCTCTCTCTGACACTAGCAGCGGGTGGGTGTCCGCAGCCCCCTGCGGGCCGCCGCCCGTGGGTGGGGCAGCCTCAGGCCCCTCAGATGAGCTTCTCTCACGTTTTCCTCAGTGTCAGATTTGAATTCAGGCTTGTTTCATCGCAGACCTAGAGAACCCAGAGGATCGTTAAGACTGTGTTGTCTGCTTCCAGTAGCTCTGATAGGGTGTTAGGTTCTGAGGATCCGGGTCCATGGTAATCTGGCCGCGTCTGAGGACTCTGGTTTCGGCTCCTGGGGTGCAGCTCGGGGTATCCGGTGTTGGGGGGAGGGCGCTGTGCTTAGGGTCCGTGCTGCAGCGTGGCGGGGCTCCTGTCACGGGGTCGCAGCCGCCCCTGCCTGTTTGCAGGGACGGCCGGGTCTGGCCGGCCGGGAACCCCGTGTGGCTCTGGTCCTCGTGCTCCTGCCTCGTTCCTGGGCCCAGGGCTCTCAGGTGAGGAAACGCCTCTTTATCTGTGCGGCCTTTTCCCTGTTCCATGAACGTGGTGTGAGCTCCTACCTGAGGGACTGGACCCAGCACTCGCTGCCTTCTGAGACCCCCGGGGCTCCAGAGGTTAAGCAGACGTCCCTGACGGTGTCTGGAGCTGAAACCACAGTATCGTTGTCTTAACCAAACATTGATCCCCAAACTAAGAAACAGTGATCATTTAGAAAACCCAGGCCCCACGGCTGAGTATCCGTCTGTCTTCACACCGTGGCACGGAGTCTGTGCCTCCGTGTCACAGCCCGAGAAGCCCTGCTTTTCTGAGGAAGCGCGGCACGGCCCTCGGCGCTCCTTCCGCGTCTGTGGGGCGGGCGCGCGCGCGGTGGATGGCGCCCCCTGGCGGTCACTTCGAGGACCTGGTCTCACCTGAGTTGATTCCCCAAGAGCTCCGGACCTTGTTTTGTTCCTTTGTGACGCTAGGTGTTTTGTGCCACAAGTGTAAAGCAGGTTATTTTTAGCCCGTCCTCTGACCGGGATTCCAGCCGGATGACGCTTCCCGCCGGAGAGGGTGGGTGGAGGTGCTGGAGCGCCGCCCCGTCCTGCACTGGCCCTCGCAGCCCGACCTCTGTTTCGGCTTCGGCCGCGTTGCTCAGGTGGAACTTGCAGGCCCTGGAGCTCCCTCATGCTCAGTGGCCAGCTGGGCACTCGTCAGTCAGTTTAGCAACTCGTGGCGCCCCGGCTGCCTCTGGGGCCCCTCCGTTCCTGCGTGGGTCACCCCTGCTCCCCGCCCCACCACCCCCGGCAGCTTTCTGCCCCTGCATAGCTGCCTTTTCTGGGCGTTTCAGACAGAGGCACTCGTGTAATATACACATTTTGTGTCTGGCCCCCTTCACTGAGCAGGGGCGTCTGAGGCTCAGGAGTCGGTTCCTTTTTGTTGTTGGATGATCGTTTACAGCTGCAGACCGCATCTTCTCCACTCGCCAGTTTGTGGACATTTGGGCTGGCTCCAGTTTGGCGGTGTTAGGAATATTGCAGCTATGACCACTTGCTTCTTGCAAATCTTATTGCATTTTTCTTGGGTGAAAGGAATGGAATTGCTGGGTCCCATGGTAAAGTTGTTTCACTTTTGAAGAAACTATCAGACTGTTTTCCAAAGTGGCTGTACCTTTTCATGTTCCCACCAGCAATGTGTGAGGGTCAATACTTGATGTTGTCATTTTATTATAGCAGCTCCCATGATTGTGAACTAATACCTTATTGTGGGTTTCATTTGCAGTTTTCTAACACCCAGTGTTGCTAGCTTTGTCTGGTGGCTCAGCAGTAAAATATCTGTCTGCCAAGCAGAAGTGACTTCAATCCCTGGTCAGGAAGATCCCCTGAAGAAGGAAATGGCAACCCACTCCAGTCTTCTTACTTGGAGAATCCCATGGACAGAGGAGCCTGGTGGGCTACAGTCCATGGGGTCACAAAGAGTTGGAAATGACTGAGCGACTAAACAAGTGTCTTTTCACATGGTTATTAGTGCTGCATTCATATATCTTCTTGGAGAAGAGTCTGTTAAACCTTTTGCCCATTTCTTGCTTGTCTAATTGAATGTTAAGGGTTCTTTGTATATTCTGGATATGAGCTGTTTATCAGCTATGCGATTTACGTATATTTTCTCCCAGTCTGTAACTTGTCTTTCCATTGTCCTAATGGTATATTTTCAAGGGCTAGAGTTTTAATTTTGATAAAATCCATCTTATCAGTTTTTTTCTTTTAATGGATCTTGTTTCTCGAGTGCTGTCTAAGACTTAGCCTAAGAGCTCTAGCCTAACCCCAGGTCATGGTGATTTTCTGTACTTTTTCTCTCATGGTTTGGAGTTCTAACTCTTACATTTAGGTGTGTAGTCCATTTCGAGTTAGCTTTTGTGTATGGTTCAAGGTAAGGGTGTAAGGTTTTTCTTCCTTTCCTTCTGCCCCCAGAGAAGTGCATGTAGATGCTGACTTGTCCCAGCACCATTTGCTGAAACAACCGTCCTTCCCCCAGTGAGCTGTCTTAGCACCGTTGGTGACAATGAATCGACAGTGAGTGTGAACACTCACTTCTGGGCTTTTAGCTCTAGTCCTTCAATCGGTGGGCTCAGCCTCATGCCGACGACTGACTGACTTTATGTCAAGTTTGAAATCAGATGGTGCTGGAATTCCAACTGCATTTTTCAAAAAAGTCTTTGAAACTAGGTCCTTTGAATATCCACATAAATTTTAGAATCAATTTGTCACCTTTATGAACAGCCTACTGGGAGATTGATATGGACTGAGCTGAATTTGTCAATCAAGTTAGCAAGAATTGTCATCTTGTCAATACTGAGTTTCTGGACACATGACACGGAACGTCTTTCTATTTATTTTCTGTGATGTCTTGCAATCTCAATTCACAAATCCTGAAATTCTTTGGTTAAATTTGCTTTTTATTATCTTTTTATATTATTTTGTCCTGGATTGTTTTATTAATTTCATGTTAGATTGTTTGTTGCTAGTGTTTTGAAATATAATTTGCACATATTTATTTGTATTCTGTGAACTTGCTAAACTCATTTATTAGTTCTTAGAGCATTTAGTGGATTTCTTTTGAGTTTTGATACACAGTCTCATTGTTTACTGCATGTGGACAGTTCTACGTGCAGTTTCTAATCTGGATTCGGTGCAGTTTGTATGTTTGTTTGTTCCAACACTGCATTGACTGGAAAACCCAGGACAGTGTTGAATAGACATGGCGAGAACAAGAACACACATCCTTGACTTGTTTCTGATCTTCGGGGAAGGATTTAATCTTCACCATCAAATATGATGTTGGCTGTGCATTTGGGTAGATGAGCTCTTTATTTAGCCAAGGAAGTTACCACGTATTTTGTTTAGAGTTTTTATGATGGAGAAGTGTCGGATTTTGTCAATTGCTTTTCCTGCATTTGTTGAGATGGTACCGTGGTTTTTGCCTTCTATTACTGTGACATATTCTGTGAATTGATTTTTTAAATTATTTATTTATTACTTATTTTTGGCTGCCTCGGGCTGTGGTTTGGCTCAGGCTCAGGAGTTGTGGTGGGCTGGATTAGCTGCGGCACATGGGATCTTAGTTCCCCAATCAGGGATCAAACCCACGTCCCCTGCATTGGAAGGCGGATTCACAACCCCTGGACTCCCAGGCAAGTCCCATGAGCTGATGTTCGGTGTTGAGCAATCTTGCATTCCTGTGCTGAGTCCCTCTTGGTCCTGATAATTGTTTTATGTGTTGCTAGACTTGATTCAGTAATAGTTTAGGGATATTGTCAGTTTGTACTTATGGTAGTTGGTTTGTGGTTTCTTTCTTTCTTTTTTTTTTTTTAAGGAATAACATCTTTATTTCAAAGCCTAATAATGAATACAAAAAGAAAATAAGTTTATTTTCATAAAATTTTCAGTAAGACTGTAATAGGACAGCCCTTTGATGGAAGACCTAAGGAGGCTAAAACCAATGACATGAAATTAGAACACAATTTGAGCCACTATGCATTAAATAATTTCCCTTTTGCTTTGCATATTACACAGCAAAAATAAAAAAGGTATCTTAAGAGCACTTTAGTCCCACAATGTAGGATTTAAACTTGTGTGTATAGGTGTAACAATTTGATCCTTGCAAAAATACATTTAAACAAAAGTTCATGTCTATTTTCTAACTAGCAAGGAAAAAGAAAGCAAAGTGGTTCCAACTAAAACATTTAAAAAAACAAAACAAGACATCATTTATCCTTTCTGGAAACATTACAAAAGCAAAGAACGTCCAATATTATACATTTAAAATTGCATACTTTTACTCATTTTTATAAGCAGGAAAGACGCATACAACTATTCATAGTCTTTATAAACAAAGACACTAAGCAGAAAAATATTTGGATTATTTTTCTGTTCATAAGTACTCATAAAGAAAATAATGAAGAAAAAAACAAAACAAAACCTAAAGTGCAGACTTATAGGCCACTAAGGGCATAATAAATGATAAAGAACTGCAGCCAAAATTGCATCTACATTTACACTTACATATCCAGAAAATGATTCCTGTTTTAAAAAAATGTGCAATTTAAAAACTAGTCATTTGTGTGTGTGCATGTCTGTTTGTGTGTGTGCCATAATACAATTAAAACTTGCATCTGTGCCCACGAGTAAGGAAACTGCTAGGTCTCGGACAGCACGCTAGGCTCTTGACAATCACACATTTCATTAGAATCATACAACATTGACTCCATCTCCAGAAAATGTTAGGGTCCTCTTGTAGAGTGGAGAGCCGCTGATACTCGGCTGATTGCCTTTAACCAGAGAGCTTTTCGGTTCCATTTCGGAAGCTAGGACAGCTGCATTCAATTCCACTTGGGCTCGATGAACTACATAAAACATGAGGCCTGTACTTACGTGGTTTCTTTTCTTGTGTTGTCTTTGTCTGACTTTATGATTAGGTTAGTATTGGCATTACAGAATGAGATAGGAAGTGGTTCCTCCTATTCTCTGAAAATGTTTGTGAAAGAGTTGTTATTTATAACTGAATACACAACTTCCTGGATTATCTGGTAGAATCCTACAGTGAAGGCCATCTGGGCTTGGGCTTGTCTTTGTGTTGGGTTGGCCAAAAAGTTCCTTTGGTTTTTAAATAAAAATCAAAGACACATTTTTCATATTCACCAACAACCTTATTGAACAGTGTATTCAACATTTTGTTCCACTACCTCCTGCCATTTTTCAGGCCACTTCATAATTCCATCTTCCCAAACCTTTTTAATTTTTTGAGCAAAGAACTGTTCCATGTGCCTTTAACAGTCCTTTCACAGGGAACTGAAATTTCTTCCATTAAGAGAATTTTGTAGGGACTTACCTGGCTGTCTAGTGGCTTAGACTGTGCACTCACAATGCAAGGGCCTGGATTCGATCCTGGTCAGGGAACTAGACCGCACATGCCCCAACTAAAGATCCCATGTGCTGCACCTAAGATGTGGCACTGTCAAATACAGAAAGAAAGAAAGATTTTTGAAAAAAATTTTTAAAGAGAATTTTGTAAAGACCAAAATAAGTGGAATTCCAAAGGTGCTATGTCTGGTGACTATGGCGAATGAATCAGAACTTCCCAGCCAAGCTGTAACAGTTTTTGCCTGGTCATCAGAGAAACATGTGGTCCTGTGTTTTCCTGATGGAAAATTACATGTTTTCTGTTGGCTGATTCTGGACACTTTTGTTCAGCATTCAGTGGTCTGACCGGGAGCAGTACTTGTTGGAATTAATCACTTGGTTTTCCAGAAAGAGCTCATGAGAGAGGACTGCCTTCCACTCCCAGCATATACGCAACATCACCTTCGTCCCTGGTGGTTCAGTGGTGAAGAATCCACCTGCCAACGCAGGAGACATGGATTCAGTCCCTGGACCAGAAAGATTCCTGGAGTAAGAAGGGGCGCCCTACTCCAGTGCTCTCTGCAAACCACTCTGACATGTTGAATCAGTCACAGCACCTTCCACAACACTGCACAAATCTGTGTGTGTTTCAGTTGCATTTTTACCTTTCTTGAAATAATAGAGCATAATATGCCAAAAATGTAGTTTTTTTCCTTCCATCTTCAATATTAAAATAGCTACACAAAAATTTACCAGTTGTGATAAGTTTTGTTTTTTTTTTTAATGCACGCTGCTATGACAGCTATCACGGTACAATATAACACACTTGTCTCGAATGAAATGAAAGAGAAGTGCCACTAAAGCCATCTTACTGGGAAACCAAATGAACTTTTTGGCCAACCTAATAAAAAACTTTTTTAATTAAAAAAATAAAAATTTAAAAAGAGAAAACGGGGAGATCAGTATTTATGTGATTTGATGAAAGGGTGCATGCAACCAAAGCATCCAGCTGTGCAGAAGGTCCCTGCTATTCAGGAGAACACATGGTTACTGGTGTGTTAGAGCCCTTCTCATTACAGGGTTATAACTACTCAGCTGAAGCTGAGACTCCCAACACTGTGGCCACCTGATGCGAAGAGCTGACTCATTGGAAAAGACCCTGATGCTGGGCAAGGCTGGAGGCAGGAGGAGGGGATGACAGAGGATGAGATGGTCGGGTGGCGTCACTGAATCAATGGACATGAGTCTGAGTAAGCTCCAGGAGTTGGTGATGGACAGGGAGGCCTGGCGTGCTGCAGTCCCTGGGGTCGCAAAGAGTTGGACACAACTGAGCGTCTGAACTGAACTGAAATGATAGGAAGGGGCTTCCCTGGCGGCTCAGTGGTAAAGAATCCGCCTGCTGAACAGGAGACACAGGCTCCATCCGTGGTCAGGAGATCCTCGGGAAAGACATGGCAACCCACTCCAGTCTTCTTACCTGGAGAATTCTGTGGACAGAGGTGCCTGGCAGGCTACAGTCCATGGAATTGCAGAGTCAGACGTGATTCAACAACTGAAACAGCAACAAGTGTGAGACAAGGCGATAAACATTCATAAAAATTTTCTCCTGAAAATGTCTGTCTCTTGGGGGCCGGTTCTGCCAGTTTTCCCAGGGCACAAAGTGCCTCGTCCAGATACTTGCCCTGAATTCCATTCGGGCGCACCGGCTACTTGGGTAGCTGACTTGATTCTTGGATGATGACTTGATTCTTGTGTAGAAGAACTGCCTGATGGGCCGCGTTCTCTGAAGCCTTTCCCTTCAGTCTGAATTTCGAGCATGGTTTGGGAGGCATTTCGTGACCATTTGTCCCATGATGCAATGAATGCGCATTCATTCCCAGGTAGGGGCGAGGGTTTCCTTGACAGGCCACTCAAGCTGCTGTCCCTAGACAGGGCCCTGTAACCAGCAGTTGCCCAGGGCAACAAGAGGAGCCCGCGCACCGCGACTAGAGAACACCTGAGCTCAGCAGCAAAGAGCCGCACGGCAGGAGAAAAACAAACAGCAGTAGCCTTGTAAGACAGGCAGCGACGCCTGTGGGGACCTTGACAAGGTCACGAGTACGTAGCTGAGGGTTCCGTTAGCTGTGCCCCAGCATCTGCCCGGGTCATCTGAGCAGTCTTCAAGGGAGACGCTCTGTTGACTTCGTCCCTGAAGCCCACCAAAGACGTGTGCACGCACGTGGCCTGTGGGGCCATCTCCACCCCTTCAGGACCGAGAAAGGAACGCTGTCTCCTGAGCAGTTCCATCTGGTGCCAGGAGAGGAAAAGTGGATCTTGACGGCTGAGCAGGTGATCCTGCTTCAAGGAGTCTGGTTGGTGCATCAGCCAGAAGCACAGGGCACAGCTGGGGGCTGGGCATGATTGCCCAGAGGGCACCCTCGCTGAGGGGCGCCGGGATGGGGTAACCGCGCACAGGGTGGGCTCTGGCACAGGCCTCGGCCTGCAGGTGCCAGCCCCGGGCCACTCACCCACGTAGCTGCCGTCCGCAGGGAACAGGCCGGGGCGGGGGCCGTGGTCTGCAAGGGAGGGGCCTGTGTCCCTTCGTTCTCACCCTCAGCCCCCGCCCGGCCTGGCGCAGGCCCAGAGGGTGGCGGTCCCTCGAAGCGGGACCCCCCTTTCTGTTGGCCCAGCCAGACCCACCGTCCCCCAGGTTCACTCCCATCTCCTCCACGGCCTCCCCGACCCCCGCATCATGTCTCGGATCCTCCACCTGTGGTTTCTCCCGGGCATGTCAAGGATGGCACCTGCCCACGCGACGTCCTAACGGGCACGGGCTGGCCCCTCGTGCCCCGCCCACCCCTCCTCCAGCCCTCCCAACTGTCTCCTGTCCCCAGCATGACCTTGAATGGCTCGAGCCTTTGCCACGGTCGACTGTCTCGCGGTCACAGGCTCCAGCCCAAGTGGGTCCAGGAGAGCAGAGCTTGGGAAGGGGGCTGGGCGGGGTGCCCTGGAGCCCAGAGCAGGGCGGGACTGGCCGTCCCCAGGGGGCCTGGTGCAGTGTCTTGCTGGTCTTGGCGAGCATTGGGTCAGGGAGCGGCTGAGCCTCCAACAGAGACCCCCACGCTGTCAGATGCACGGTCATCCGAGCGTCAGCTTGTGGACTTCAGGCTCACTCAGCCGGGTAGTTTGGGGGCTCGCTGCCCTTCCCGCCCTCCTGTAGTCCCCGTCCTCCTCCTTCTCTGTGACCTCACCCCCAGCCTCGCCGCACCATCCCTCCTCACTTTATTTTTTTTTTTTTTAAGGTATTTATTTTTATTTTGTTTTGGCCATGCTCTATGGCATGTGGGATCTTAGTTCCCCGACCAGGGTTTGAACCCGTGTCTCCTGCATTGATAGCATGGAGTCTTAACCACTGGACCACCAGGGAAGCCCCAGCTCCTCACTTTAGAGTCATTGTCAGAGGTGCTGTTCAGTCGCTCAGTCGTGTCCAACTCTTCACCACCCCATGGACTGTGACACGCCAGGCTTCCCTGTCCTTCACCATCTCCCTGACTTTACTCGAGCTCACGTCCATTGATTCCGTGATGCCATCCAACCATCTCATCCTCTGTTGTCCCCCTTCCCCTCCCGCCTTTAATCTTTCCCAGCATCGGGGTCTTTTCCAATAAGTCAGTTCTTCGCATCAGGTGGCCAAAGTAGTGGAGTTTCAGCTTCAGCATCAGTCCTTCCAATGAATATTCAGGACTGATTTCCTTTAGGATGGACTGGTTTGATCTCCTTGCAGTCCAGGGTCTTCTCCAGTGAAGAGTCTTCTCCAACACCACAGTTCAAAAGCATCAATTCTTCAGCGCTCACGTTTTTATATGGGCCAACTCTCACATCTGTACATGACCAATGGAAAAAACATAGCTTTGACATATATGGACCTTTGTCAGCAACGTGATGTTTCTGGCTTTTAGTATGCCATTTAGGTTTGTCGTAGCTTTCCTTCCAAGGAGCAAGTGTCATTTAATTTCATGGCTGCAGTCACCATCCACAGTGAATTTGTCCAAGAAAATAAAATCTGTCACTGCTTCCACTTTTTCCACTTATATTTGCTATGAAATGATGGGACTGGATGCCATGATTTTAGTGTTTTTTTTTTAATTTTGGTTTTTTTGAACTGTTGAGTTTGAAACCAGCTTTTTCACTCTTCTCTTTCATGCTCATCAAGAGGCTCTTTAGTTCCTCTTCACTTTCTGCCATTAGAGTGATATCATCTGCATATCTGAGGTTATTGATATTTCTCCCAGCAATCTTGATTCCAGTTTGTGATTCATCCAGCCTGGCATTTCGCATGATGTGCTCTGCATGTAAGTTAAATAAGCAGGGTGACAATATACAGCTTTATCATACTGTTTTCCCAATTTTGAAACAGTTGTTCCAGTGTCTGGTTCTAACTATTGCTTCTTGACCTGCATACAGATTTCTCAGGAGACAAGTAAGGTGGTCTGATATTCCCATCTCTGAAGAATTTTTCAGTTTGTTGTGATCCATACAGTCAGAGGTTTTACCGTGGTCAGTGAAGCAGATGTTTTTCTGGAATTCTGTTGCTTTTTCCATGATCCAACAAATGTTGGCAATTTGATCTGCCTTTTCTAAACCTAGCTTGTATATATGGAAATTCTTGATTCATATACTATTAAAGCCTGACTTGGAGAATTTTGAGCATTAGTTTACTAGCGTGTGAGATGAGTGCAATTGTGTGGTAGTCTGAACATTCTTCGACATTGCCCTTCTTTGGGATTGGAATGAAAACTGACCCTTTCCAGTCCTATGGCCACTGCTGAGTTTTCCAAATTTGCTGGTATATTGAGTGCAGAACTTTCACAGCATCATCTTATATGATATGAAGTAGCTCAGTTGGAATTCCTTCACCTGCACTAGCTTTGTTCGTAGTGATGCTTCCTAAGGTCCAGTTGACTTCACACTCCAGTATGGCTGGTTCTAGGTGAGTGATTATCTGGGTCAAGAATCTGGCTGCCGATGCAGAAGAGGCAGGAGTCTCAGGTTTGATCGCTGGATTGGGAAGATCCCCTGGAGGAGGAAATGGCAACTCATTCCAGTATGATTGTGTGAAAAACTCCATGGACAGAGAAGCCTGGTGGACTACAGTCCATGGGGTCGCAAAGAGTTGGACAGGACTGAGCGTGCACACGTGTTCGGTATCCAGTAGTTCAGTATCAGAGACTCTCTGTCAAACAGACTCTGGTCCTTCCACGTCCTAAATCCTGCTGTAAGGGTTTAAGTGTCAGGTGTGGTTCGTAGGCGTGAAAGGCCCGGTGGCCTGTGTGGCTGTGTTTAGGGCTGTGTCTGTGTGAACTTGGAAGTGCTGTACGGGGTATCACGGACAGTGAGCTTCTACTTGGGTGGGCTCGCACACCCGGCCTGAATCCTGCCCTCCGGTGCTGGGGTGCCCAGGGCAGTCTGTCCTGCCTCCGGCCGGCCTCCTCAAGTGGGTGTCTGCCTGTGGACACTTGGCAAGAAGGGCACTGAGAGGTGGTCCCGACTGTGTGCCGCCTCCCTGCACATGCCGGCCCTTCCCGGACCTGCAGGGCCCTGCCATCCTCGTGGCTTTTTCTGTGACCGACAGCCTCACAGGCATGGTTTTCTGTGCAGGCAGATGGGATCCTGCAGGCCTGTCACTGGAAAACGTGAAATGAAGGTGAAATGTGCAGAGTGCATCAGTGAGCCCAGAGTGAGTAGAGAAGCCTGAGGTTAGAAACAACGACCCGGGGAAGGAGGAGGGACGAACCCTGAGGGCCTGGGCCTGCGGGACGCGGAGGGGGCGCCCCTGTCAGCCCTGGGGTGAGCACAACTGCGGGACGCGGAGGGGGCGCCCCGTCAGCCCTGGGGTGAGCACAGCTGTGGGGCCTGTGGGACAAGGTGGGGGGGCGCCCCTGTCAGCCCGGGGGTGAGCACAGCTGTGGGGGGACACGGGGGGGGGCACCCCCGTCAGCCCTGGGGTGAGCACAACTGCGGGACGTGGAGGGGGCGCCCCGTCAGCCCTGGGGTGAGCACAGCTGTGGGGCCTGCGGGACACGGTGGGGGGGCGCCCCTGTCAGCCCGGGGGTGAGCACAGCTGTGGGGCCTGCGGGACGTGGCGGGGGCGCCCCGTCAGCCCAGGGGTGAGCACAGCTGTGGGGCCCCAGCCAGCCCTGTGCCCTCCTGGTGCTGGGCGTGGGGTCAGAGGCCTTGGCAAGCCTGCCTTCGCGTGGCTTTTAGCAAAAAGTCATGTCTAAAAAAATCCTTCAGTTAAGGTTTCAGTTTATTTTTTTAAATTAATTTACTTATCCTTGGCTGCACTGGGTCTTCACTGCCACGCGTGGCCTTTTTCTAGTTGTGATGAGTGGGGAGCCCTTTCTAGTTGTGAGTGCAGACAACTCTCTAGTCGTGGTGATCGGAGGCTCCTCTCCGGTCGCGGCCCGTGACCTTCTCATTGCGATGCTTCTCTTCACGGCCCCGGCTCTACACTTGGGCTCAGTAGTTGGAGCGTGTGGGCTGAGCTCCCCCGTGGCACCAGGGGTCAGGTCGGCGTCCCCGGCATTGTACGGTGGATCTTCAACCACTGGACCCCCAGGGACGTCCGAGGACTTCCATTTAAAACGGTTGCTGACAGGCAGTGCCCTCTCCCCTCTGATTCTGCGAGAGGTGGACACACATCCTCTTCGGGAGACCCCACGCAGCAAGGCTTCGAGGGAATTTGACGGAAAACGTTGCAGCAACTGATGAGCTCATCCTGAAAACATGACAGAACGTGTAAGGAAGCGGGAGCACCGTGTGTGAGAGCCAGACGCGCCCTGGCAGCCCGCGGGACGGGTCAGAGGGCGCAGGTCAGAGGGCACAGGGCGGAGTCACACGGAGGCCGCCCCAGCGTTTAAAAGGGCGGAGTTCTTGATCGAGCACTCAAGATACTTCATGTTTGTGTAAAGGCTGTTCACTAAGAGCTTGGGCTTTCAGACTTGACCTCTGGGCCCCCGCCAGATGTGGCCGCTGGGACTGCGGCCGGTTCCTCAGGAGGCAGGGGGCCGGGTCCTCAGCCGGGTGGTTGCAGACTGAGGAGTAGATGTGATGAGACCAGATATGGCTGCTGGCCGGGGAACTCCTATGTCGGTTAAGCGGCTCCAGGCATTGTCTTCATAGCAGGGAACTTATCAGCAGGCAGAGGCTTCCCAGGTGGCTCAGTGGTGAAGAATCTGCCCGCCGATGCCGGAGAGAAGTGTTGGATCTCTGGGTTGGGGAGCTCCCCTGGAGGAGGGCATGGCATCCACTCCAGGACTCTTGCCTGGAGAATCCCATGGACAGAGGAGCCTGGTGGGCTGCAGTCCACAGGGTCACACAGAGTCAGACAGGACGGAACACGTGTGCATCAGTGTACATGTGACGCCCACGCGTGAAGCCATGTCTGAGGTGGTGTCACCTCACTGGCTTCTGTGCTGAGCACGCAGGCGGGTCGTGAAGCCCTCTGCCCAGGATCCTGCGTGTCGGAAATGCTTGTGAAGACGTGCAGCGACTTCGCATCAGTGAACGTCTGAAGCCTTGGGTACTAGAATGTGAAGACCAAGCATTGGTCAGTAGCAAGACTTTAGTTAACACAGTGTAGGTGTCCGGAGTCCGCCTGCTCTGCTGTCCAGAGTGAACAGAGGGAGGGTGACAGCGTGGCCCTATCTGTGTGTGTGTGTGTGTGAGAGCGTGTGCCCTGTGTGTGTACACGTGCATGCCCACAAGGGTCCCCAGGGTGCTGGTGACACCTCATGCAGAAAACACGAGCAGAGACCATGCCTTTTCCGTGTCTTTCCTGCCTCTCGGGCAGGGAGTGGGGAGGCTATGCTGGTGGGGGGCTCTCCAGGTCACCCCAAGATGGGCACCCCAGTGGCCCCACGGGGGCCTTTGAAGCAGAAGCCTCCTCCTGCCCAGGGACAAGGGGCTCCAGGCTCTTGCATCTTCCCACGTGTGGAAAAGTGCTAGCCAAATTCCCTAACTTGGTTATCTGGTTTTCTTTCATTCACAATGATCTTTAGACATTCAGCCTCCCTGCCCTTCATTACAGACTCTAACCTGGCTCCCTGTCCTCACCTGCTCGCAGCAGCTCTCTCAGGGTTTCTTGGGATGCCGTCTCCAGACTTGAAATCCTAAACATTTCCGCAGAATAAAACATAGCTCTAAAAAAAGAGAGAGAGGACAAGGGGCTCTTTCTTGGCTTCCTGCTGGCGCGTCTGTGGGCGGCCGAGTCGGGGCACAAGCACGTTCAGATCATCCTCAGCGCAGACGCTGCGCCCGGCTCCGCCCACCAACCGGACCTGCGGGTCAGCGGGGGGCTCCGACCCCCAGCCTCGTGCAGCCCCAGCATCCACTCCTTCAGGAGCCGCGTGGGACAGTGCCGGAGCTGGTGGTCCCTGTGCAGGGACCCAGCCCGGAGCCGGTGGGGCCCGGCTGGCTGGGATGCTCCGAGGCCCGGCCCTCCGCCTCCGGCGGTGCTCTGCCCTGGGGATGTCTCCATGTAGGCATCCAGTCCCCCTCTGGCCAGAGCCCATGTTGCTGGGTGTGGAGCCAGCAGCTCAGCGCTGCAGGCATGGGGGTCGTGTGGCGGACAGGTAGCTGAGCCAGCCTGCGCCCCGTCGCCGGCCAGGCCTGGGCTTTTGAGGTGCCCTCCCTTCTCTCGGCTCCTTGGACCTTCAGGAGCCCAGTCGGTGCCCAGGGGGCCACCCTGGGGACCACCTTTGGGCGACGTGCTGAGACCACTGGGTTGGTGATGACAGTCACAGCCACCCCCGCGGGGCCCTGGGGACGGGGGCCGTGCCCAAGTCCAGGAGGGAGACCCGAGAGCTTGGGGAGGGTGGGGCCTTCCCACGGGTGCTGCGTTCGGACTCAGCGTTGGACAGTTGGCCGGGAGACGCCGCAGTGTGCGTGCCTGGCGTGATGGGCCTGCACAGGGCTGTGGTCACGGGGGCAGCCTGGTCCAGGCAGCCTGGGGAGGGGGCTGTTGGGCAGTGTTCCCCATGGACCCCGAGCCCCAGCCTCCCCCCAGCAACGGGGGCACAAGTCTGGAGGGGCCTTAAAGAGTCGCAGGGCTTGGGGCCTGTGCAGGTGGATACCACCGAGATCCGGTGAGAGGTGCTTTCCTGCCATGCAGAAGTCCTAAAAAATTGTAAAGCAACCAGGGAGGGTGTTTAAGGCACCCTGAGGCTGGTATGTGAAACACTTGCCGTTCAGCAAACGTTCCAGCCCCTACTGTGTGGCGGGCATTATTCCAGACAGTGGTTATCACTGGGTAAAACAGAAAAGCCTCTTGGGTCAAATCCGCATTCGGCAATGTTGGCAGACAGGGGGCAGTGTTTGGAGGGGGTGACGTGTGCAGGGTAGGAGCCAGAGTGCTTCGTAGAGCAGGACTGTCAAGGTGACTCCTGGAGAAATCCAGGGGCCAGGACTGGGGGACGTGCGAGGGAGGGACTTGCCCAGTGTTCCAAGAGGGGTCACTGCAGCAGGACGCTGCTCATGCAGGGCCGGAGGTGAGGGCCTGGTGCTGATCATGGCGGGAGGTGGGGGGCCAGCCCCGTGTGCACGTGGATGGGCGATGGGGTGACGGGAGCCCAGGTGGACTGTTTGTTCTGGGGCTTGAACGTCAGGAACAGGGTTATCACCAGTGATTGCGGAGACTAAAGGGGAACTGGCTGGAAAGCAGGACAGGAGCTGGTCTGGGACGAGCTTAGGGGCCCCAACAAGAAGGCCAGGCCCCCACTTGCCAGTGGCGACCCAGGCCCCGGGCCTCCCGCCTGGTGAAGCTACACCCCCTGGGAACACCCCCCCCAAGCCAGCTCACCGGGTCGGGGGGGGGGGTGGCTGTGGGTGCAGCTCCTGTGGAGGAAGGGCGGGGCTGGCTCTGCTCTGGCTGGCCAGCTCCTCCTGGACCTGGGCACACGCCGGTCACGCGAGTCTCCTCACCCTGTGCGTGTGTGGGATCCCAGACACATAGCTGCTGTTGTCCCGAGAACACGTTGTGTGTCCATTCAGCCACTCCTCACCCCGCTCCACCCCACCCCAGATGACTAGTGTCAGGAGGGGTGGGTGGCCTGGGCTGGCTGAAGGCGGACAGTGCTGCACTTGTGGCCCCTGGTCAAAGGCCACTGCTCCGGTGCCCTGGTGGCCTGGTGTCCGCTTGAAGGCCCAAGACCGCAGCGGAGGCTGGGGTTCATCAGGCCGCCACCCCGTCTCTGCCTGGTTACGGACGTCATGGTGGGTACCCTGGGCGCCCCTCCTCCGCTCTCCCTCTCGCGTGAGCCGCAGGCTCCTGCGTGCCCCTGGCACGCACACAGCCTGTCATACAGGCACTCAGCATTCCCCCCGTCTTCGCAGATGGACAGACTGGGCGCCCCAGAGAGCCTGAGGCCCCACCCCACTTCTGCATGGTAGGTGGCAACTGGTAGCCCCTGGCCCCCTGTCCGGGGGTTTGGGGTGGGACTGGGAGGAGAGTGGGGAAGCTGTTGGCTCTGCGCTCCCCTAGCTGGGCTCCAGGTGGGTCAGGCCTCCCGCTGTGGAAGGGTCAATGCTCCAGGTTTGCTGGGCCGGCACCGCCTTCGCTGTCGCTGACCCTTGGGCCCAGCAGCTGCCCAGCTGCAAGTGTGCATGTTCCAGCCCCTCGTGCAGCAAGGCTTCGCTGGCCTTGCTCTGGACAGCTGCCTGGACGACGTGCCCTCAAGCAGAGAGGGTGGTTGTGTCCCCTGCACAGAGGCTGCAGGGGGGACCCTGGCCAGCAGTGTGGGCAGGCAGCCTGCGAGCCTCAGGCCTCCCCCTGCGTGTCCTGCCTGCCCGGCACGAAGGTCAACCTGTTTTGTACTATTTTGACGGACACCCCTGGACCCAGCGGGCTCAGCTCAGTCTGTGCCTGGGGGGCGGGGGCGCTCCACAACAAGGCCCCTGTCCCTGCGGCTTCTGTGTGCTTAGGACTGGCCTGACGCCCTGCTCCTTGGGCCCCTGGCCGCTCGGGGGCAGCAGGAGGTCTGCTCACCACCCGGCCTCTCTCTCGCCTCCGCTGACCGCAGGCCCGCTGCGGGCCCTGCCTGCCGGCTCCCCCGCTGGCTCCCGGGCTCAGCTTCGCCCTCTGCGGGTCCCTAACCTCCCCAAGGAGCGCGTCACCAGGAAGCACAGAGAACCCGGGGGTGGGGGCCGCCCGGACATAATTCATTTTGCTGGGGCCCAGTGAGTGGTGGCCCCGCCGAAGCCCGGGGTGGCCACGGACTGTTCGCGGGAGGTGAACTCCGACCCCCGAGGCTTCTGGCTGGAGTCCTCCCTCCTGGGGAGTAGAACACGAGGACTCCCGGGCCCAGGGGCAGGGCGGCCTGCCCACTCCGCGCCGGGGGATCTGCCCCTCTGGGACCCACTAGGCAGCGTGTGAGCCCCGCACGTTAAATGAAAGTCGGCGTGTCCCCGCTTCCCGTCGCGGCTGGCGCGAGAGGGGGGGGCCCTGCACTCCCCGTGCGCGCCGCCCGGAGCCCCGAGCCCTGGGGGGCGCGGCGATCGCGCGGTGCATGGGGTGAGGGGAGGCCCCGCCCTCCTGACGAGGGGGCGAGTCCTCGGGGCGGGACGGCACGGCCATTGGCTGGGCCGAGGGGCCGTCCGGCCGGAGGCGGGTCTTCGGGGCGGGGCCGGGAAGGCCCGCGCGGCCATTGGCTGGACCGCAGGGGCCCCCGGCCTCAAGTTCCCGCGAGCTCGGGGCGGGCCGGCGGGGCGGAGCCGGGCTCGGACCACGCGGGGCGGAGCCTTGGGCCGAAGCGGCGGCTCCGCCCGGGCCCATAACCGGTGCCGCCGCCGCCGCGACTGAGCGCGAGAGCTCGGACCCGAGGCCACCGCCGCCGCCGGGCCCCCGCCCCGCCCGCCCGCCCGCCATGGCCGCACCCCGCGCTTTGGCGGCCGCCGCGCCCGCGCCCGGGAAAGCCGCACTCACTCACCCGGGGAAGGCGATCCTGGCAGGTGGGGCGCGCGCACCGCGCACTCGGACCCTGACCCCGCTGCGCTTCCTAGCGGGCCCGGGGTACCGGCTCCGCTGCGCTTCCGGGCAGGCGCGGCCACCGCTGCACGGCCCCCCGGGCGTCCCGCCGGGACCGCGGGGGAGGGGGAGGCGCGGGCCCGGTCCCCGGACGGCGGGCATAATCCTGGCGGGGGAGGGGTCTCAGTGCCGTCCGGGTCCCGGTCATTACCCGCAGGCGGCCTGGCGGGCGGCATCGAAATCTGCATCACCTTCCCCACCGAGTACGTGAAGACGCAGCTGCAGCTGGACGAGCGCTCGCACCCGCCGCGCTACCGGGGCATCGGTGAGTGGGGGCGGCCGGCGCGGGCGGGCGGGCCGGCCGGCTGGGGCCAGCGGGGTCGCTGACTGCCCCCTCCCCCAGGGGACTGCGTACGGCAGACAGTCCGCAGTCATGGCGTCCTGGGCCTGTACCGCGGCCTCAGCTCCCTGCTCTACGGCTCCATCCCCAAGGCGGCCGTCAGGTGAGGCGGCTCGGGCCGCGGGAGGGAGGGAGCGAGCCCTGGCCCCGCGGCGGCCCGTCTCACGCCTCAGCCTCCCGCTCCAGGTTCGGGACGTTCGAGTTTCTCAGCAACCACATGCGGGACGCCCAGGGACGACTGGACAGCACGCGCGGGCTGCTGTGCGGCCTGGGCGCCGGAGTGGCCGAGGCCGTAGTGGTCGTGTGCCCCATGGAGACCATCAAGGTGGGCAGATCCCCGTAGGAGACAAGGCGTGAGACAGCACTGGGCGGCGGGGTGGAGTCATTGTGCCCCGCGGAGATTGTCGCGGTGGGCAGGGGTCTTGCCCCGCGGAGACCGTCGAGGTGGGCAGGGGTCTGCCTGGGGAGCCCTGCGCCGTAAGCCCACCGGAAGAGCTTCCTGGGGGCTGGACTGTATCCTCGAGGCAGTGGGAAGATAACACTGCCTTAAAAAACTTAGGAGCACAAAACAAGGTAACACGTGTCTGCTGCCTAAGTTGTTTGAAAAACTAGTAAACATAACAGCAGAGGCTTCTCCGTAAGGCGGCCAGGGGCACCCGTGCCCTGACCCCTGGGAGCCAGCGCCTTGCTGCCTCTTCCTCAGGTGAAATTCATCCATGACCAGACCTCTGCCAGTCCCAAATACCGAGGATTCTTCCACGGGGTCAGGGAGATCGTGCGGGAACAAGGTGAGCCACTCGGCCTTGCCCTCTGGTGGGGTCAGGGACCTGGGCCAGGCTGCCCAGAGCCGCCACCGGCGCTTCCTGCCTTGGCACTCCTGCTTCCGTCCGGGAGGCCGTCGGTGTGACAGCCGTGCCTGCTTGCCCCAGGGCTGAAGGGGACGTACCAAGGTCTCACGGCCACCGTGCTGAAGCAGGGATCCAACCAGGCCATCCGCTTCTTCGTCATGACCTCCCTGCGCAACTGGTACCGAGGTGTGTTTGCGCCCCAAGACCCCCCCCCTCCAGGCCTGGAACCCTGCCCTCGCGCGCTGTCCCCATCTGACCCCAGCCCTCACCCCCATCCAGGGGACAACCCCAACAAGCCCATGAACCCGCTGATCACTGGTGTGTTCGGAGCCATCGCGGGTGCAGCCAGTGTCTTCGGAAACACTCCACTGGATGTGATCAAGACCAGGATGCAGGTGGGGGCGGGGCGGGGAGGGGCGGAGTGGGGCGGGGCCTGGGGCGGCACCGGTTACCAAGGCTCCTGGCTGTTGATGTCCTGCAGGGACTGGAGGCACACAAGTACCGGAACACGTGGGACTGCGGCCTGCAGATCCTGAGGAACGAGGGACTCAAGGCGTGAGTGGGCGAGGGGCAGCGCTGCCTTCTGCACCCAGGCCCTCCCCACCTTCCGCCTGGGCCACCAGCACCCCGGTGCCCCCTCTCTGGGCATCCCCAAAAGGGTCGCTCTTGCTTCCTCAATCTCTGACTGCTCCACCCCCCACCCCCGCCCTGTCCAGAGCCGTGCCTTCACCTGCTCTTCCACTGCCTCCCTCCCCAGGTTCTACAAGGGCACTGTCCCGCGCCTCGGCAGGGTCTGCCTGGACGTGGCCATCGTGTTCATCATCTACGACGAGGTGGTGAAGCTTCTCAACAAAGTGTGGAAGACGGACTGAGCCCTGGGGTCTGTGTGCGGGCTGCCCCCGGCGCTCCCTTCTTACAATTCCAGTGCAGTCGTGCCAAAAGGCCTGTTCCCTGTCCCGCGTACTCCATGGCCTGGGTGTCCCCTTTGGCCGTCGGGTCCACACGTCCTCTGTGGCCTGTACACCACCACCACCAGTGTCTGTGTGTCCAGCTGAGACTGGGTGTCCCTCTGGCCTGTGAATCTGTGCCCACTTGTCCACGTGCTTGTGTGCCCGTGTCGTTTCATGTGCTGTGACCCTGTGCCCCACTTCCCGGGGTGCCCATGTGGCCGGGGTCACGTCCCAGCCCGGTGCCTTCCACCCTGGGCAGCAGGGGCAGTGCCCCGGCCCACCACAGCTGCCTCCGGGCCTCAGCCTGGCCTCACTGCATTCCAGGGGCTGCGTGGCCCCCGCTTTTCCCGCCACTGGCCTTAATGGCCCTCGGGCCCTCCCTCCGCCCGGGACAGGGTGGCACCTGCCACTCTCAGGACCACCCTTCCAAGGCAATAAACCGGATCCTGTTGCAGCCTCCTGTCCCTGTTGTGAGCCCACGTGTAGGTGGGCAGTGGTGCCCACGCCTCTGCCAAGGGCAGGCCCACTCCACCGAGGACACCGCCAGGGGGCCAGGCGGGCTGGTGGGCAAGCAAGCTGTGGCCTGGCGCCAACCCCCGGGAATGCCTGGTGCCAGACTTTGCCTATGACCAGGAGGCAAGATCCTGCAGGAGAGCCAGAGGGCATGTCCTTGGGGTCACCTGGCAGGCAGCAGGTGGTCAGGCCTGGAGAAGGGGCTCTTGGGCTCTTGTCCACCCTGCAGCTGGGGGCCCAGCCCACCTCACTCCATGGTTTCCCAGTGATCTGCTCATGAGGAACTGCTTTGGAGTGACCATTTTCTGGTGCCGAGACTGAGCAGGAGGCCCTTAATGCTTCACCGAGGCTGGGAGGCAGTGGGTACTTGGGGCCCTCACCCCACAGCACTGAACCTCAGAGTAAGGGTCCCCCTTGCTGAAGCCCACCTTCCCCCGGGGCCCAGGCACAGCTGGGAGCCCAGCCCAGCACAGGGGCCAGAGAGCCTTGAACCGGAGGGTCCCCCTGGCTCAGATCTGGCTGGAAATCCTCCACCTGCGAGCCAAGTGGAGGAGGTGCCCCAGGCTGTGAGGGGCAGAGGGGCCTTCCGGTCCAAGTGACTCCTCAGCAAAAGCCACACAGTGGATTTGGCTCAACTAGCAGTCAAGTCCCACTCCTAGAGCTGTTCCCTTCAGGGAGAGCCCCCACAGCACCTGGATCCCTGGAGTCGGGTAGATCTGGGGATCAAGGGTGGGTTTGAGGGATGCAAGGACCAACAGTGTGCCCTCTCAGGAGAGGGAGGAGAGGGGGCCTGGCAACAAAGCTTGACTGCTCACAGGCTGAGGCAAGCCACCTAAACTCCCATTTCCCAACTGCAGAATGAACCCAGCCCCGTGGGCTATGAGGAGTGCTGTAGTGTCTGTATGGTGTTTAGAACACGCTCTGCAGAGAGAGCCCTCAGGGAAATTTAGCAGGGGCTCGGGGGCCCAGCTAGTTCCTAGATGTGGCAGAGCCCCAGAGCTGGGCCCTGAGGGGACTCTGCCACGAAATACCTCTAGGAGTGGCATCTGCTCACTGACTGCCTACAAGCACCCCCAGCCCTGTCCCTATCTCCTTTCATAAGGAGGGAGTTGGGCTGCACTGAGCCGGAAGGAAAGTGTTGGGACCTGTGCCACAGCAGGGAGCCCAGCCAGAAAAGGTGATGGACCTGAGCCCGAGTCCCCTGGGGCTGAGCCTGGAGAAGCCACCTGCCCCCCACCTACTCCACCTGTTGACAGAAGGTGGGATCCATCGAAGCCTCAGTTCCTGCAGTTAAGTCCTGAGGGAAGCAGGGCTGGGGTGTGGGGGTGGGGCGTTGTCTGAGACAACGTCAGCAAAGCCGAGGGAAGTGAGCCAGTGGAGAGTGGCTAGAGGGGCAGGCAGGTGTCTGCAGAAGAAAGCCCAGTGCACCTAATCAAGATCTAGAAAGCTGATGGCAGGCGACATTGCCCTTGCAGCACTGGGCCAAGGGGCAGAATGACGTGGACAGAACTTTGAGCAGTTGAGAGGCAAAAAACTCCACTTCCAGTGTGGTTCTCCCCCACCCCACCCCGGCCAACCTAGACACACAGGCCAGGGCCGGGGAGAACCCTGGGTGCAGCTGTGCCTGCATTATCAGAGGAGTTGTGAGCTGAGTGCAGACTCTGGGTCAAGGTATCCGGCCCACAGCCAGAAACGTCTGAGCCCAGCTGGAAGCCACTCAGCATTAAGCAACCTTCACCACCTGGCATCGTCTTGAGCCTGGGGTCATCAGGAAATGTGCCCAGGACAATGGCCTCAGAGACAGGCCAAAGGAGCAAAGGGTGAGATGGTGGCCATTCCGGAGGCAGGTCTTGGCCAACCTGCAGCCCCATCTCATCACTGTGTGGCTGAGGAGGGGTGTCCTACGCCCACTCTAGGCAGGGCCCCCTGCCCTACTTCTTTGAACCCTCCCCTCCCCTCCCCCACTACCCTACAGGGATCCCCTAGGTTTCTCCTTGTCCTTGTGTAGGTGATGAATGGCAATCAGAGTTTAGTACACACACAGAATCGCTCCTGACAAATTGGTCTCTCCCCTTTCAGCCAACAAAGCGAATTCTGTTTCAGGTTGTCCTCAGCCTTCACAGCAAACAATCAGAGCTGAGAATGCCAGACTACTTTCCTCACTGACATTCTACTTCCTACGTGTTCTCAGATTTTCTGCACAGAATCCAGAGGTCTGAGGACCTGCCTCCTCACGATCTGGGAACAGGGCCAAGGAGAGACAGAGGCGGCCACAGCAGAGAAGTGGCTCAAAAGGACCGCGGGAGGATCACAGGGAATAGCTAGGACCGCGGACAGACGTGGCCTAGGCCGACCAAGCGGGTGTCCCAAGGAGAAAACGGCGGGCCGTGGCCCGGTAGTTCGCCTCCTTCCACGCCCACCTGAGACTACCCGAGAACAACCTCCGCTGCGTAGACTGGGCCAGGCCCTGATCCCACCCCGCCCACCACAACCGTGGTCGTTTTTGTTTCCTCGGCCGGGCTGGCCACACCCATTTATTTCCCCTCTGGCCGGGCCTGGACCTGAGACCCCACTCGGCCAGAGGAGTGGCTGTCTCCCGAGGTGACCTACAGGCACGGGCCATCCCAGTCCCTCTGTTCAGACGCCTGCGGCGGCCGCCGCCCAACCCCCGGCTGAAAACCGGCCTCGGGCTCAAGCTCTCGGACCCGCCGCCGGTGGGCCCGCGGTCGTTTTCCAGGAGCCCCGCCTCCGGTCGCTCGACCTTTAGCCGACGGCCCGGTGACTTCCTCCCCCCCCCCCCCCCCCCCCAACTGTGTGACCCGGGGAAGGGCTGCGCCCGCGGGCCGTCGGCTAAAGTTCGGCCCAGAGAGCCGGAGACACCAAAATGGCCTTCGAGGCTCGCTCGAGCAGGAGGAGCCCCACCCCGGGGCCCAATCACGGGCGACGCTCGAGCGACTCGCCGGCCTCTGGCTCCCTCAGGGCGGGGCCGAGGCTGCTAGGGGCGGGGCCGCCGGCGCCCGGAAATCGGACGGCGCGCGCTGATGGTGTCACGGCGCGCCAGGGCAGCGCAGGCCCGCGCATGCGCTCGGCCGGTCGCTGGACGGCCGCTCGCAAGGTTCTGGTCGGGCAGCCTCCAACACTCCGGGCTTGTCCGGCGCCACCGCCATCGCCCCCCCCCCCCCCCCGCCCACGACGACCCACTGCTCACGCTGGACGCTGCCACGGGCGCCCCTGACGCGCTGGCCCGGAGCTCGCGCCCGTGTCTGCCTCCCTTGCAACCTTTGGCTCCCGAGTTCCCAGTGCCAGCCACGGGACGGGGGACAGGGTCACGGGATGGGGCCGCGAGGGTCGCCAGCCTCCCGCTGCTGGCCAGCTCCAGTCCGGGCACCAGCTCCCACCCGCAGGCTCGAGTAGGGCGCGGGGACCATGCCCCATCCCATCGCCATGGAGGAGGAGGCCGGGGCAGCCTCGTGGTGCAGGCGCACCCCGCCGAGTCCCCCACCCCCAGAACCCGTCGTCGGTGGGGCCGGGGGCGCGCCCCTCCAGCAAACGGCAGGAGCACACCGCACAGTAGGCCTCCTGCCAGCACCACGCCTCCTTTCGGCCAGGCCCTGTCCTCAGACGGGAAAACCCAGGCAGAGACAGAGCCTGCCTGGGACCTATGAGAGCCAGGTCTGCACAGCCCTCCCCCCCGGCCCCCTCTGTGAGGGAGCTGAAGATTGGGGTTGGGAAGGCAGACGGTGAGATCACGTCCGCCGGGGCTGGGGTCCGTATCCTGGGGTGGGACCGCGGGAGGGATGGAGGGTCTGCAGACAGGGGCTCCTTGTTGGCTTCGGGCAGCCTCCCTTTGGTCTGCAGGACCGGCCCCCTGGCCTTGCGGGGTGGGGAGGGTGTGCCTTGCTGTGGAACCACACCTGAGGGCCAGCCGGGAGTGCAGAGGAGGAGCTGGCCAGAAGGGCGGGGGCCTCGCGGATGGGCTTGGGCCAGTGCGCCCTGATCCCCAGCACAGGCTGCAGCCAAGAGCCCGGCCCCACTCCAACCTTCTGGGCCAAGTGCACGCGGAGCCCGTTGGTCTGATGGACCGAGGGGTTCATCCCGCCCTCTGGGACTCGGGGCCAGGCTTGGCCCGGTGACCGCTGGGGAAATCGAGACCGGCACCCGTGCTGGACCGCAGAGGTCCCGCGGCCACGCCACCGAGGGTCCACCACGCGAGCGGCCCGCTGACAATTGAACGGCCAAAGCAGATTAACCCGGGTGCTAATCCCCGCTAATGGCTTCAGAATCCCCGGCGCTCGGCGGCTAAGCCGGCCTTTCTCCGCGGCGCGGCCGGCCCTCCCCGGCGGCCCCAGCCTGCGGCCGCGCGATGCTATCTCGGCCCCGCGGCGCTAATCCCCGCGCTCGCTTTCTTCCCGGGCCCGCTCGAGATCGGCCGATCGGCGCTTGATTATGGCCGCTATCGAGGGCCCCTTTGTGCCGTGGGCCCTAAATCCCCTAATTCCGTGATAAAGGAGGCATTAGCCGGCGTTCGCTGCAGAGAAAGGCACCGGCATGAAAGAAAGCAATCAGGGAGTCCTGATGGCCTGGCCGCCGGGCCGGGAGGGGGCGGGGTGCGCGCTGCAGGGAAAAGGGGAGGCGGCGCCCCCCCCCCACCCCGCCGGGTCCCGGCCGCCTTCGCCATCCCCGAGCGGCGCCCGGGACCCTCCGCCGCCTCCACCCTCCCTGGCGGCAGAAGAACCGTGCTCGCCGTCTCCCCTCTATCCGCACGTTGCATGTGCCGGGACCTGACTTCCAAACTCGCCCTGGGCCTTGCTGGGCCCGCCTGGCGCCCTAGCCTCTGCCTGTCCGAAGCCAGTGGTTTCTCGGCACTGAAGTCCCGGCCCTTGGCCCCTGGTGCTCCTCCCGCCCCCCTCCTCCCTCCCTGGAGGCCCCGCCCCCGCCATCCACCCCCTCTTTGGCACTGACCGGTTTTGACCAGTCCTGGACGCAACTTGGTCTGCTCTTCAGTCCGGGAGACAGAAGTGAGGGCGGTCAGGAGCCCCTGGGACCGTGGAGGGGGTTGGGCAGGGGCAGGGGCAGGTGGGGTGAGCAGGGAAGGCTGCTCTGTGGAGGCCACACCGAACCCCAGGACCCGGCCGAGAGCGCTGGGCCGCTGGCGGATCTGGTGTGCCACCTGGGCAACGGGAGGGAGGGGGCAGCCAGAGAGAGGTGTCGGAGTCCAGGGGCCGGAGGAGCACCGGGAAGAAGCGGCTGATCCTCTTATCCTGAGCAGGGGAGCGCGGTGATTGGACCTGTGTGCAGAGAGAGAGGGGGTCAGGCCAGGAAAGTGGCCGCGAGGGCGTCGGAAGGCCGGTGTGGGGCCCAGGTGGCCGGGCATCGGCAGCAGCGCCGAGGGTGGTGTTAGGACCGGTGAGGTGTCGGGCTGGGCAGGGCAGCGTCCCACATGAAGCATGGTACTTAGGCAGCTCTGAGGGCGGGGGGTGTCAGGGAGGCTAGTTGGACCACTTACTTGGATGGGCAGGTGTGCATTTAGCACCGTGGATGGCAGTGTAGGCGCAGTTTACCCAGGTGGTGAGGCGGGCCATTTACCAAGGGGGACAGTGGGTCCCTGTGGACCAGCAGGTGGTATCATGGAGGCGGCTGGGAATCTGTCCCGACCACTTGAGTGCCCAGCTCGCCCATCCTGCGTCTCTGGTTAGCACCCAGTGGTGGCCTAGCTGCGTCCACCTGGGAGTGTTGCCCTGGGTGATGGGGCCACGTGCATCATGGGGACTCAAGGATGGAGCCTGCATCCTCGAGACTTGAAATCTGAAGCCACCGTGTCTGTCCCAGTGCCTTCTTGCTGAGCCTCCCCGCCCCTCCCCTGGCTCTGTCCTGCTGCCGGGTTGACCACCCATGTCCCCCCTTTTGGTCAGCTTCCCAGCAGGCACTGCTCTCAGTGTGCAAACCGATAGTCAACCCGTGCTTCTGTGTCCCCCAAAAAGAGATGTTGAGGCCCTCAGCCTTGGCATTGACCCCCTTCTGGTTTCTGCTGTTCATACCCAGTGTGCCCAGGTTGTCTTCAAAATATATTGTTCAGAGTTTATCATTGCTATCCACTGGAGGATTAGTCCAAAGCAAGTGACTACCATTACGAGAAGTGTGACTCGGCTCACTCATTTTAAATATCTTTTGAGGCTTTGCTAAATTGGTAAATTGCTACTTTTTTTTTTTTTTTTGGCCAGTGATGAAGACTCAATCCTTTCCCTCTAAGATCAGGAACAACATGAGAATGCCCCCCTCCCCGTTGTTGTCCAGCCATTTACTGGAGGTTCTAGCCAGGGACCTGCCAATGCAACAGACAGAGGTTCAATCCCTGGACCAGGACAACCCCTGGAGGAGGCAATGGCACCCACTCCAGGACTCTTGCCTGGAAAATCCCATGGACGGAGGAGCCTGGTGGGCTGCAGGCCACGGGGTGGCAAGGGTCGGACACGACTGAGCGCACAGACACTGGCCAGGAAGCTCAGGCGGGAAGATGGAGCAGAAGGTGGTAGTGCTGTGAAGCGAGAAGCACAGTCTCTGTTCATAAGCGCCGTTATCTTGTACATAGAAACCTTTTAAATGCACAAAAAATTATTAGAATAAACAAATTCTGCAGGTTGCAAGATAACAAGATCAATGTACAAAATCACTTGTATTTCTATACACTTGCAGTGAGCAGCCCAAAAATGAAATAAAATCATTCCACTTAAAATAATCCCCAAAAGAACAAAATGCTGAAAGATTAACTTTAATCAAAAAAGTGAAAAAAAAAAATGTGTACTCTGAAAATTACAAACACTAGTGAAAGAAATTCCAGATGATCTAAGTAAGTGGAAGAAATCCTATGTTCATGGATTGTTAATGTTGTTTAGATGGCAAGAGTCCCCAAATGGATCTTCAGATTCAATGTTACCTCTATCAAAATTCCAGCTGGTCTCTTCAAATAAACTGACGGACTGGTCCTAAAATTCACAAGAAAGTTCACGAGAACCATAATAGTCAAATCAATGTTGAGAAAAAAAAAAGTTGCAGAACTCACACTTGTCAATCTCAAACCTCCAAATCTCAATCTCAAGTGCAAAGCTCTAGTAATCAAGACAGTATAGGTAAGGACTTCCCTGGTGGTACAGTGGATAAGAATCCACCTTCCAACGCAGGGGACACGGGTTTGACCCTGGGTCCAGGAAGACCCCACATGCTGGGAGCAACCAAGCCTGCAAGCCCCAACTACTGAAGCCTGCGTGCCTATAGCCTTTGCCCCGCAACAAGAGAAGGCGCTGCAGGAAGAAGCCCCATTCGATGCAACTAGAGAAAAGCCCATGCAAAACAACAAAGACCCAGGGCAGCCAATAATAAATAAATAATAAAGCAGTTAAAAAAAAAAAAAAAAAAAACTACGGGTAGACATGTAGATCAATGGAGCAGGACTCAGAATCCAGAAATAAGTCCTCACGTTTATGGTCAGTTGATCTGCAACTGGGTTGAGGGGGATACAGTTCAACAGGGAAAAGAATAATCTTTTCAGCAAATGGGACTGGGACAACTGGAAACTGGATATCCAGATGCAAAGAATGAAAGTTGGGTCTTTACCTACATCATAGACAAAATTTAAAAGGGGTCAACGTCGGAGCGGCCCTGCGTAGGTCTGGGGCCGGTCCTTCAGCCGGGGCTGCTCTGCGTGTCCTTCCTGTGGCTGCTGCAGCGAGCGTCCCCAGATGGGAGAGGAGTTGTGTCCCCCAGCTGTAGGACCCGGCCTCAGAAACCACAGGGTCATTTCTGCCTCCTCGCGGTTAGAGGAGAGTCACTAAGCCAGTGCACACACAAAAAAGGGGCACTAGATGTCACCTCTTGAAGGGAGGCGTGCAAGGAGTTGCTGACAGGTTTGAAGAGCATCACGTCGGTGGAGAGATGGCACGTCCACCTAGGTGGGTAGGGGTGTAGGCAACCCATTTATCAAGGTGGGGTACCAGGCAGGGGGTGGAGCTTTCCAGGAGATCTTGAGTCTGTCCCAAGCATAGTGACTGAATGTTCCTTGGTGCTGAAATGGGACATGGAGCAGGTGCTTAGGGAGATGCCAGCCTGGAGCAGAAGGAGCAGTCAAGCCGCAGGTATCACCTGGGGAGTCCTTGCCACACAGGTGGCGTCTGAGGGTTCAAGGTTGCAAGAGGTCACCAAGGGTGAGGACGGAGAGGGATGAAGGAACATCAGGACCCAGCCTTCCTGGCCACTGGTCCTGGAGCCCCCATCCTTGAGCAGGTGACTTTGATGGGTTGTTGACTCCCAGCAACATCTGTGATCTATTGGTGAGCTGGCGGGAAGTTGGCTGGGAGAGGTTTCTAGGGTGATCCAAAGGGATACATGGGAAGAGGTGGGAGGTCTGGTGTGGTGGCAGCCATATTGCAACCATGAGGTGGGCCACTCACAGAGGTGGTGGCTCCTTCCTGGAGCTTCCAGATTAATGCGTCCTGGGCAGTCTGTGTCAGGACTCTTTGTGACAGCAAGTCAGTGGGTTCTGTGGCTGGAAGTCCAGAGTCCTCACTGACACGAGTGGAGTCAACAAGGGAGTTTGAGGAGGGGCGTGTGAGGCGGGAGGAGAGGCGCGAGACTGCATGTTGCCCCCTTCGTGGCACCTTCCATTCACAAAGGCCCTGCCCAGCGGGGATCTAACCTCACACAGTGACTGGTAAGCCCACGGAGCATCTGAAAGTTAGGTCGCAATGATGTCAGTTTAGAGCTCAGAGGTCGGGAAACCGAGGTATGGGGTGGGGTGGACTGAAGGAGCCTTTCCTGGAGCCCGGAAGGAACAGCTGGGGCAGAAGCCAGACCGTCTGCAGCCTGGTCCTGCGAGCCGCAAACTAGTTTTTCAGCGGTCTGGAGACAGCCTGAAGCAGAAGTCCTGCTGGCTGTCCAAGGCTGCATAGACGAAGGTGGACAGGCTTCCTGGAATCTGGCAAAGTGCGGGTCGGTCCCCCGCGATGTTGGACAGAATGGGCACCAGTCAGCCCCCAGGGAGCCTGCCTCTGCCGGAGTGGGGGTGGGGGTGGTCATGGGATGGGGGTGGATTCTGGGACACAGAGGAAAGCAGACAGTCCCTTTCCGCGGAGCCCCGGATGGTGCCAGGTGGGCTCCGTCACCCAGGAGAGAAGGCAGAGAATTGAAGGCAAGGGACTGCGGGTTTGGGGATGGGCAGAGACAGCTTCCGCCTGCGCCCCGTCTCCTCCCCAAGGTTGAGATCCAGGTCCTGAGTATGGGAGCGGGCAGTCGGGCTGAGTGCAGCGGACGGCGGGGTTGCCCCGGGTGCTGGGCCCCGTTTGAGGTCGCAGCTCAGGACGCTGCGCCGTTTGGGGGGTTTCTCCAGGCTCTGTCCTCCGCCCCGGTGGGGCGCGGAAGGGGACGCAGAACTGGACCTGGGCGCGGCGGCTACGGGACCAGGCACCCAAGGTCTGCCAGGCCGGGGTGTCCTCGGGCCGCTGGGCCAGGGCCGGCGGGCCGTGGGGGCGGCCCTGCGTGCGCCTGCCAGCCTTGCGGGTCGGGGGCACGGGCTCGGGGCAGGGAGCTCCCGGCTGCCCCTCCCGCCGCCGCCGCCGCCAGGGATTAGCCAGCTCCTGGCCGCGCGGCGGGATTAGCCCGAGTGGACGCGGCGCCCAGCCCGGGGATTACGGCGCGGACCACCGCCCCCTCGCCCCCCGACGGATATATTCCCGCGGTGGCGGCGGCGGCGGCGACGGGAGGGCGGGCGGCATGGCGGCTGCGAGGGCCGCGCCGGGCCACGGGGCACCCGGGCCGCCCTGCCCCTTCTCCATCGAGCACATCCTCTCCGGCCTGCCCGAGCGCAGCCCCCCGGCCCGGGCCGCCCGCCCGCCGCCGGCCCCTGACCGCCAGAGCCCCTCGGAGCTGGGGGAGCCCGGGGCGCCGGAGGCCGCGCGCTGCGCCTGCTGCTGTTGTTGCAGCCCCCGCGGGCCCCCGGAGACAGATGCGCGGCTGGGTGAGCGGACGCGGGGCGCGCGGGCTGGGTGGGTGGGCGCGAGGCCCCCGTGGCGAGGGCGCGGGGCGAGGGGAGCCAGCCCGCCGGCCCGCGCCTCACCGCGCCCTCGCCCGGCAGGCGCGCGGCTGGCGTGGCCGCTGAGGCTGACACCCGTGGCGCCCTTGCCCTGGGCCGCGCCCCCCGGGGGCCCCGGGGGGCAGCCAGGCGCCGGTGTCCCGGGCCCGCCGCGGCGCACGCGGCGTCACCGCACCATCTTTAGTGAGGAGCAGCTGCGGGCGCTGGAGGCCCTCTTTGCGCAAAACCAGTACCCCGACGTGGGCACGCGCGAGCGCCTGGCCGGCCGCATCCGCCTGCGCGAGGAGCGCGTGGAGGTGGGTGCCCGCCGCCTCCGGAGAGCGGCTCCGCACTGCGGGCGGAGGCGCCTCCGCCCGGGAGCTGAGGGGCGGCCGGCGGGGCTGGGCTGCGGCGGAGGTCAGGCTCCCTTACTTTTAAATACCCCACCCGCCCCTGACGGATCAAGCCCGCGTCCGCGCGCCGGAATTCGGGGGGCTCGGAAGAGCGCGGGGCTGCAGGAGGGGCACTGGCCGGCGGAAGCGGGGGGAGGGGGGAGGGATTCCGGCCCCGGGCCCTCGGCAGCGGATGACGGACGGGAGCAGCCGCCCGGAGGCCCCCGCCCGCCCGCACTCGCGTCCCGAAGACCCGGCCGGAACACTTGGGACCCGCGCGGGACCTGGGTCTGCGCTGGGCCCGCCTGAGCGCGCCTCCTTCTCAGGTCTGGTTCAAGAACCGCCGGGCCAAGTGGCGACACCAGAAGCGCGCGTCGTCGTCCGCGCAGCTCCTAGCCGGACCCGAAAAGCCCCCGAAGGAGGGCTGCTGAGGGCGCCAGAGTTACCCCGGGCGTGGAGGCGTCCTCTGGGGCCGGCCCGGGGAGCGCACAGCCCGACCTTCATAGGAAGGTGGGAGAGGACGCCAGCCGCCAACCCGGGGACCCGGAGGTGACCGCGGAAGCCCCTCTGCGAGCGACTGCGGCCACTCGCCCTGCGGTGTGTCCCAAAGCGCGGGGCTGCCCCATGCGCTGTGCATCCTCCGTCCCAAGGGCGACTGGGCAGGAGGGCTGGGGAGATCGGGGAGGGGTGGGGAGTGGGATACAGAGCAGGCCAACCTCCTCACCCCCATGATACTCCGCGGGGCACGAAGCCACCCGGCGACCCCAGCTGCCTCTTCTCAACACGGGCACCACCGCCCGGGGGAGGGTGGGCGGAGTTCTGCTCAGCAGGGACCCGGCCCCCAGGACCCAGCCACGGCCCTCCCCTGCATCCGGGGCCTGGGCGCCCCAACCCCTAGAATGAGAAGGTTGGTGAAGTTACCTCCAGGAGGCCCTTACCCACCCCTGAGTCCTGTGAGTCTTGTGTGGATCCCGAGAAACAAACGAGTTACTGAAACCACGGGGAAAGCAGTCCAGGCTGAAGTCCTCCACGGCCGCGTGTCACACCGGCGGGGACTTGGCCCTCCTCTCCTTCCCAGGGAGTGGGGACCGGTGCGCCCTCAGTCCCTGCGCCAGGCTGCCCCCAGCAGAGCGGACGGCCCCACGATCACGGCCTGGCCCCTGGTCCCTGCACTGGCCTCCGGAAGCTGCTTTTCGGGGCCGGGGTCCTTGATTCCTCACTCCGGAGGTTTCCATGCAGGTGTGTCTTCCTCCGTCACAGCAGCCAGCCTCTGTCACCCTGCGGGGCCCAGTCAGTTCAACTGGGGAGTGCCCCCCACCCCCCTTGGAGAGTGTCTGCTCTGCCCTCTGCCATCCTGCCCCCAGGGTGAAGGACAGAGTGAAGACAAGGCTTCAGTCCCCAAGTTGGCACCGGACACCCACGCCACCTGGCGTGGGGACTTTGTTCTGCCTCCTCATGCATCCTGGACGGAAAGGGGGTGGGCAGCATCTGGCAGGAAACACGGTCCCTCATGGAAGGTCTAGAAGCCAGGGCTGCGGCTCCCAGGACCCTCCAGGGCAGGTGAGCCTGGAGAACACAGGGCACGCGGGGTCCCGGCCAGGACAGCAGCCCTCACCACCCCCAACACACACACAGGATGCGCACTTCCAGCTGTCACGGAGCTCATCTCCATGACTCCGGGCCTTATCCCTGGAGATTGCACAGCCTGCCTGCAGGGCTTCCGCCCAAGCTGGGACACCCCACTCCCCTGGTCCCAGCCCTTGTCGGCTGACTGGCTTTTTGTCAAGGTGTGGGGCACCCGTGATCAGAACTCTGTGCCCCGGGACCAGCAGCTATGCTGCCCTTCTGGTTTTTCCTTTCTCTCCAGCTGTCTCGGGCAGACCACCTGCAGCTGCCGGGAACACAGGTGTCCTTGAGGCTGAGCCCACACTCTCCCACTCATCTCCATCCGCTCCCTGGTCTGTCTCTTCCACCCTCAGCCTCCAGTCCCAGCTCCATCCCACGGTTACACCCGCCCCCAGGCCTCTCCCCTGTGCTGGGTAGCTGTCCCTTTGACAGCTCCATTTGGAAGCCCAGGGCTTCTCTAGTCACTCTGTCCCCGGCAGCTCTTGTCAGGCATCCCAGGCACGTGAGCCAGAGAGCCAGCAGCATGCACCCTGCCTCCTCCTCTCTCTCACCCACGAAGCCCAGGCCAAGGCGATGACCTCCCCAAACAATCCCAGAATCTGCCTTCTCCCTAGCCTCGACTGCACCAATCTGATGAGAACTGCTGTCCCCTCTCGGCTTGGCCATTGCACTTGCCTCCAGTTTGTCCACATGCACCCACTCTGATTCCTCTATGACTCATTCTCATAAAACTTGGGATGCAAGTCCAAACCTGCCTCTCCCCTTCCTACAGCACTCCCAGGGCTCCCACGGCTCGCAAAACAAAGACAAAACTTGCTGTGACCCACGACCCGTAACCCACAAGGTCCGTGCAGCCTGGCCCTCCAGTGTGGGCTCCCACCTCGCTATTCCTTGCACTCTGTGTCTCCTCCCATTGGTCCTTTGCACACGCTCTCCCCTTCCATGTGGTCGTCAATGCCTGTTTGTCCTTTGGGTCTGCAACCACTCCCTTCCAGGGGAACGTCTCCCAAGTGCCCCCTAGGTAGATGCCCCTTAGGTAGATGCCCCGTGGGTAAGATGCCCCCTGGGTGGGATTCGTTTTCCTCGCACCTGCCCGCTGTTTGTTTGTGGGGTGGTCTTTTGCATCTCATGCTCAGCTCCAACAAGGGCAGGAACCATACAGTGGATTTCCTACTGAACTGTACTGAATCCTTCTGGGGCAGAACTTGCTTGATGTAATGTACAACCTTCTTTCGGAAAGAAATCATTGTTCCTGGAAAATGCTCAGACGATTTTCTTGTCCATTTCATTAAGGATCAGCTTTCTGGGAAGCCAACTCGGGCACTTAGGGACCAGACATTTCTTTTCTTGCCTAAACTTTGAATAAAAATTTTGAAGCCAAATATAACCAACGTTTCTGAAGCGTGTGTCTTTGTTAATAGCATAGAAGTGTATATAGTGATTAGGGTAGGGTGAAGTCGCGCAGTGGTGTCCAACTGTTTGCGACCCCATGGACTGTAGCCCATCAGGCTCCTCTGTCCATGGAATTCTGCAGGCAAGAAAGAATACTGGAGTGGGTTGCCATTCCCTTCTCCAGGCATCTTCCCGATCCAGGGATAGAACCCGGATCTCCCGCATTGCAGGCAGATGCTTTACCACCTGAGCCACCAGGGAAGCCCATATAGCGATTTCTTGCGAGAAACTGGAATTTCAAGTCCTTCGGATTCCGCAAAACTGAAGTTTTTCAGGGTTAGCTCCTAGCCCGTACCACAGCGCCCTCTGGCGTCCACAGCCCAGAGAGCCGTGACCAGAGCGGGGCGGGACGAAGACCACAGCTCCCATGAGGCGCAGGGCTCGCGGTGACGTCAGTACGTCGGCGAACGCGGCTCTCCTATTGGGCGGCTGTTTCAGGCGTCTGCGCACCTGGCGCGCCCGGCCCCGCCCCGTCGGGCCTGCGCCGCCCGGGCGCTGCTGGGATAGCGATGGCGTCGCCGGGCGCGCTTGCTCGCGCCCAGCTGGTTCCTGCGGCGTCCGGGCCTCGGAGGAAGCGCGCAGCCGGCGAGGCTGGGGCTGCGACGGGCCGGCAGCGGGTCCTGGACGAAGAGGAGTACATTGAGGTAGCGCTCGGCGCGGACGCCCGCGACTTCCGGGCCCCGCGCTCCCCGCCCCGCGCTCCCCGCCGGTTCCCGACGCTCCGCGCTACCCCCTGAGGCGATGAGGCAGCCTGAGTCCTCGCCCCCGGCGTGTGGACAGGCGGGGGCCCAAGCCGGCGGAGTGTGGGGAGAGCTGTCCGCGCTGTAGGGGGGCCGCAGGGGTGGGTGTGTGCACTCGGTGAGGAACTGGAAAGACAGGGATCTGTCAGGGGGTCAGCAGGGGTCTGGACAGCGGCGGAGAGGCCTTCTTGGGCAGCGGTGGTGGTGGGAGCTAGGGCTGGGGGCCCCGCAAGCCGGCTCCCAGGGTGGCCGCATCGATGAGCGGGTTCGTCTCCTGCCACCGCCCCACCGCAGCCACACAGGAGGTGCGAGGAAGTCACTCAGGTTTGGGAGACAAGTGGGGTGGGGCAGGCAGTGGTCTTTAGTAGACAGCTGGGCGGGCAGACGCGCAGCTCAGCGGCGAGTCCGGCTGGAGGTGTGAAGCTGGGAATCTCCACCCGTGCTGGTGGTGGGGTGAAAGGATCAGATTGGAAATAGGAGGCCATGGGCGGGGTGAAGATGGCAACAGCCAGGTTGGTTCAGCTGGTGTGGAGGTGAAGGCGGCAAAGGAAGGTGAAACTCAGGCAGAGAGAGAGAAGGCTTTGAAGGTGCTCTGGTCAGGACTCCATGGTCTCACTGCCGCAGGTCTGGGTTCAATCCCTGGTTGGGAACCAAGATCCCATGTCACACAAGCACACAGGGTCAAAAAAAAAAAAAAAAAGAAGGAAAAAAGGAAGTGTTCCCAAGCTCTGGTGATCTTTGGGCTGAATGGAGGTTGGGGTCTCAGCACACACTCTGTGGGGTAAGCAGCCGGGGGAGCCAGACAGAGGCTCTGACTTGTGTTCTGACCTGTCCTTCAGGGCCTCCAGACAGTTATCCAGAGGGACTTCTTTCCTGATGTGGAGAAGCTGCAGGCACAGAAGGAGTACCTGGAGGCCGAGGAGAATGGAGACCTGGAGCGGATGCGCCAGATTGCCATCAAGTTCGGCTCCGCCCTGGGCAAGATGTCCCGAGAGCCCCCACCACCCTGTGAGAGGAGTCCCCTGGGGCCGGGCATGGCTGCTCGCTGAACCAATGCTTCAGGCCCCCTGACCCCACCCCCTCTGTCCCCCAGATGTCACGCCGGCCACGTTTGAAACCCCTGAGCTACACACAGGCCCCAGCGTGGTGGGCAGCAAGGCCAAGGCCCGGGGCCGCGGCCTGGAGGACGGTGATGGTGAGTGATCGTCCTGCTGCCCTCGCGCTGTCGGGCTTGCCTGGGGTGTTCCAGATGCCTGTGCCCTGGGAATCTTGCGTCTGGTCTCCCGGCCGCTCACTGTGCCGCGGGGGATCCACTGTAATACTGTGACTCTTAACACCGGACACCCCATCTGGGCCCGAGTCAGAGCACACACTTCACCGGCGTTCAGCAGATAGGGGGTTGGGCGGCTTGGGGGTGTTGATCCCATCCCCAGGGTGTTGTCTGGCGGTGTGGGGTCTCACAGACAGACCCACGGCCAGGCAGAGGGTGCCCGGGACTGAGCGGATGCACAGTGGTGCTCACGCCATGGCGCCCTGGACAGGAGAGGCCGCGGAAGAGGAGGCGGCAGAGCCGCTGCCCAGCCTGGACGTTTTCCTGAGTCGGTACACCAGCGAGGACAACGCCTCCTTCCGGGAGATCATGGAGGTGGCCAAGGAGAGGGGCCGAGTGCGCCATGCGTGGCTCTACCAGGCCGAGGAGGAGTTTGAGAAGGTGCCTGGGGCGGGGAACGGTGCCCTCTCAGGGTGGGCTTCCTGGGCCGGGGCTCGGGGCCTCCCTGACCCTTGCTCCCCCATGACACAGAGGCAGAAGGACAGTCTTGCGCTCCCGTCGGCCGAGCGCCAGGCGGTTGAGAGCGGCCAGGCCGGAGTGGAGACCTGGAAGTACAAGGCCAAGAACTCCCTCATGTACTACCCAGAGGGTGAGCATAGGACAGGGCCTCCGGGGTGGACTGGTCTCCAGGGTGTGTGTCTGCCCCCTACTCTCTGGGCCTTCAGGGGTCCGGATTCTCAGGGCAGCTGGCGGGGGGGTGGTGGTAGAGGGGGTCTGTAGGCGGAGTCAGCACAGGTGTGTGCGCCCAGGCTGTGCTCCGTGGGGACCAGCTCGTCTCCCTCAGGCCTGTCCCCCTGATGCCACGGGCTTTGCTTTCTCCGCCAGGCGTCCCCGACGAAGAGCAGCTGTTCAAGAAGCCACGGCAGGTGGTGCATAAGAACACGCGCTTCCTCAGGGACCCCTTCAGCCAGGCCCTCAGCAGGTCGCAGCTGCAGCAGGCGGCCGCCCTCAACGCACAGGTGAGGGCTGGGCCAGCAGCTCTCTGCTCAGGCGTCCTTGGGCTCGGCAGGGCTTGGCGGCGCAGTCGAGGCTGGGTCTGTTCTCCGTCCGGGGGTTTGAGGTCAGGTCCTGTTTTGGTCAGACAGGTGGGTCAGGTGTGTGCCAGCGTGTGGGGCAGGGACAGGAGAGAAGGGAGGCAGCGTGCAGCCAGACTCGCGGGCTGGGCCAGGCTCGGGGTGGCGGACCACAGAGCTGACCCCGGGAGTCGTGCAGGCCAGTGACTCTAGTGATCGGGAGTGTTGGAAGGGAGGCCGGAGTGGGTGCCACTGTTTTGGAGGCCTTCACAGATGCCTTGCCCCACCCCCCCCCCGTCCCGGGCCTGAAGTCAGGGGTCCCCAAAGCTAGCAGGTGTCAGGAGTGGCCCTTGTGGAAGGCCAGGGCGCATCCCTTGGCCGCCGTTCCGACAGGCCTTGGCAGCGCTGGGGTCCTCCTCGCTTTCCCTGGGCTTGAGCAATGTCTGCGCCTCAGCCCGTGGCGTGGCCTGGCCCTGACCCCACCTCCCCTCTGGCTTCAGCACAAACAGGGCAAGGTGGGCCCCGACGGCAAGGAGCTCATCCCCCACGAGTCCCCCCGAGTCGGCGGCTTTGGATTCGTCGCCACGCCTTCTCCTGCCCCTGGTGAGAGACGTGCCCTCTGTGGGACTACTGGGCCCTGCCCACACCCGGGGGCCCAGGGTCGCATCTGTGCAGTGCCGGGCTCTCGGGCCCAACCTCAGACGCCTGGCGCTGTCCTGTGTGTGCGCGTGTGTGGAAACCAGGTTTAATCTGCAGGAAGTGGAGTGCACCTGGGCCCCCCGGGGCTGCATGAGGGCCCTGCAGGTGGGCAGGCCGGGCCTGAGGGATCCTGAGGGCATGTACACCTCTCAGGCTGCCCACTCCTGCTCCCGCCGGGGGCCCCTGTCAGTCCTGGGGTGACGTTTCCAGGTTGTGGGTCTCAGGCCAGCAGGTGTGTGGTGCTGACATACCTAAGTGAGCTCACGAGGTTCGGGGCAGCCTCCTGGGCATGTCCTGGCCTCTGGACCTGGGAAGGCACCGCAGTTTGACCAGATTCGGGGTGGGGGCTTCACCTGGAAGACTCCAGATCTCCGTGGGTGTCCTCTGGGGCTCCCCGACCCTGTGGTAGCCTGAGGGTCAGCTGCCTAGCCCGGCTCCTCTGGAGGCCCCTCTCCCGGGCCGGCTGCCGGGACCCTCGCACAGGCAGACACAGTGGGGCACCGCCCTGGGAAGGAGGGGCCAGCGGCCTGCGTTTGTGGCCCCTGGCTGAGGTGGCTGTGGGCGGTCCCCGTGCAGGTGTGAGTGAGTCCCCGCTGATGACCTGGGGGGAGGTCGAGAACACGCCCCTGAGAGTGGAAGGGTCGGACACGCCCTACGTGGACAGGACGCCGGGGCCAGCCTTCAAGGTGGGTCGGCGTGGTGGGTGGGGGGCCGCACGGGTGTACCGGGGTCTGCCGCGCTCCCGTGGCTGTGCACAGCGGATGGGGCTGATGCTGGGGCGGGCACCGTGTCTCCTTGTGAGGTCTGGGCCTCTGCTGAGGACCGGTGTAGACGGGGCTTGGGCCGGGCGGGGAGACGGGGGTGGGGAGCCCCCGTGGCCCCTGTGAGCCTGCAGGTCCAGAGGACGGGGGTCTTGGGCCAGGAGCTCCCCTGCATGCTGCAGCTGGGGAGGAGCCCTGAAACCCCAGCATCCGTCGGACGCGGCTGTACCCCTGCAGAGGGAGGCCTCTGGTTACGGGGGACCCAGGCTGGGTGGCCCCGGCCAGGGCCCCAGGAGCAGAGGCCGGGCCCCTACGAGGGAAGCCCTCTGTGGGCCAGGCGGGCAGGGGGTTTGGGTGGCAGGTGGTGTGTGGGGACGGGGAGGCCCAGGAAGGTGCCAGCGAGCAGCTGGTAGGGCCCGAGTGTCCCTGGGAAGGCAGGTCCGTGATGTTGCGCGATTTGTGGGGAAAGCCAGCACTGGGCGTGGCTTGTGGGAGAGGCGCCTGGAGCCTCAAGAGTACTGTGGGGTGCGGGTAGGGGGGGCGCCCCGAGACCGAAGGGTCCAGGATCACTTCACCTGCTTTGAGAACCCAAAGAACCGGTTCGATGCAGGGTCTGGAGTCCATGTTGTCTGTGGAGCAGGGCGGGGTCCTCTCGGGCCGGCAGTACCCAGTGAGGTGTGGAGAAACAGCGTCAGTCACCATAGCGACAGCCCTCATAGCAGCAGCTCTGGGAGCAGGGAGCCGCGGGAGGGGCTGAGGGGTGGGCGCTCCCCCGTACAGCGGGGATTCCTCCAGACCCCAGATTGCCCGCGGGGCCCTCAGCCTGGGATGCCACAACAGTTGGGCAAAGCCTGGGGACTGCTGTGTGCACCGAGGCATTGAAGCCCGCCGCCGTGGCCGGCAGGTCAGGACCGGGGCAAGGGGGCGACGGAGCCCTCTCCTCGTGGGCGTGTGGAGACAGGAACAGCCGGTTCCTCGGTGCACAGCAGGACAGGTTCAAGGGAGACGGGAACACTGAGCATTAAGACAGCGAGCGTTAGCCTCAGGCCCACGCGCCAGGGAGGCAGGAAAGGGGTGTCCACGCGGCCGCAGAGGGAGAAGCCGGGAAGAGAGTGGGCGCTGGGCCCTCAGCGCCTCTCAGCGCTGGGAGCCCTCCAGAGTCTGACTGCAAGCTGACAGCCAGACAGCGGGAGGGTGTGTGAAATGGTAACACAGCCAGCATGCTGTGTAAGCAAGAGAGGGAAGCACAGAACCGGTGAGAAGATGGGTCAGGACGTGTATCTTGAAATTCTTTAAAGAAACGCAGAAGCCATCGCACCTGGTAGCCAGCGGGAAGCAGGCTGAACAGGGCCTTTCCCAAACCATGGTCCCAGTGACTGGCTGGGTGGTGTCAGCTCCACAAGAACCCTGCGCAGGGCGTGGGCCACTCAGGGTGGGGGTCGGGAGGCTGATGACCCGGGACGAGCCCGCCTGCCATCCTCTAGATCCTGGAGCCGGGCCGCAGGGAGCGGCTGGGCCTGAAGATGGCCAATGAGGCCGCTGCCAAGAACCGGGCCAAGAAGCAGGAGGCCCTGCGGAGGGTGACGGAGAACCTGGCCAGGTGAGGGGCAGGCCTCGCACCGGGGTCTGGGCCCGTGGCTGCCGCTCTGGGCCGGGCTGTCTCCCCTGTGTCTGCAGTGCCCCTCGCACGTCCCTACCCCCCCCTTCTCATGCATTTCTAGGGGGCGCCTTTAGGCCTTGTCCCCATAAGCTCCCATCCGCCCATGGAGTCAGGGTCATCGCCCCTCCGTGGAGAGGGTCGGGATCCCCTCCAGCCCCACTGCCCAGGGTGCGGCTCTTAATCCCAGCCGGGAACAAGCACGCGTCCCCCAGGCATCTTCCCAGGGAATGAGGGCCCTACTGCTGGGCAGGCCTGACCCTGCCTCTCGCCATGCCTTCCCCATTGCAGCCTCACCCCCAAGGGCATGAGTCCCGCCATGTCTCCGGCCTTGCAGCGCCTGGTGAGCAGGACGGCCAGCAAGTACACGGATCGAGCCCTGCGGGCCAGCTACACCCCATCCCCCGCCCGCACCAGCCACCTCAAGACCCCAGCCAGCGGGCCCCAGACCCCGACGAGCACACCAGCCCCCGGCTCGGCGACACGCACCCCGCTCAGCCAGGACCCAGCCTGCATCACGGACAACTTGCTGCAGCTCCCTGCCCGGCGCAAGGCCTCAGACTTCTTCTAGGGCCAGGCCCTAGGTGTTCCATGGAGCCTGCGGGGCGGCTCTCTGCCCAGCACGGGACTCCGGCTTTCCAGGTCCCCAGGCCCACCTGGCTGATACCCTGTTCTGGAGGACCCCGCCCGTTCTATTTACTTGTTACTAAAGAGAGCCTCTGGCTTGACAGGGGCTGCCTCTCTGCTCCAAGGCCACTCTCATACCTGCGTCACCTGCCCAGGGCCGCTGGGCAGTGACCTCAGGGGCCAGGGTGTCCAGCCTTTCCTGCGTGGCTTCCGGTGGCACCGCCGAGGAGGGGGGCCTGCCTTCTGCACTGAGTTGGCCCCTCGTGCCCCTGTGCCCCCCACTTCTGTTCCTCTCGGGGGGCAGAGCCCTCAGCCATTGTGCCCGCAGGTCCACAGGCTCCCTAGCCAGGCCTGACCTGCTGCATACGCGGCTGCTCCCCATGGGAGGCCCTTCCCAGTGGCCTCAGCCGTCCCTCCTGAGCCCCTGACTTCCAGCCCGGGCAGGGCTGACCCCGCCCCCTCGCTCCTCTGCTTGGGGCCAGCTCCCCAGGGAGTCCCAGCGGGCTCTTTAAGCCTCAGGTAGGGTCAGGTCGTGCTCAGAGAGGCAGTGTGGGGTCCGCTTAGACGCGCCTCTCGTACTTGGAGCAGGCACGCCCCAGCAGGCCATCCTCGGGCTCCCTGGAGGCTTCCTGGGGTCTGGCTGGTCTGCGCTCCTCCACACAGAGCTCCTGCAAGTTCCTGGGCGGAGCCCTGGCTGGGCACCATGGGGGCGGGTCTGGCGCCATGGGGTCAAGAAAGGGCTGCTTTTGATGCTTTGTCCCAGTGGGGAAGGGTGGGTGTGGGCCTGAGGGAGCCCCAGGAAGTGGGGTCGGAGGTCTGGGGGGGCCGCGAGTGAGATGCCGAGGGCGCCTTCCAGGCAAGGCTGTGCCTGGAGGGGACAGGGGGGCGCCGCCAGAAGTTCTAAAGGGCCAAAGGGTGAGCGGGAGCTGAGGACGGGCTGCCTGAAGGGCGCGGGCGGGTAGGAGGGCAGCGGGGGCCTGGTGGGAGGCCGTGGACTCTGTGCCCGCGAGGCCGGCTCCCCGGGGCCCCCGGGCTGCAGGGGGTGGGTGCCGAGTCCAGAGAAAAAGACTCCGCGCGCCTCTCTGCTGTACACTGGTTTATTTGGTGGTCGGGGCTTAAGGTCTCTGCTACTAAGTGGAAAAAAGCTAATAGAACGTAATCAAAATAGCGGTTTAATTGACGGACTTTACTTGTTCTTGCACCTGTGGCTTCTTCAGCTCCTACCGCCTACTTAGCCCCCGGGCCCTCCACACCACTAGGTGCTCGCCTTCCCCACCTCAGCTCCGGAGACGTGGTCCTTGGCCCTGGAGGTTTCGACCAGCCGCTCCTCCACCCGGTCCTCGGTCTCAGGGACCACAAGCAGCCGGTGCTGGGTCTTGGCCCCCAGTTTGTGCTCGGGCCGGTGTTCGGGCTGTGGGCCAGGCCGGGGGTCCAGCTTGCAGTCAGCCCGGTACTTGCCCTCGCCCTCCCGCTTGAAGGAGGCGGAGGCCATGGCCTTGGGCTTGGGGGGCTGCAGCCACGCGTGGCTGAGGATCTCGTCGATGTGCAGGCGCCGGGTGACGTCCGGCTGCAGCATCCGGTAGATGAGGTCCTTGCACTCGCCCGTCAGGTGCTTGGAGCGTGGGAAGTCCACGCGGTGCTCCTTCTGGATGCGCAGCATCTTCTTGACGTCGGAGTCGTCGTACGGCATGGAGCCGCAGACCATGATGTAGAGGATCACGCCCAGGCTCCAGATGTCGTACACCTTGGGCTGGTAGGGGATGCCCTGCAGCACCTCGGGGGCTGCGTACGCCGCCGACCCGCAGAAGGTCTTGCTCAGCGTCAGCCGGCCGCTGCCGTCCCGCAGGCAGCGCTTGGAGAAGCCGAAGTCGGACAGCTTGATGTTGAAGTCCTTGTCGAGGAGAAGGTTCTCGCACTTGAGGTCTCGGTGGACGACGTCCAGGTCGTGGCAGTACTTGACGGCCGAGGACAGCTGCCGGAACATCTTGCGTGCCACGTCCTCGTGCAGGGCCCCCCGGCACTTGATGAACTCAAGGAGGTCGCCCTGGACGCCGAGCTCCATGACGATGTAGATGCGGCCGTCAGACGTCTCAAAGATCTCGTAGGTCTTGATGATGGAGCGGTGGTTGACGGTTGCCAGGATGTCCATCTCCCGGGGCAGGAATCTCTCCACGAAATCGGTGGGCGTCTTTTTGCGGTCGATGATCTTGACTGCCACGTTGAACTTGAGGCGCTCAGAGTAGGCGGACTTGACTTTGGCGTAGGAGCCCTTGCCCAGGTTGATGCCCACGATGTAACCCTTCTTCCTCAGGACTGCGGCATCGTCCATGGTGCCCGGAGCGGCCTGCGCCACTGCCCTCTACATCCCCTCCCCTCGCGGGCCAGCGGGCATCGTCCTCGTTAGCACTGTGGGGAGCCGTCTGGCCAGGCTGGGCCTGCACCTGGAGGTGTGGAACGCCCAGCATTGTCCCCGCGTGACTTCAGCCTGTGAAGTCATAAAGCCAGGCTGCCCGGAGTGGGAACTGGGAGGGGACAGGCCCTGGAGCCCTGGAAGGCTGACTGGGCTGACAGAGCCCCGCGGCCTGCCAGAAGGGAGGAAGCTGGCACCCAAGACTGTGGCGATCTCTCCGTGCCGCCCTGTGCCAAGTCAGCCTGGGCCGCCCAGGTCCAGCCAGTGTGCCGGCCCCCCGCCGCTTACCCCTCCTGGGTGTGGGGACTGACCCTTTAGCAGATCCTGTCCCTCGAGGGAGGGCCTCCTTCCCGGCACCGCCTTGAGGTGGGCCGAGCACACCCTCAGGCCGGGCCTGGGAGGGGCCGCCCTGATGGGGGAGGGGGCAAGGGCGGCTCGGACTCGGTGAGTGCCCAGCCCCGTGGTGTGGAGCCCTGGTGGGCTGGTGTTCTGAGGGCAGGTAGAGTTGAAGTCCAGGCAGGGAAGGGCGTGGGGGAGGTGGACGTGAGAATGGGTGGGTCCCGGCGTCGGGGTCAGGGTGCGTGGAGGAGAGGGTCGGGGGGTGCGGGCTGCAGGAGCTGCCGGGATCCAAGCCCGGCTTTAAGACAGGCCCTGCGAGAGCACATAGCGAAGGGCGGCCAGAGCCTGTGCCCGGGCCAGGCGCTGGCCTGTGGGGAGGGCACACGATGGGTGGGGCCCGGAGCAGGGGCGGGGGCTGGGGAGAGCGTCGCAAATCAGGCCACTTGGTCCTTTGTGAGCATTGGGAGCCTGGGCAGGCACATCACCTTTGCATCTTAGACCGTCTCTGCACCTGGAAGCAGCATCAACCTGCTTTGTTCCCACCCCGGGAACCGCCGCCCCCGTAGGCTCAGGTCCTTTGCGAGCCCCATGGTCCTGTTGTCCTCAGGGCCCAGGACGGGTGCTCGGGGGAGGGTGCGTCCTGTGTCTGGGTCTGTGGGAGTGACCCAGAAGCCCCATGTGGGGGTTCAGCAGGGCTCGCCTGCTGTTGGGAGGGGAGTGTGTGCACACGCCTGGGCTGCACAGAGCTCCCGGCAGGAGGTCCATGCGGAAGGTCCCTGGGCAGGGCAGCTAGGCCCAGAGGCCAGCGGCAGGGATGTGCCTGATGCCTGCATTCTTCTGGGGGCTTCAGTAGGAACCAGCGGAACTTCAGAGGGGCCAGCCGCGAGGCCCCCAGCCAGGCGCCCTCCTGGCCTGTCTCCCTCGTCCCCAGAACTCTGTCCCAGGTGCCCTTTGCCGTGGCTCCTGCTCCTCACGCCCTGCCTCCTCACCAGGACACTGTGGCCTCTGGTTCTCCAGGGACGTCAGGCCTGCAAACTCGGGAGAGCAGCAGGGGCCCTGCCCAGAATGTGTGTGTCAGACTGCCAGGGCCCTCGGGGCAGGGTCAAGCTGGACAGGCTTCAGGGTGCTCCCGGCTGCAGGCCTGTGAGTGCCAGACCGCAAGCCCAGGGATGCTGCCCTCGGAGCTTTGAGGGTTGGCGTCAGGCCCCGGGTGACAGGAGTAGGCCCTGCCTTCCTGGGGCCCAAGGTGGCTCAGCATCACCCAGGGCATGAGTGCCCTGCAGCTGGGCCATGACAGGCACGCGCAGTGATCGGAGCTGGGACTGGACTCGGGGAGGCTGAGGGCTGAGGTCAGGCCCCGCGGAGGATGCGGACAGAGGTGCTGCTGAGGGTCTGAACGGCCAGGTGGTGAGAGCGTGCCGGTCGGGAGGTGCACGGCTGGCCCGGAGGCCGCGCTGAGGGTCCTGGGGGTCGCTGTGGGGGTTGAGCCCGGCTGGGGCAGTGGGGTGGCTCACAGGAGTGGCCGGTGCCTCAGGCCACGTCAGGAGGGCCTTGCAGCGCAGCCTGCATCCACGCTGGGTGGGTTCAGGCGGCCGCCCACCGTCTCTGAGTGGTGCCCCCGCCTGGGAAGCACACAGCAGGCTCTCCTTCCCGAGGCCCCTCCGCCCAGCCTTGTCCCCAGGTCCCAATGACCACTGCTGACCCAGGGAGGAGTTCACAAGCTTCCCGGGGCATCTGCACCCCCGCTGGCCCCATGCATCCTGGAGTCCCGCTCTGCCACCGAGCAGGCATGTGGCTCCACCGCCAGGACTGCTGCATCTTGGGCCCTCGCCCACCTGCCCAGGCTGTGACTCCCAGAGGCTTCGTGTGTGGAGGCTGCGGCCCCTGACGAAGCCTGGAGAGGTAGGCAGGGGCTCAGGGGCCTGTCCGCCAGCAGGACTGGGGCCCAGGGTGAGTGGCCGGGCGGCCAGGAGGCCAGACCCAGGACGACCTCAGGGGCCAGGCGTGGAGATCCTTCCCGCAGGCAGGGGACCCGGACTGGGTGCAGGACGGGGGCCTCGGCTGCCGCGGGAGGTGACGGGGAGACAGGGGTGGGGCCAGGGGTCAGCGGCTGTGGCCGTGAAGGGGCTGGGGCCGGGGCGGGGCCCTTGCTGCACACCAGCAGCGGTGGGAGGAGGGGCCCGTCTGAAGGCCCTGTTCCCTTGGTGTCAGACCCGCAGGTGCGCGCGTGTCCAGAGCACAGGCACATGGGAAAAGGAAGCGGTGGCTGCACACGGCCAGGTGAGGGCCTCATGGTGGGTGGCGCCCCCGCGGCGGGCAGTGACCCCGCAGGCCTGTTCCCCCCGCGGACGCCCTGGCCACATGTGAGAGGAGGCCTGTGCCCCCTGCTTGCCAGCGTCTGCTTACCCACGCTAGCGGGAGCGTCACCCTGGGGACAGCTGAGACCAGAGAGGAGCAGGAGGGTCAGAGCACAGTGATGGGGGGACATGCAGGTTGGGGGCCGGGCCAGGCAGGGATGCTCTGGGTGCTGCGGGGAATGGGGTGCTGGCTGGGTGTGGGGGAGACCCTGGAGCCAGAGCAGGAGGAGGGGAGGGGCCCCAAGGGAGGCAGGCAGCTTCGGGGGCCGTTGAGGGCCCAGAATGCCTGCCCTGGCCTGCAGCCCCCACTCCGCCTCCCCACCCAGCTCGGCGCTTGTGGGCCCTGCGCTTGAAGCAGCATCTTCCTCGCTTGGCTCTCTCCAGTCCAGGACCCGATGCCATCATCAGGGCTGGACACGTGGAGCTCTTTCCCCAGTGGGAGGTGAAGCACAGCGTGACCCGCGGAGGGGGCCACGGGGGTGCAGGGTCCTCTCCCTGGGTGACCGAAGCCGGCAGGGCACACACACAGCGACCTCGGGGGCTGCAGTAATATAGTGATTTATTGCTTCTTTAGCCACGTGAGTTACCGAGTTCAAAGGGAGGGGAAGAAACTGACGAAAATAGCGGCGCATCCGGGACCGTCTTCCTTCTCGGCTGGTCCCGCGGCCTCTCTCAAGCTCGGGCTCATTCCCTGCTGGCCGCCCGGGCCGCGAGAGGCGGGCTAGGCTTGCGTCTCTGAAGGCTGCGGGGGCGCCCCCTCCTCGGTCTTGCTGGGCTGCTCGCCGGGCAGACCCACGGCCTCTGACTGCTGGGACACCTGCACCATTGCCGCCTCCTCCTCAGGGCTTGGCTCGGCCCGGGGTTCGGGCTGCGCCTCTTCCCGGGGCTCCAGCTTGGTGGTGGACTTCTTGTCGGAGCTGGGCTCTGAGGCCCACGGGGGCTCGGCTGCCCGGGAGCTCTCGCCCTCCTTGTTGATGGCTGCGGAGGACAGGCCCCGGGCCTTGGGCTGCACCCAGCAGTGGCTGAGGATCTCGTCGATGTGCAGGCGCCGGGTGACGTCCGGCTGCAGCATCCGGTAGATGAGGTCCTTGCACTCGCCCGTCAGGTGCTTGGAGCGTGGGAAGTTGACGCGGTGCTCCTTCTGGATGCGCAGCATCTTCTTGATGTTGGAGTCGTCGTACGGCATGGAGCCGCAGACCATGATGTAGAGGATCACGCCCAGGCTCCAGATGTCGTACACCTTGGGCTGGTAGGGGATGCCCTGCAGCACCTCGGGGGCTGCGTACGCCGCCGACCCGCAGAAGGTCTTGCTCAGCGTCAGCCGGCCGCTGTCGTCCCGCAGGCAGCGCTTGGAGAAGCCGAAGTCGGACAGCTTGATGTTGAAGTCCTTGTCGAGGAGAAGGTTCTCGCACTTGAGGTCTCGGTGGACGACGTCCAGGTCGTGGCAGTACTTGACGGCCGAGGACAGCTGGTGGAACTTCTTGCGAGCGTCGTCTTCCTGCAGGGCCCCCCGGGTCTTGATGAACTCAAGGAGGTCACCCTGGACCCCAAGCTCCATGACGATGTAGACCTTGCCATCTGACGTCTCGAAGATCTCGTAGGTCTTGATGATGGAGCGGTGGTTTAGCATGGCCAGAATCTCAATTTCCCGGGGAAGGAATTTCTCCAGGAAGTCCGTGGGGGCTTTCTTGCGGTCGATGATCTTGACCGCCACGTTGAACTTGAGGCGCTCAGAGTAAGCGGATTTGACCTTGGCGTAGGAGCCCTCTCCCAAATTGATCCCCATGATGTAGCCTCGTCGCTTGAGGACGGCAGCGTCATCCATGGTGCCGGGAGCGCCCAGTGCCCCTGAGGCTGCCCTCTACATCCCTGCGGGACATGGGCCAGCGCGTCCTCATCTACACTGTGGACAGAGTCCTCTGGGCTGCCCGGGCCTCCCGTCCCTGCCTCCTAGAGGCCAAGACTCTGGGCTGGAACGTTCGGCACTGTCTCCCGGGCGACTTCAGTGCATGAAGTCATAGAGGAGGACTGCTCTGCGGAATGGGTCTCTGGCCTGAGCCACTCGAACTCAGAACCCTGCAGCAGATGGAGGGCCGAGGTAGGAGGGGGCCACGGGGACTGCATCGGCTCTCCCAAGCCTCCACACCTGAGCCAGGACTGCTGGGGGCGGGGGTGGGGGTGGGCGATGGGCTGATTTCCTGCACCCCAGGGCATCCCTGGAAACCCAGGGCAACGGTCCCAACCATCTAGGTCTCAGCAGCAAACAGGAGACACTCAAGTGAGGACTGCCTGCAAGGGTTTGACAAGAGGATGATTTCCCCACATGGAGCCGTGTCAAGAACCCTAAGTGGGTGATGGGCCCTCGGATGAAGGGACGGTTGTTTCTGGAACCCGGGGACAATGGTGCCGGGAGGGCCGCCTTGACCACGGCAGTGACCTAGGTGATCGCCCCCAGGGAAAGGACTGGGAAACCCTCCCTGACCTCCTCTTGCTCCATGCAGCCCTGGAAATACTCTGCAATGTCTGCACAGGCAGGCGTCTGAAAAGGTGGGTGGGGCAGGAAAGTCTGGCTAGATTTTTCACTCCCCCATGCTGCTCTCATCTGAACCTTCTCTGGCCAGCTCTGCTGGGGACAACTGACCGGGTCTCTGCCCTTGGCTGTGAGCCCCCTCCTGGGGGCCTGCCCTGCAGTAGCCCTGACTGGGCTCCCAGGGCAGGTCTGGGGGTGGGGGAGAAGGTGGGCCTGGACTCCTCTGAGAGCAGCAGCTGCTCCCAGAAATGCCCCCTGAGGACAGGCAAACAGGCGGTATTGAATGGGAACCACCCTTCCCGCCAGCAGTGGGTCCTTTCTGCTCTGGGCCTTGCTGTAGGGAAGGGTGGGGTGGCGTGGGAGGGCAGGAGCAGTCAGGCCCGGCAGAGCCTTGGGGTCGGTTTTGGCTAGATCCGTGCATCTGGAGCGGATGCCTCTCTCAGATGACCCTGAATGTCCCAGGCTGGGATCCTGGGGTGCTCAGGATGATCACCCCTGAGGGGCTTGGGGTGACTGCTTCTGGGGAGCGAGCTGCTGATGGTCTGGGTGCACCGCCCACCCCCGCCTCTGCCCTCATTTTCTCCACTCCCATCTTCTCCCTCTTCCCACCCTGACGCCCCGGGCTGGGCCTCGTGTGCGTGGCTGGTGGTCCGTCCTTCGGGGGGCTTGCTCCTCCCTCGCTGGTACTCCCCATCTGCTGGGTCCCCTCCCGCGGTGACAGGTGCGCGACCAACGCTTCCCTCCGTGCGGAAGAGCCTGCTGTGGCGGCAGCTGCGCCAGCGTCTCCCCGCCCCCCCCCCCCGGCCCCGCTCCGCCCCCACTGTGCAGTGGGGGAAGCCCCTCTCTAGGGGATTGGGCGTCCCAGTCGGCTCTCCGCGCGGGACCCTCCTTGAGCCTGCTTGCACGTCCGTCTGCAGCACTCCAGTTGCCCGCGCCGCTGAAGCCGCACCTGCGGAAGCACCTCCCGGGACCTCCTCGGAGGTTCTCTAGGTCTCCTCTCCCCTCTCCGCAGCGGTTCGGCCTTTAAAGCGCCACTCTGGGACACGCTCTTCCAAGGGCCCTTCTCAGGGATTCCCAACTCCGCCCCCCACCCCCGGCTCCCTCGGCGCCGCGCTCCCCGCTCTGCTCCGGCCCCTCCGCGCCCGACCCCGCAGCTCCTGCTCCGCCCGGCCCTCGGGAGGCCCCGCCGCTCAGGCCCCGCCCCCGAGCCCCGCCCTTCAGTGATCAGCCAATGGAGCCCTTGGCCCCTCGTAGTCCCGCCCCTGAGGGACCGCCCCCGCCCCGCCCTTGGGCCGCGCCCCTCTCGGTCACTGCGCAGGCGGAGCGCGCAGGCCCCGCCTCCTCTCGGCGCTGATTGGCTGGCGGCGGCGCGAGCGGGGGCGGGGCGGTGCGGGCCGAGCAGGACGGCCGCCATCTTGCGCTGAGCCAGAGTCGGAGCCCGAGGCGGCGGCCGAGAGCGCGCGCCCGCCTGCAGCCCCCCGGAGCCTCCTCCCCGCGGCGCCCTCGACCGGCCCGGCCCCGGCCCGGCCCGACCCCTCGGCCCGGCCCGCGCGGCCGCCCCGGGGACGATGAACGGAGGATAAATGGTGCCCAAGGCGGACAGCGGCGCGTTCCTGCTGCTCTTCCTGTTGGTGCTCACGGTCACCGAGCCGCTGCGGCCAGGTGTGCGCCGGGGGGCGGCCGGGCCGGGGGCGCCCCGGGGACCCCACTCTGACGTGCCCTCCGCGGCCGGCGGGCTCGGGCCGGACGCCTGGAAGCCCCAGCCGCCCGGCGGGGGACCCTCAGACGCGTGAGGAGCCGCCGAGGCGGGCGTTCTCTGAGGGGAGCCCGGGTGGGGAGCTGGGATCCGGGCCGCAGAAGGTCCCGTACGAGCCTTGCCTCTTGTCCCGACGTGTGCACCCCCCACCCCCACCGTCCGCAAGAAATCAAGAGCCCGAACGCAGGGCCGATTCGCCCGTCACGCGCAGAAGGCCGGGGCCGCGGTGCCCTGGTGGCTTGCAGAGATGTTCTAAAATCAGCGGGAAGGAGCCCTTGAGTGTTCAGGTTGAAGGAGACGCTCTAACATGCACGTATAAATGCGTTCATTTTTATATCGATGCGGCGGCAGAGTGAGGTTCTTGACCCTGTCTAGTGGAGGAAGGGACCTGTGCAGGCAGAGGTGGCCAGGGCCCCTTGTGTGGGTGCTTTCAGGCTTGCGTGTCTCCAGCAGGTCGGGGAGCATGGCGGTGTTCAGGCCCCAGGTGGGCTCCCGGCCCCGGGCATGCAGCACCTCGCTGCCCTTCACCATCTGCTGTCGAGCGCCCCACGTCCTCCCCGGGGTCCCTTCAGCAGCCAGGGCCCTGGCCCACACTCAGCTGGAGGGGGATGCTTCTGGGGTGGCAGGGTGACTGGCCGCGGGGTGGTCTCAGTAGAAACTGAAGCCAGCATCCGTGCAGGAGGGTGCTATATGGGCTGTGAGGGACTAGAACTGACGGGTTTGTGCCTGCTTGTTATTACGTTCTTCAGAAAACATGTCTACACCTGTGGGGAGGCGCGAGTCATCCCGTCCATCCTGGGTCCTCTGTTATGTCGCTGGACTCTGAGGGGCGGAGCCACACCACGCTTGTGTCCTCGGGGGGCCTCTGGGTCCACCGAGGGATGTGACCGGGGTCCCCAACTCCCTTTCTTTTGCCTTCTGTCCACACATCCTGCCAGCCGGCCAGCAGCAGTTCAAAATGCATCTTGGCCTGCCCATCATTAGGGATGCTCACGTGGAGACAAGGTGCCCTCCTCGTGGGTGTGCTCTTCAGCTGAAAGCAAGGGCTGGGAAATAGGTCCCCCGGCTGAAGCGGTGGCCCACAGCAGGCCTCAGTTGGGGCAGGAAGGCGACTGGGTGGGGCGCAAAGCTGTCCGTTGCGCCCGTGGCTGCCCAGGTCAGACCTGCACAGTAACCCCTGCGGCGTCTGGAGTTGCCTGAGGAGCCTGGGGGCTCCAGCTGACTCCCTGACTCTGGCTCGGCAGTGCGTGGAGTCTCCCCCGGGGCCTGTGTGCGCTCTGTCCTGCCAGGCCAGGGTCTGCGGGCTGGCACCTGGGAGGGACTTTGCTAGTCTTAGCCTGCCCGCTTTTTCTTGGGAGTCCTGGCTCAGACCCCCTACTGGGGAGTGAGGAGTGAAAAATAGGCACGCCCACTTCCCTGGAGGGCCCCTGCCAGGTGGAGCGCCCGTGGCCCCTCAGGACGCAGGCTGGCCTTTGACAGAGTGGGCTCCAGGAGAGCGCCCAGCCAGGCCTTTGGGCAGCGTGTGTGGTCTTGGTGGTTGAGGACGCGCTGGGTACAGGGGCCCAGGGGGTCCCTGTGGGGTAAGTCCTGCTGCTAGCTCCGTCTTACAGAGGGGTCCACAGAACAGAGCTGGAGACCCCAGCAGCTCTGGGGAGGGTTTGGTCCCGAGGCCGGCTTCTCCCCGGCCTCTCTCCCCAGCAGCCCTGCTGCCCCTCCCCTCGGGCCCCCTGCTCCCAGAGTTACCCGAGGCTCTCCTGGTGGGTCTGCGGCCCGTCACCCATCCGAGCGCCCTGATCTGAAGGCCAGAGGTGCCCTTCCCTTGGGACCCCACTGTGACGGGGCATCACAAGTGATGGCTGGAAAGGCAAGAAGGCCGGGACCTCTGCCTGGGGGCGACGGAGCTGGAGGGACCTTTGGGGGCCTCTGGCTTGGACACCCCAGTGACTCGGCTCCGCCTGCAGGCGGTTCTCCAGGAGTGCGGCTTCAGGCATGCTGGGAAAACTGTTTCTCGTCTCAGTTTTGTCTGGGCAACCCCTCTGCCACCCCCACTCGCCCTGCTGGGTGAGCTGAGGCGCACGGGCGCTGTCCTGCTGGGAGAGGCCAGCAATGGGCCTGAGGCCGCAGCGGGGAGCCGCGGGGCTGGGTTTGGGCCCGGGAAGAGGCTGCCTGCTGGTTCAGATCCTTTTCCGCGTGCTGCTGGGGACCCGACACGTCGTCAGCGAGCTGCAGACCTGCGATGGGGACCAGGGAGTGGGCGGATGTGGCCTGAGCCCGCGGCTCACAGATGCGGCTGGACGCCGTGGGGTCTGCCCTGGGCTGGCCAGGCGCCCCCGCCCCAGCTAGGAGCCCGCGCTCAGTCCTGACCCACACCACGCGGAGCTGGTCCTGCGGGCCTCTGGAGCCCTGGGCTGGCCACTTGATTTCTAACTCGGACGGTAGCGTAGTGCCCTTTCCCACCACACTAGCTTTGTTTTTTTTAGTAAAGAAGCTTTCAAAAAAAAAAAGAAGAAGCTTTCGTTTGGGGATAATTTCAAACTTACTGAAGAGTTACAGGGAGAAAGTGAACTCAAGAGCCGGGGCCCCATCTGCCCAGACCTCGTCTGCCTACCCTCCCCCTCATGCACCTGTGTGTGTGCACACGTGCATTTGTGTGTGCGTGAGTGCTGACGCAGGCACGCACGATTCTTGGGGGACGAGGGGCAGGCGTCGTGGCCTGCTCTCCGAGGGGGCATCCTGTGAGGACGCGGTTGGCCGTGGGCCATGGGCAGGGGTCAGGGCAGGGTCCGTCTGGTGACTCGGCTCGGGGGTGGAGCCCGCGCGGCTGCTGTTCCTGGGCACGTGTGTGCGCCGCTCTGCAGCTCCTCTCACCCAGGGTGCTGTGGGCACAGCCCGCCTCCCTGGTCCTCCCACTCCTGGCCCCGGGAGCCCCCGTGCCGACAGGATGCCCTTTGCTGGTGCCCAGCGTTTCCTCCGGCTGCTGCGGGGCTGCCCCTCCCACCCCCCGTGCTGTGCGGGGAGTCGGTTCAGAGGCGGCCCCCCACCAGGCTGTCGAGCCAACTTCGAACCAGTTGGGTGTTTGCAGGGCAATGGGTAGCCTTGCAGGCGGTTGTCACCCAAGACCGCATCTTGGTTTCCTACATGGCTCGTGGCCAGCTTGGGCTGTTCTGTGGAAGCAGGGCCTCGACAGGAGAGGGGCCCTGAGGTCAGGGCCTGCTTGCCAGGTCCAGGCAAGTGCGGGCCAGTGGCTGGAGAGCGTGGAGCCCTGCGTGGAGCTGCCCGCTCACTGTCCTCGGCTTTCTCCTGTAACCCAGATGTGGTTCTTCGGGACACAGGCTTGGTGTGACTTGGGCTCTGGTTCTGAGAACTGTCTGACGTGGGACAGACGCTCCCTAAGGGCCGTGAGTGTCACCCGCGCACTGAGAGGTCGGTGCACAAGGGCGCGTTTCTCGGGAGAACCCCCCACTCCAGGCAGCGAGCTCCGTGGCTTGAGCCTTGCGGACGCCTCGTGTGTGCTCAGTGAGTCCAGCTGTGGCTGGAGGGGGGGTGCTGGCCGGGTGTCCCGGCCACCCCGCGCCATGGACAGGGCCAGGATTGTTCCTGCGGGCGCACTTCGCACTGAGGCACGTTTGAGCTGGAGCTTCAGCCTGGTCTGGCCCGGAGCGGGCGCTCAGAAATCGGTGATGGAGACGACGCACAAATGGCTCCTTCTGTTTGACATAAAGAGCGGCGGCTCCCACGGGCCTCGCAGCTGCCCAGTGGGGGCAGCAGGGACCCAGCCAGCTGGCCTGGGGCTCAGGCCGGGGGGTCATTCCCAGGGGCGAGAGCTGCCCTGAGAGGCGAGGGTGGGCAAGGCTGCTCACCGCTGATGTCTCACCAGGGTCCCCGGCCGCGCGGGGGGTGAGTGGCCCCTCCGCTGGCCCCGTCTCCTGCCCTTTGCATCTCTGGCGTGGCCGTCCCCCCAGCCCCTTTCCTGTCCTTCTCTGTAGGCTGGCTGCTGGGCGCCTGGCAGCTCGCTGGCTGTCCGTCCTCAACTGTGGACAGCTCTGTGCCGGAGAGGGTGGGTCTGAGAGCAGAGCCCTGTGTGAATGCTGGATGAGGGTCTCCGCGTCCACCCTGAGCCCCACCCTGCTGCAGGCCGCCTTCCTCCCCGGGCACCCTGCTCAAGAGCTGGGTGCTGTGGGGAGCGCCTGGGACTCCCAGGGCGCTGGGCAGGGGCCCGCTGGCGCGTCAGCGGGAGACGCAAGATGCCAGGCAGCTGGTGCACCCAGCCTCTGCGCGCCGCTGGCTCCTCCGTGGGGTCCCTGGGTTGGTGGGGACCCACCGTGCCCTGCGGTTGCACAGGATGGGGCCGGGGGCCTGGAAGGCGTCTGCGGGGCCCTCCTCCACCCAGCCCTTCACGGGAAGGGGTCCAGGCTGGGGTGAGCCATGGGAAAGCCCAGCACAGCCTCCCACACTTAGAGAAGCTCACGCATATCCAATTCCAGTGTTACACGAGTGGAATTAGATGTTGTGTACACGGATTTTGCCTTTTCGCTTGGCAGTGTTTAGAGGTCTGTAGGTCAGTCAGCGCAGCTTTGCGGCATTCTTCTTATCATAAACGAGCCTTTGTGAGAACTTTGCTCAGTCTTCTTTTGCCCGCAGGGCACCTTCCAGACCTCTTATCAAAGCTTTCCCTCCACCTGAAGCTGCCGCTTAGAGGGCGGCCCTGTGGGGGGAGGCGTGGTGGGTGCTGAGGATCCAAAGCCACCTGCTGCCCCCCGGGCTGGCTCACGGTTTTGACCTGTGTGAGGCTGTCACTCGGGTCTGTGTGCCTGCTTACCTCAGGGGGACTGAGACTCAGAGTGACCACGCAGAGGAGCTCTGACATGAACAGAATCACTCAGCTGGGAGGTGCCTTAAGGGCAGACTCAGAGCCTGAAACGCAGTGGTCTGCATGTTTATTGTCGGGTGGTGACTCTGCGGTTGCAGTCATGTCCATATCTTTGCAGCCCCAGGGATTGTAGCCCACCAGGCTCCTCTGTCCGTGAGAGCACACTCATGCTGGCACGGCCAACTGACTTTTGACGGAGGTACAAAGACAATTCTGTGGAGAGATAACGTCTCTCAGAGGCTCCTTGTCTCTAGGCAAGAATGCTGGAGCAGGTGGGGGATCTTCCTTACCCAGGGATCGAGCCCACATCTCCCGCATTGCAGGCAGATTCTTTACCACTGCACCACCTGGGAAGCCTTTTATTCCAAAAAGAACTAAGATTTCAAAATACCTTTCTTCAGAGAGAGGCAGAGGATTATCACCTCATTATTTTTCCAAAACTTTTTTAACTTTGGGAGCATTTCATGCCTCTGGAAAACTTGCAGGACTGGTACTGTGCACTCCACCTGTGCACAGCTCACTGCGGTTCACCAGTGGTGACACCTGCCTCACCCCACATCTGCGTGCTCTGCGCGTGTGTGTGTGTGCACCAGAGATAGAGCGCGTCTGCACACCCAGGACCCTGCATCTGTGAGCCCCATGCTCCTGTTTGCTGAGAGCACGCCACGCCCCGGAGCACAGCGCAGGAAGCAGGGTGCGCGCGGAGGCGGCAGGACCCTGTGCTGGGCTGTCTGCCCTGTCACTCAGCACCCCACCCCGCCCCCGTGGGCAGCCCTGAGTTTGCCTTCTAGTCTGTGAGTCGAGCTTTCTCTTTTGATGTGTGTGTGGGTTTCCAGTCGTTTCCCCGCCACCTGCTGAGACGTTATCTCTCCACAGAATTGTCTTTGTACCTCCATCAAAAGTCAGTTGGCCGTGCCAGTGTGAGTGTGCTCTGGGCTCTGTCTTCTCTTCTGTTGGCCCAGGTACCTTTCCTGAGCTTTTGATCAAGAAGTTTTACTAACTCTGAAGTTCAGTTTATCAGCCATGCTCGTTTGTGTGTCTGATAGTGTTTTATTGAACAACAGACTGTGGGTTTTGACTTTCTGAGTTCTGCATGTTTCTGCACGTTCCTGTAAGTGCTCATGTCTCTGGGATGTGACTGGGGAACAGTGCGGTCTCTTCGGCTCTGCTTTGGGCTTGCTTAGGCAGGGCTAGGGCAGCCCTGACCTGGAGTCAGGTTTTCCCGCTAGTCAGGCAAGGTTCTTGCGCGTCTTGACCCCGCGCCTGTGAGTTGGGCATCTCTGGTCTGGACGCTGAGAGCCATGCTTCGTGCCTGTGGCGCTCCGGCTCAGGGTGGGCTCTCCCGGCCTGGGCGGTGTCTGACCTTGCCGCTCCTCCATGCCTTGAGGGCCCTTCTGCAGGGCCTAGGCCCTGCCTTCCTCCGCTCACCTTTCTGTCTGGTGAGCTCGGCGGCCGGGGTTCCAGCCCTCCGCTGCCCCCGCTCCCCTGGGCCGAGGCGCTTTGCTTCTCCTGCAGGTTGGCCGACTGGATCTGCCCTCACTGCCGTCTGCCTGGGCTCCTGGGGTGGCCCCTCAGCTCAGGAGCCAACAGGCTGCCTCCCAAGGGCTCAAGAGTTAGATCTCCAGCTTCGGGTCACTCCACAGCAGCCTCCCCACTCCTGGGAGCCCCTGCATGGAACACGGGCGGGTGGGAGGCAGGCGCCGGCCCAGCCAGGCCCATCTGTCCTGTTGGGTCCCGCTCCAGGCGCTTCCGGAAGCCCTGCCTCTGTTCCTTCCATAAGCGCAGGTTGCGCCCTATCACGCTCCCACCCGCCTGGAGGTGGGAGCTCCGGGCTCTGGCGGCCCCTCCTGCTCCTGCCCTGCGCACCTCCTGAGCCCCGGGTGCACCCAGGCCCGTGTGCCGGGTGGTCTGCATGCTCAGGGCCTCCTGCCTTTGCCCCACAGAACTGCGGTGCAACCCCGGCCAGTTCGCCTGCCGCAGCGGTGCCATCCAGTGCATCCCCCTGCCCTGGCGTTGCGACGGCCTGGTGACCTGCGAGGACGGGAGCGACGAGGCCGCCTGTCCGGGTGAGTGCGCATGTGTGAGGCGAGCTGCAGGCCGGGCTCTACCTGAGCCTCCCGTGCGGGAGTTTCAGTGAATCCGTGGGAGAGCCTAGCCATGTTCGGCCTGGCAGCTTTTGAGCTTGGACTGAAGGCCTCCTGGAGTGACCACAGGAGATTATTTCATTGTCCTGCTGAAAGCCTGCTAGAAGTACAACTAAAGACATAAAACCACAGGGACCAAGAAAACGGGGAAAGGTGACCCAGGGCTCAGTCGTGCCCGCGGTGTCTTTGGAAGATGAAAAGCAGATGGCGTTCCCGACAGCCTGCCTGCCAGGGGCTGGAAGGGGGCTGCAGCCACCGTGCCCACAGCCCCTGCCAGCAGCTCCTGCTGTTGTTGAGCCTGGGGTGCGTTTCCGTGGCGCTGGGAAGGTGTGGCGAATGTGGGTGCAGGGGCTCGGACCAGGGGATGTGGTGGGCTTGCAGGGGGCGGTGGTCCTGGCAGCGCTTTTCTGCATCTCCCTCCGCGGTGGGCGGCAGGCCGCCCTGCCCACTCTCTGCTGCAGCCCCGGAGGGTGGTTGACGGCTGGAGGTGGCGTGCGTTTTGTGGGCTCCGCTGTTGGAAAGCGCAGGCTCCCTGTTGTAAGCCCCTTTTTGCTGGAAGTAGCTGCCTGGCCCCTGTTCTCCTGAGCGACCCATCTCTGATGCAGATGGGGCTGTAAACAGCGTGTCAGAGTTTAATGCAAAAGAAGTTACAGCCTTGTTAAGAAGCATTAGAAAAGACTTGAATAAAGAGGGCGTTCTTGGCAAGGAAGGCTTGGTGTGGTGAAGCTACCTGTTGGTCTGTTAGTCTGTGGGTTCAGTGCATCCCTTAAGGGTTTTTGGGAGAATGGAATGAGTCACTTGAGACATCTGGAAGGATCAGATCCCAAGGTAGGGACTGGGAGGAGAGTCAGAGCACGAGGCTTCCTTCACAGCTGGCTCAGGGAAACCAGGCCAACCGTGAGATGGAAGAGCTGCCTGAAACAGAGTGGAGAGACTCGATACATGGCAGGAGGCACCCTCGACCCTGCAGCTGGGGCACTGGGGTCCCCGATGCCCCCGTCCAGAGATCAGCCGCAGGCTACTTGGAGAGAAGCTCCTGGAAGACAGGAGGGGAGCAGACCTGTGTGACCTCGGTGTAGGGAACGGTCGTTTTCAAGTCACAGAAAAGGTAAACTTCGAGATAAAGCAGGGCGTCCCTGGTGGCTCAGGGGTAAAGAATCTGCCTGCAATGCAGGAGACACGGGTTCAATCCCCGATCTGGGAAGATCCCACGTCCCTCAGAGCAGCTTAGCCCACGTGCCACAACTACTGAGCCCGGGTTCCACCATGAGAGAGGCCGCCCCAGGGAGACGCCCATGCACCACAGCCAGAGGGAGGGCCAGGCGGCCACACAGGCCCAGCACAGCTGAAAATAAATGCGGTGGAGACGACCAGTTTTACCAGATTAAAGTTAAGTCTCTCTTTTATCAAAAAGTGCTGATAAAGAATGTGAACAGGCACGCCTCCGAGGGAGATGGTGTAGCCTAGGAAGGATTGTGGTCTAGCAAACGTAGAGAAGGCCTGCGAGGGGACAAGAGCTGGTCAGGCATGTCATAGAGCAGCGAACACGGATGGTACAGAGACAGGTAGAGAGACGCTTTGCGCCGGTGTGGTCAGGCGACAGCGAGCCCCGCTCGGCAGCTGCTCAGGTTGGTGGACCTCAGGACGCTGACCGCCTGGAGCCGGAGAGCCTGTGGGTGGCCTGGCAGTCTGGGTGCTGCTGAGAGGAGGCGCCAGGGCAGCCGCCACGGCAGACAGCTTCCTGAGCTGCCCTCAGGTTTCTCGGGAGGCAGGGAAGGTGTCTGACGTTCCCGTCTCGTCAGGAGGTTTCTGCAGTTTCTTGTGATCCACACAAAGGCTTTAGTGTAGTCAGTGAAGCAGAAGTAGATGGCTTTTGGAATTCCTTTGCTTTTTCTGTGATCCAGTGGATGTTGGCAATTTGATCTCTGGTTCTTCTGGCTTTTCTGAATCCAGTTTATACATTTGGAAGTTCTCGGTTCATGTACTACTGAAGCTTCGCTTAGAGAATTTTCAGCATAAACTTGCTAGCATGTGAGATGAGTGCAATTGTATGGTAGTTTGAACATTCTTTGGCATTGCCCTTCCTTGGGATTGGAATGAAAAATGACTTTTTCCAGTCCTGTGGCCACTGCTGAGTTTTCCAAATTTGGTGGCATATTGAGTGCGGCACTTTAACAACATCATCTTTTAAGATTTTAAATAGCTCAACTGGAATTCCATCATCTCTACTAGCTTTGTTTGTAGTGATGCTTCCTAAGGCCCACTTGACTTCACACTCCAGGATGTCTGGCTCTAGGTGAGTGATCACACCATCGTGGTTATCCGGGTCATGAAGACTTATTTGGTGCAGTTGTTCTGTGTAGTCTTGCTACCTCTTGTACCTCTCATCTTCTTCAGTTAGGTCCTTACTGTCTCTGTCCTTTATTGTGCCCATCATTGCATGAAATGTTCCCTTTACAGATCCAGATTTTTTTGAAGCGATCTGTGGTCTTTCCCATTCTGTTCTTTTCCTTTGCTTCTTTGCATTGTTGAAGAAGGCTTTCGGATTCATCCCTTCTTGCTATTCTCTGAAAACTCTGCATTCAGTTGGGTGTATCTTTCCTTTTCTCCTCTGCCTTTTGCTTCTCTTCTTTTCTCAGCTACTTGTAAAACCTCCTCAGACAATCACTTTGCCTTCTTGCATTTCTTTTTCTTACGTCTGGTTTTGGTCATTGTCTCCTGTACAGTGTTACAAATCTCCATCCATAGTTTTTCAGATAATCTGTCTAGCAGATCTAATCCTTTGAATCTATTTGTCACCTGCACTGTATCGTCATAAGGGATTTGGTTTAGGTCATACGTGAATGGTCTAGTGGTTTTCCCTACTTCAGTTTAAGACTGAATTTTGTAGTAAGGACTTCATGATCTGAGCCGCAGTCAGCTCCAGGTCTTGTTTTTGCTGACTCTATAATAGAGTTTCTCCATCTTTGGCTGCAAATAATATAATCAGTCTGACTTCTGTGTTGACCATCTGGTGATGTCCATGTGTGGAGTCTTCTCTTGTGTTGTTGGAAGAGGGTGTTTGCTGTGACCAGTGCGTTCTCTTGGCAAAACTGTTAGCCTTTTTTTTCCCTGCTTCATTCTATACTCCAAGGCCAAAGTTGCCTGTTACTCCAGGTATCTCTTGACTTCCTACCTTTGCATTCCAGTCTCCTGTGATGAGGACATCTTTTTTGGTGTTAGTTCTAGAAGGTCTTGTAGGTCTTCAGAGAACCATCAACTTCAGCGTCTTCGGCAGTAGTGGCTGGAGCATAGACTTGGATTGCTGTTATGTGAGTGGCTGAGGGTGTATCATGTTTTGTTTAGCCAGGCGCTTATGTGTGGGCCTTTAGGTTGTTCCTGTTAGTTTGCTGTTATAGATAATGTCACAGTGAGTAACCTTGTGCATATATGGGGTTGGGGGAGACTTTTCTGTTTGCGGGTTGGAGAAGTATCTGTGATGTGAATTCTTACATGTTAGATTGTTGGGTCAGGTATGTAGCTTTGCAGATTCCTCACTCTGCCACTGTGGGCCTAGGGTTTAGCTTTCGAGGTTCAAATAAGTCAGCAGTGAGTTCCTGTGACGGTAAGAGGCGCTTGAGGCTGACAAACGGTAACCGGAACCAGATGCTGGAACAACGAGGGTGACCAGGTGCCTTTCAGCATGCGGTCACCTTTTCCGCGTTATCACCTGTCCTCCCGTCTTTAGACCTCTGTCGTCCTCTCTGCCACTGTGTTTGTCTCTGTGACTCTGCCTTCTTTAAAGTCTCGCTGCTGGCCGCTCTCGCCTTCGGAGATGGCCCACACTCTGTGGAGCGTTCCTCTCTAAATAGCACTTTGTCTCTGGAAGCTGAGCTTCTTGAAGTCCTGCGCGCAGGTGAATCTCAGCTTCAGGACCGTGACTTAACATCCTGTCTGGGTTATGCGTCTCAAGAGCTCCCTGCTGTTAACAGTTGCTGGGTGGGACGCGCCCGATTCAGGAATCACTTCGTAATGTCAGTAGGAGCGTCACCATCATTCAGTTGAGTAGTTTTTTAACTAGTTTGGCTGGTAAACTGTCTTTGTGGTTGTGTCTGTTAACCTTCATAAGACTCACTGCAGAGAAGACAAGCCCATATCATCCCGGAAGGGGCTGCCGAGAAAAAAAATGCAGCTCTGACCAGTTATAAGCAGACCAGACATGGATCATAGGTCCCCAGTGCTCCTCCTGAGCTCAGGCTCCGTACCTCCCCCTCCTCCCGAAGTGCTCCTCCTGTGCTCAGGCTCCGTACCTCCCCCTCCTCCCGCAGTGCTCCCCCTGTGCTCAAGCTCCGTACCTCACCCTCCTCCCACAGTGCTCCTCCTGTGCTCAGGCTCCGTACCTCCCCCTCCTCCCGCAGTGCTCCTCCTGTGCTCAGGCTCCGTACCTCCCCCTCCTCCCGAAGTGCTCCCCTGTGCTCAGGCTCCGTACCTCCCCCTCCTCCCGCAGTGCTCCCCTGTGCTCAGGCTCCGCACCTCCCCCTCCTCCCGCAGTGCTCCCCCTGTGCTCAAGCTCCGTACCTCACCCTCCTCCCGCAGTGCTCCTCCTGTGCTCAGGCTCCGTACCTCACCCTCCTCCCACAGTGCTCCTCCTGTGCTCAGGCTCTGTACCTCCCCCTCCTCCCGCAGTGCTCCCCCTGTGCTCAAGCTCCGTACCTCACCCTCCTCCCACAGTGCTCCTCCTGTGCTCAGGCTCTGTACCTCACCCTCCTCCCACAGTGCTCCCCCGTGCTCAGGCTCCGTACCTCCCCCTCCTCCCGCAGTGCTCCCCTGTGCTCAGGCTCCGTACCTCCCCCTCCTCCCGCAGTGCTCCCCCTGTGCTCAGGCTCCGTACCTCCCCCTCCTCCCGCAGTGCTCCCCCTGTGCTCAGGCTCCACACCTCCCCCTCCTCCCGCAGTGCTCCCCTGTGCTCAGGCTCCGCACCTCCCCCTCCTCCCGCAGTGCTCCCCTGTGCTCAGGCTCCGCACCTCCCCCTCCTCCCACAGTGCTCCCCCTGTGCTCAAGCTCCGCACCTCCCCCTCCTCCCGCAGTGCTCCCCTGTGCTCAGGCTCCGCACCTCCCCCTCCTCCCGCAGTGCTCCCCTGTGCTCAGGCTCCGTACCTCACCCTCCTCCCACAGTGCTCCTCCTGTGCTCAGGCTCCGTACCTCCCCCTCCTCCCGCAGTGCTCCCCTGTGCTCAGGCTCCGCACCTCCCCCTCCTCCCGCAGTGCTCCCCTGTGCTCAGGCTCCGCACCTCCCCCTCCTCCCGCAGTGCTCCCCCTGTGCTCAGGCTCCGTACCTCCCCGTACTCCCGCAGTGCTCCTCCTGTGCTCAGGCTCCGCACCTCCCCCTCCTCCCGCAGTGCTCCCCCTGTGCTCAGGCTCCGTACCTCCCCCTCCTCCCGCAGTGCTCCCCTGTGCTCAGGCTCCGCACCTCCCCCTCCTCCCACAGTGCTCCTCCTGTGCTCAGGCTCCGTACCTCCCCCTCCTCCCGCAGTGCTCCCCTGTGCTCAGGCTCCGTACCTCACCCTCCTCCCGCAGTGCTCCCCTGTGCTCAGGCTCCGTACCTCCCCCTCCTCCCGCAGTGCTCCTCCTGTGCTCAGGCTCCATACCTCCCCCTCCTCCCGCAGTGCTCCTCCTGTGCTCAGGCTCCGTACGTCCCCCTCCTCCCGCAGTGCTCCCCTGTGCTCAGGCTCCGTACCTCCCCCTCCTCCCACAGTGCTCCCCTGTGCTCAGGCTCCGTACCTCCCCCTCCTCCCGCAGTGCTCCCCTGTGCTCAGGCTCCGCACCTCCCCCTCCTCCCACAGTGCTCCCCTGTGCTCAGGCTCCGCACCTCCCCCTCCTCCCGCAGTGCTCCCCTGTGCTCAGGCTCCGCACCTCCCCCTCCTCCCGCAGTGCTCCCCTGTGCTCAGGCTCCGTACCTCCCCCTCCTCCCGCAGTGCTCCCCTGTGCTCAGGCTCCGCACCTCCCCCTCCTCCCGCAGTGCTCCCCTGTGCTCAGGCTCCGCACCTCCCCCTCCTCCCGCAGTGCTCCCCTGTGCTCAGGCTCCGCACCTCCCCCTCCTCCCGCAGTGCTCCTCCTGTGCTCAGGCTCCGTACCTCCCCCTCCTCCCGCAGTGCTCCTCCTGTGCTCAGGCTCCGTACCTCCCCCTCCTCCCGCAGTGCTCCTCCTGTGCTCAGGCTCCGTACCTCCCCCTCCTCCCGCAGTGCTCCCCTGTGCTCAGGCTCCGTACCTCCCCCTCCTCCCGCAGTGCTCCCCTGTGCTCAGGCTCCGTACCTCCCCCTCCTCCCACAGTGCTCCTCCTGTGCTCAGGCTCCGTACCTCCCCCTCCTCCCGCAGTGCTCCCCTGTGCTCAGGCTCCGTACCTCCCCCTCCTCCCGCAGTGCTCCCCTGTGCTCAGGCTCCGTACCTCCCCCTCCTCCCGCAGTGCTCCCCCTGTGCTCAGGCTCCGTACCTCCCCCTCCTCCCGCAGTGCTCCTCCTGTGCTCAAGCTCCGTACCTCCCCCTCCTCCCGCAGTGCTCCCCTGTGCTCAGGCTCCGTACCTCCCCCTCCTCCCGCAGTGCTCCCCTGTGCTCAGGCTCCGTACCTCCCCCTCCTCCCGCAGTGCTCCTCCTGTGCTCAGGCTCCGTACCTCCCCCTCCTCCCGCAGTGCTCCCCTGTGCTCAGGCTCCGCACCTCCCCCTCCTCCCGCAGTGCTCCCCTGTGCTCAGGCTCCGTACCTCACCCTCCTCCCGCAGTGCTCCCCCTGTGCTCAGGCTCCGTACCTCCCCCTCCTCCCGCAGTGCTCCCCTGTGCTCAGGCTCTGTACCTCCCCCTTCTCCCGCAGTGCTCCCCTGTGCTCAGGCTCCGCACCTCCCCCTCCTCCCGCAGTGCTCCCCTGTGCTCAGGCTCCGTACCTCCCCCTCCTCCCGCAGTGCTCCCCTGTGCTCAGGCTCTGTACCTCCCCCTCCTCCCGCAGTGCTCCCCTGTGCTCAGGCTCCGTACGTCCCCCTCCTCCCGCAGTGCTCCCCTGTGCTCAGGCTCCGTACCTCCCCCTCCTCCCACAGTGCTCCTGTGCCATCACAGGAAGGTACAGCCCCTTCTGTGGACTCAGACCTGAGACGTTCATGGGCCAGGATCATGGAAGGAGGCCGCTTTTGGACATGGAACTAGCTGTGCGTTTACAGTTTTTCTCTCTGTGCTGCACACATTGTCCACATCATGCTGGTGTCCCCACGGGAAAGAGACAGAGGTGGCAGCCCTGGGCTCCCCCAGACCTTGATACCCCCCCCCGAGTGCAGTGCCTGGCCCCCCTGAGGGCAGAGAGAATCATTTGAAGGAACACGGGCAGCATAACAGAAAGCCCGTTGGTAACCATGTGCCTGTGGGCTCTCCAGCTTTAGAAAGCCTGTGCTGTCTAAAGGAGGCATTGGATTTTGGACCGCGGTTCTTGACCTGTTTGGTGTGAGACAAGGCAGGGTGCCCGCAGCCCGCACAGGTGCATCTGGACACAAAGTGGGCTCACATTCTGTCTTTTATCCACAAGTCCTCTCCGCTTCCGACAGCCGAGTGCCCCGTGGGCTCCACCACTGCCCTGGGTGGCTGTCTCGAGAGGAGCGCCCTTTCGGAGCCGTCAGGGCCGTGCTCGGGCTGGATTCCAGGCTTGGAGCGGCCCCGGCCCCAGCTCAGGAGTGAGGCTGAGGTCCCCGCTCTCAGGGCTCAGGGCCCCCGGCTCCCGGGACACTCAGGCCGTGTGTGCTGGGTGGGGGGTGCTGAGCGGGGAGCCGGGAAGGCAGACGCAGGTGTGCGGATGTGCAGAGGAACGGTGCAGATGCTCCGTGCTCTGGGTTGCCTGCCCCACCCTCCGCAGGCTGCAGATGGCTTCCCCACAGGCTGCCTCCTGGCCACCTGGCGCCCGGCGCCCCCAGCAGGGCTGGGCCTCCACCTCCCCTGTGCCCCAGATTCCTTCTCTGAGCAGTCTGACTGGTCCTGACCGAGTGCCCAGGGCTCTGCGTGGTGGAACCCAGTGGAAGCACAGGTCTTGCTCGTTGGAGTGGCCAGGAGGGAGTGTGCAGTGCAGCCACTTGGGGCGAGCCTCCCCATGCCTGAGCCGGCCCCCAGGCATGTCCCAGGCATGCCCACGCTGTGCCCTGCGAACCCCTGAGCCCCGCAGGGACCTGCCAGCCCCTTTGCCGGCCGCCCTGGGCCCCGGCTCTGCACGCTCGCCCTGCATCAGAGCTACTGGCTGCAGCCTCCCCCAGAAGGAGAGCAGTGGTGCCCAGGTGTGTGCCTGGGGCCCCCGACATGGAGGGAGCCCCCTCCCCGGGTGGGAAAGAGAGCACTAGAGCCTCTCTCAGGCCTGGGGGCACAGTTGATGGGTGGGGGTGCTTGGCAAGCTGATCCCTCTGTTTCTGAGACGGGCTGTGGGAACTCCGAGGAAGCTCTGCCCAGCCGTTGGTGCAGGCGGCACAGAGTTCCGGGGCCTCGGGTGCAGACACGGCCGCTCCACCAGCCGGGGGCCGAGGGGAGCCCCAACACTGTCGCTGCTGGCAGCACACAGCTCCGGGGCCTCGGGGTGCAGACATGGCCGCTCCACCAGCCAGGAGCCAAGGGGAGCCCCACAGCTGTCACATTAGAGAGCCCCTCACGGGGCCTGCATGGCCAGCAAAAGTGACCTTCCCGCATGTAAAATGATCAAAGCTGTTGTAGTGTTAAGCTCACACCGCAAACCATGAACTTGTGTTTGACACGATCCCAATACTTTTAAGGATCTGTATACAGAAGGGAGGCTGGAAGGGCAGCCACCTCTAGAATAGTAACAGTTGGTCTGTTTTCCCCTTTTCAGACTTTTGTGATTCGTGATTCTGAAGTATTTTATTTTGGATGTGTGTTATCTTATACTGAGAAAAAGTAAAGGTGATTAAGTAAAAACATCGGGGAATGCCTTGGGGGTCCAGTGGTCAGGACTCCCGCGCTTTGCACTGCAAACTCCGCTGCTGCTTGGAGAATTAGGGTCTTGCTGCCACAATCAGACGGGTTTACGGCACCTCCCACCACCCCGTTGTCCTGCCCACTGGACTCACCCCTGCACAAGCCCACAGTGTGTGTGTGTGTGTGCAGGTGTCCACAGCGTGGTGTGTCTGCAGACCGCGGTGGCCGCTGTGCTGACCTTGCAGCCGTGTCCTCTGCGGGGCCCGCGGGTGGGGCGCAGAGCCATGGGGACGTGGCCTCCAGCGGGCCTGCTGCTGCCCCAGGCGAATCTCACTCCCCTGGGCCTCCTCACTCGAGCCTGCAAGTCACCTTTGGACCACACACACAGAGCTGGCGTCTGCCTCCCCCTGCACCTTATGTTCACGCTTGGGCCATGCTGCAGGCCTGTTGCGCGGGTGCCCGGGACCTGGCCTTGAGGGTGAGGGAGGGGCAGGCGGGCAGAGTGGGGTCCCTGCCTGGGCTCCACAGGGAGCCCCTGGGCCAGAGCTGTGGGGGTTCAGCAGGAAGGCTGACGGCGCTGGGCCCGCAGGGGCCTGTTAGGAAGCACAGCGGGGAGGCCCCATTTCGTGAAGAATGAAGACTTCCTGGGCGCACTCAGTGAGACGCGTGTGTGACCCGTGAGGCATGAACTGCACGTTTGAAAGGTTCTGAGGAAGCCTGAATAGACGGGATCGCTGAGCGGCGCAGCCGTCTGCCTGCCGGCGGTTCCGTCTGGCACCTTGCCCTCCGATGTGTTTGCAGCCAGTGCTCTCTGTTTTCAGAAGTGAGCGGGCAGGCACGTCCCCACCATGGGAAGGAGGCTGTGGACCCCAGGCCAGGCCGGGCGCGCGGCGGCGACCCCTCGCACCTGCACGCCATGAGCGTGGCGCAGCCTGTGCGGTTCGGCAGTAAGTTGCAGGCCTGCCCTGGCGCTGACCCGGGGCGCACCCCACGGGCACCCCGAAACCCCTTCAGGCCTCCTCTGGTGGCTGAGGCGGCAGGGTGACCTGCCCAGGGCCTCCTGGCCAGGTGGGAAAGCCAAGACCAGCACCAGGCCCTGGAGCTTTTCCCCACGCAGTGCTTGCCACTTGGGGCCCAGGTGGATCGCCTTTTGGTCTGTGGAGGAGGCCGCCCTGCCTCTGCTTAAAAAAAATTGTTAGTAACTAGTTACTTAGTGACCTTCCTACAGCCTCAGCTCAGAAGAGTGCAGGAAGACTGAAGGGCGGCCACGGCCTGAGCAGCTGGGAGCAGATGGGCGTGGGCCTGGGTGGGGCGCTCCGCCGCCTGCCCGGGGGCCCGCCATCCTGTCTGCCGCTTTACCCAGTGGGCGCAGCGGCCCATCCTGACCACCCCAGCCCCCCATCAGCAAGCCCGCACCCCCAGCCTCAGTGTCCCCCCACAGCCTCAGTGTCCCCACTCAGTGTCCCCACAGCCTCAGTGTACCCCTCAGTGTCCCCCCTCAGTGTCCCCCCTCAGTGTCCCCCCTCAGTGTCCCCACAGACTCAGTGCCCCCCTCAGTGTCCCCTCAGTGTCCCCTCAGTGTCCCCTCAGTGTCCCCACAGACTCAGTGTACCCCTCAGTGTCCCCACAGACTCAGTGTCCCCCCTCAGTGTCCCCTTCAGTGTCCCCATAGACTCAGTGTACCCCTCAGTGTCCCCACAGCCTCAGTGTACCCCTCAGTGTCCCCCCCTCAGTGTACCCCTCAGTGTCCCCCCTCAGTGTCCCCCCTCAGTGTCCCCCCTCAGTGTCCCCCCCTCAGTGTCCGCCCTCAGTGTCCCCTCAGTGTCCCCCCTCAGTGTCCCCACAGCCTCAGTGTCCCCCCTCAGTGTCCCCCCTCAGTGTCCCCCCTCAGTGTCCCCACAGACTCAGTGTCCCCTCAGTGTCCCCCCTCAGTGTCCCCACAGCCTCAGTGTACCCCCTCAGTGTCCCCCCTCAGTGTCCCCACAGCCTCAGTGTACCCCTCAGTGTCCTCCCTCAGTGTCCCCTCAGTGTCCCCCCTCAGTGTCCCCACAGCCTCAGTGTCCCCCCTCAGTGTCCCCCCTCAGTGTCCCCTCAGCCTCAGTGTCCGCCCTCAGTGTCCCCTCAGTGTCCCCCCCTCAGTGTCCCCACAGCCTCAGTGTCCCCCCACAGCCTCAGTGTCCCCACTCAGTGTCCCCCCTCAGTGTCCCCACAGACTCAGTGTACCCCTCAGTGTCCCCCCTCAGTGTCCCCACCCTCAGTGTTCCCCCCTCAGTGTCCCCACAGCCTCAGTGTCCCCTCAGTGTCCCCCCTCAGTGTCCCCTCAGCCTCAGTGTCCCCCCTCAGTGTCCCCACAGACTCAGTGTACCCCGCAGTGTCCCCACAGACTCAGTGTCCCCCCTCAGTGTCCCCCCTCAGTGTCCCCCCTCAGTGTCCCCTCAGCCTCAGTGTCCCCCCTCAGTGTCCCCCTCAGTGTCCCTCCTCAGTGTCCCCCTCAGTGTCCCCCCTCAGTGTCCTCCCTCAGTGTCCCCCTCAGTGTCCCCTCAGTGTCCCCCCTCAGTGTCCCCCTCAGTGTCCCCCCTCAGTGTCCCCCCTCAGTGTCCCCCCTCAGTGTCCCCCTCAGTGTCCCCCTCAGTGTCCCCCTCAGTGTCCTCCCTCAGTGTCCCCTCAGTGTCCCCCCTCAGTGTCCTCCCTCAGTGTCCCCCCTCAGTGTCCCCCCTCAGTGTCCCTCCCTCAGTGTCCCCTCAGTGTCCCCCTCAGTGTCCCCTCAGTGTCCCCCCTCAGTGTCCTCAGCCCTCAGTGTCCCCCTCAGTGTCCTCCCTCAGTGTCCCCCCTCAGTGTCCCCCCTCAGTGTCCTCCCTCAGTGTCCCCTCAGTGTCCCCCTCAGTGTCCTCCCTCAGTGTCCTCCCTCAGTGTCCCCCTCAGTGTCCCTCAGCCTCAGTGTCCCCCCTCAGTGTCCCCACAGACTCAGTGTACCCCTCAGTGTCCCCACAGCCTCAGTGTACCCCTCAGTGTCCCCCCCTCAGTGTCCCCCCTCAGTGTCCCCTCAGCCTCAGTGTCCCCACAGCCTCAGTGTACCCCTCAGTGTCCCCCCTCAGTGTCCCCCCTCAGTGTCCCCACAGCCTCAGTGTCCCCCCTCTGTCCCCTCAGTGTCCCCCCTCAGTGTCCCCACAGCCTCAGTGTCCCCCCTCAGTGTCCCCACAGCCTCAGTGTCCCCCCTCAGTGTCCCCCCCTCAGTGTCCCCCCTCAGTGTCCCCCCTCAGTGTCCCCACAGACTCAGTGTCCCCTCAGTGTCCCCCCTCAGTGTCCCCACAGCCTCAGTGTACCCCTCAGTGTCCCCCCTCAGTGTCCCCACAGCCTCAGTGTACCCCTCAGTGTCCCCACAGACTCAGTGTCCCCTCAGTGTCCCCCCTCAGTGTCCCCACAGCCTCAGTGTACCCCTCAGTGTCCCCCCTCAGTGTCCCCACAGCCTCAGTGTACCCCTCAGTGTCCCCCCTCAGTGTCCCCACAGCCTCAGTGTACCCCTCAGTGTCCCCCCTCAGTGTCCCCCCCTCAGTGTCCCCCCCCTCAGTGTCCACCCTCAGTGTCCCCTCAGCCTCAGTGTCCCCCCTCAGTGTCCCCCTCAGTGTCCCCACAGCCCTCAGTGTACCCCTCAGTGTCCTCCCTCAGTGTCCCCTCAGTGTCCCCCCCTCAGTGTCCCCACAGCCTCACTGTACCCCTCAGTGTCCCCCCCTCAGTGTCCCCCCCTCAGTGTCCCCTCAGCCTCAGTGTCCCCCCTCAGTGTCCCCCCTCAGTGTCCCCACAGCCTCAGTGTCCCCTCAGTGTCCCCCCTCAGTGTCCCCCCTCAGTGTCCCCTCAGTGTCCCCCCTCAGTGTCCCCTCAGTGTCCTCCCTCAGTGTCCCCACAGCCTCAGTGTCCCCCTCAGTGTCCCCCCTCAGTGTCCCCCCTCAGTCCCTCAGTGTCCCCCCTCAGTGTCCCCCCCTCAGTGTCCCCCCTCAGTGTCCCCCCTCAGTGTCCCCACAGACTCAGTGCACCCCTCAGTGTCCATCCCTCAGCTGATCCCCCCTCAGACTGTCCCCCTCAGTGTCCCCCCCTCAGTGTCCCCACCAGACTCAGTGCCCCCATCAGTCGTCCCCCCTCAGTGTCCCCCCTCAGTGTCCCCCCTCAGTGTCCCCACAGATCAGTCGCCCCCCTCAGTGTCCCCCCCTCAGTGTCCCCACAGACTCAGTGCCCCCCTCAGTGTCCCTCAGTGTCCCTCAGTGTCCCCCCTCAGTGTCCCCCCTCAGTGTCCCCCCTCAGTGTCCCCACAGACTCAGTGCCCCCCTCAGTGTCCCCCCCTCAGTGTCCCCTCAGTGTCCCCCCTCAGTGTCCCCTCAGGTGTCCCCCTCAGTGTCACCCCTGTGCCCCCTCAGTGTCCCCCCTCAGTGTCCCCCCTGTGTCCCCTCAGTGTCCCCCTCAGTGTCCCCCCTCAGTGTCCTCCCTCAGTGTCCCCTCAGTGTCCCCCCTCAGTGTCCCCCCCTCAGTGTCCCCTCTGTGTCCCCCCTGTGTCCCCTCAGTGTCCCCCCTCAGTGTCCCCTCAGTGTCCCCCCTCAGTGTCCCCCCTCAGTGTCCTGTCCCCCCTCAGTGTCCCCCCTGTGTCCCCTCAGTGTCCCCCCTCAGTGTCCCCCCTCAGTGTCCTCCCTCAGTGTCCCCTCAGTGTCCCCTCAGTGTCCTCCCTCAGTGTCCCCCCTCAGTGTCCCCCCTGTGTCCCCTCAGTGTCCTCCCTCAGTGTCCCCTCTCAGTGTCCCCCCTCAGTGTCCCCACAGACTCAGTGCCCCCCTCAGTGTCCCCCCTGTGTCCCCCCTCACTGTACCCCCCTCAGCCTCAGTGTCCCCCCTGTGTCCCCCCTCAGTGTCCCCACAGCCTCAGTGTCCCCTCAGTGTCCCCCCAGTGTCCCCCCTCAGTGTCCCCTCAGCCTCAGTGTCCCCCCTCAGTGTCCCCCCTCAGCCTCAGTGTCCCCTCAGTGTCCCCCCTCAGTGTCCCCACAGCCTCAGTGTCCCCCCTCAGTGTCCCCTCTGTGTCCCCCCTTAGTGCCCCCCCAGGCCCCCGAGCCGTGTGGCCGGCGCTGTGTGGTGGCCTGGCGGGTCCTGACTGGGGCCGCCTGCCCGTCCTGCATGTTTCCTAGGGAAGTGTCCCCCTCAGTGTCCCCCCTCAGTGCCCCCCCAGGCCCCTGAGCGTGGCTGCCGCTGTGTGGTGGCCTGGCGGGTCCTGACTGGGGCCGCCTGCCCGTCCTGCATGTTTCCTAGGGAAGTGTCCCGCGGGGTGGCACCATTATGAGGGCACGGCCAGCTGCTACCGTGTCTACCTGAGCGGCGAGAGCTACTGGGACGCGGCGCAGACCTGCCAGCGCGTGAACGGCTCCCTGGCCACCTTCTCCACCGACCAGGAGCTGCGCTTCGTGCTGGCCCAGGAGTGGGAGCAGCCGGAGCGGAGCTTCGCCTGGCAGGACCAGCACAAGTGAGCCGGGCGGGCCTGGGCCGCAGGGCACGTGGGGCGCATGGAGGGCGTCAGGGTGGGGGCTCGCAGCGGCGGCTCTCAGAGGGCAGGGATGGCGCCTGCGGTGGCGCCTTGGGCCAGCCCCTTCCGCTGGCCCGCTCGATGCTTCTGCTGCAGCTGCAGGAGGTCTGGGCCCAAGTCAGGACGGACTGCTCCATGTGGGACTCTATGGTGGATGGATGGTGGATGGGGTCCTTCTGAGAACCTGGGTTGGGCCAGGCCTGTGCCCAGTGCCCCCATGGGCCTGCTCGTCCCTTCCTGAAACACCGCGGGGACCCTGGGGTGACCAGGACATGTGCTGCTCTGAGCCTGGCTCTACGCCTGTGGGCTCTGCAGTGTCGGAGAGAATGTGTGGACACCAGTCCACAACCAGCCTCTCCCCAGCCCAGCTCGGGGCTTTGTTCTGGGGCCGGTGGGAGCTGCGGACCCATCCACACTGCCGGGGTGGGCCCCAGGGCACCCTCCCATGGGGCATGGACCACAGTGTGGCCAGAGCCCATGAGGGCAGGGGCTGGCACAGTGCCTGGTCGGGGTCCAGGTGTCTGCCCGGTGATCTTAGAAGCCCATAGCTCGCGCGGTGGTGGTGAGTGCTTACAGAAGGGGGAGGGCAGGCCGTGCCCTCAGGTGGGTGCACGCAAGTGGGGCTGCAGGGGCCGCGGGTGTCCCCAGGGCCGGGCGGGGCGCCCCTGAGTGCCAGCCAGGTGGGGCCTGGTGGCACGCTGCCCTGGGGCTGGGGGTCCATAGGGCCCACAACGCGGGCCCTAGGATGGTTTTGCTTAGATGGGATCTGTCTGGTAAGATTCGCGGATAAGAGCAGTCTTGGCAGGAGTCACCCAAGATGAAAACTTCCTCTGATAGGTGAATTTGTATAGAATTTTAATACATTTTATTAAAACTAAGTACCAGCCTTTGAAAAGACCATTCATGCTTTTGAGGCTCACATTGTAAACGTCAGCGAAAGTATTAAAGGTACACACTCAGAGCGGGCGCCTCCTGCAATCTGCCTTCCTGCAGGCTGTGGGTCGGCTACCAATACGTCGTCACTGGCCGGAACCGCTCCTTAGAAGGACACTGGGAGGTGGCGTCCAAAGGTGAGGCTCCCTGGCCTTTGCGCAGACGCCCTGAACTCAGCTGCCCGAGCTCTCCTGGCAGGCAGCCTGGAGTGTGGGCGCCGTGACTGACACAGCAGAGCCCCCGGGGCCCCGCCCCTCCCAGCTGCTGGGGTGAGCCCCTCACCCGCAGAGTGCCGGCGTGTCCCCCGGGGAGGAAGGGGCATCCTCACCCGTCCCATGGGCGCTGCTGACCCCCGAAGCGTGTCCCTGCCCCCGCCCCCCGGGCCCATGCAGAGCTGCGCACAGAGGAACGGAGGCGGGCGGTCCCTGTGATGCCGTCTGTCCGTCCGTCCGCCCTGCAGGCTCCTCGGAGGTGCTGCTGCCTCCGGACCCCGTCTTGGCGGCGGCCACGGCGGAGGGCGACAGCGTGTTCTGTGCGCAGCTGCAGTGCTTCCACTTCCCCACGCTGCGCCACCACGACCTGCACAGCTGGCGCGCCGAGAGCTGCCAGGACAAGTCCTCGTTCCTGTGCAAGAGGAGTGAGCGGGGCCCGCCCCCGGGGGGCCTCTCAGCCCACCCGCCCCGCCCCCAGGGGGGGTCCTCTCAGCCCACCCGCCCCGCTCCCGGGGGCGTCCTCTCAGCCCACCCGCCCCGCCCCCGGGGGCGTCCTCTCAGCCCACCCGCCCCGCCCCCGGGGGCGTCCTCTCAGCCCACCCGCCCCGCCCCCGGGGGCGTCCTCTCAGCCCACCCGCCCCGCCCCCGGGGGCGTCCTCTCAGCCCACCCGGCCCGCCCCCGGGGGGGCCTCTCAGCCCACCCGCCCCGCCCCCGGGGGTCCTCTCAGCCGGGGGTCCTCTCAGCCCACCCGCCCCGCCCCCGGGGGGGCCTCTCAGCCCACCCGCCCCGCCCCCGGGGGGGTCCTCTCAGCCCACCCGCCCCGCCCCCGGGGGGGTCCTCTCAGCCCACCCGCCCCGCCCCCGGGGGGTCCTCTCAGCCCACCCGCCCCGCCCCCGGGGGCGTCCTCTCAGCCCACCCGCCCCGCCCCCGGGGGTCCTCTCAGTCCACCCGCCCCGCCCCCGGGGGTCCTCTCAGTCCACCCGCCCCGCCCCCGGGGGCGTCCTCTCAGCCCACCCGCCCCGCCCCCGGGGGTCCTCTCAGCCCACCCGCCCCGCCCCCGGGGGCGGTCCTCTCCGCCCACCCGCCCCGCCCCCGGGGGCGTCCTCTCAGCCCACCCGCCCCGCCCCCGGGGGCGTCCTCTCAGCCCACCCGCCCCGCCCCCGGGGGCGTCCTCTCAGCCCACCCGGCCCGCCCCCGGGGGGGCCTCTCAGCCCACCCGCCCCGCCCCCGGGGGTCCTCTCAGCCGGGGGTCCTCTCAGCCCACCCGGCCCGCCCCCGGGGGGGTCCTCTCAGCCCACCCGCCCCGCCCCCCTGGGGGGGGTCCTCTCAGCCCACCCGCCCCGCCCCCGGGGGGGCCTCTCAGCCCACCCACCCCGCCCCCGGGGGTCCCCTCAGCCGGGGGTCCTCTCAGCCCACCCGCCCCGCCCCCGGGGGGGCCTCTCAGCCCACCCGCCCCGCCCCCGGGGGGGTCCTCTCAGCCCACCCGCCCCGCCCCCGGGGGGGTCCTCTCAGCCCACCCGCCCCGCCCCCGGGGGGGGTCCTCTCAGCCCACCCGCCCCGCCCCCGGGGGGGTCCTCTCAGTCCACCCGCCCCGCCCCCGGGGGTCCTCTCAGCCGGGGGTCCTCTCAGCCCACCCGCCCCGCCCCCGGGGGGGTCCTCTCAGCCCACCCGCCCCGCCCCCGGGGGGGTCCTCTCAGCCCACCCGCCCCGCCCCCGGGGGTCCTCTCAGTCCACCCGCCCCGCCCCCGGGGGTCCTCTCAGTCCACCCGCCCCGCCCCCGGGGTCGTCCTCTCAGCCCACCCACCCCGCCCCCGGGGGGGCCTCTCAGCCCACCCGCCCCGCCCCCGGGGGGGGTCCTCTCAGCCCACCCGCCCCGCCCCCGGGGGGGGTCCTCTCAGCCCACCCGCCCCGCCCCCGGGGGGGGTCCTCTCAGCCCACCCGCCCCGCCCCCGGGGGCGTCCTCTCAGCCCACCCGCCCCGCCCCCGGGGGGGTCCTCTCAGCCCACCCGCCCCGCCCCCGGGGGGGCCTCTCAGCCCACCCCCCCCGCCCCCCTGGGGTCTCTCAGCCCACCCGCCCCGCCCCCGGGGGGGGTCCTCTCAGCCCACCCACCCCGCCCCCGGGGGCGTCCTCTCAGCCCACCCGCCCCGCCCCCGGGGGCGTCCTCTCAGCCCACCCCCCCCGCCCCCGGGGGGGTCCTCTCAGCCCACCCGCCCCGCCCCCGGGGGCGTCCTCTCAGCCCACCCGCCCCGCCCCCGGGGGCGTCCTCTCAGCCCACCCGCCCCGCCCCCGGGGGGGTCCTCTCAGCCCACCCGCCCCGCCCCCGGGGGTCTCAGTACATCCGCCCCCAGGGGGCCGCAGGGACCCCTCAGCACTCCTGACTCTCTGGGGGCCTCTGACCTGGAGGCGCCTGGGGCCTGGGCAGTGGTGTCCCCTGTGACCCCTCGCTCTTTCCCAGGGTAGATGGAGGCCCCGCCGCGCCTCGTGTGTCCAGAGCCCCGACTCCCTCACCTCGCCTGCTCTCCGCAGCCCCAGCACCCCTAGCCTGTAGTGCCAGGGCTCTCCCGGGTGGCTGACGTGCAAGTCCCCTGTGCCTGTCGCAGGTCAGACGTGTGTGGACATCAAGGACAACGTGGTGGACGAAGGCTTCTACTTCACCCCCAAAGGGGACGACCCGTGCCTGAGCTGCACCTGCCACGGTGGGGAGCCCGAGATGTGCGTGGCCGCTCTGTGTGAGCGGCCGCAAGGTTGCCAGCAGTACCGCAAGGACCCCAAGGAGTGCTGCAAGTTCATGTGCCTGGACCCAGGTGAGGCCCGCGCCCGGGGCCAGGCTCCTCTCCACCCGGAGCCGGCTTACACCTCTGCCTCCCCTGGAGCACTTCTGTGTCTGTGTGTGGTGCTGGGAGGAGCTTAAGAAAAAGAAGAGGCACTGTCCACAGTCCTGACACAGAGCTCCCCGCTTGGTGGTGCCCCCGGGTGGATGTCAGGGGTGGGTGGTTATGTGGTGACCTGTCCTTCCGTCTCCTTACATTTACTCTGAGGTGTACGTCTCGTAGAGTAGGCACACCATCTGTATGCTACGAGTGTAAGATGCCGATGAAAGAAAGGCATGAGTATACCATGTTCATGGATCAGAAGACAGTTATCAGTAGGAGGTGAGTTCTCCCTCAGATTACCTATGGATTCTGCACAGTCTCAACCAGAATTCCAGCAGAGTTTTTTGTAGATGTTGACAAGCTGATTCTAAAATTTATGTGGAATGGCAAAGGAAGTAGAATAGCCAAACCAGTTTTTGAAAAGAAGAAAGTTAGAGGGTTCACAGTACCTGGTTTAAAACTCACTCTGTAGTCGTAGGAATCAAACGGTGATTTCAGCAGCTGACACGTAGATCGGTGGAACAGAAGAGTCTAGAAATAGTCCATGTACGAGTCAACTGATACTTAACAGCAGTACAAAAGCAGCTCAGTGAGGAAGGTTGAACTTGGAACAAATGGTCCCGGAGCAGTTGGAAATCCTGAAGCCAGACAAAAGTCACCAAATGAACCTTACACTACACTCCCTGCTGTGTTTTGAATCGATGCCAAAATGTTCACACACCCATCTAAACCTTCATAAAGCTTCCAGAAGCACGCGCACGTTCTTTTATTTTTAAGTTTTAAATATTGACCGAGGTTTAGTTGGTTTGCCATGTTTTCGTTTGAGGTGTCCAGCAGAGTGGATGAGTTGCACACACAGCCACTTTTTTTAAGGTTCTTTTCCCCTATGGGTCATTATAGAGTGCTGAGAGGCGTTCCCTGTGCTGTCCAGTAGGTTCTTCCTATCTGCTTTATGATAATGCGTAGTGTGTCTGTATGTCAGTCCCAGTCTCACAGTTGATGCCTCCCCAGCATACGTTCTTTTAAAATTAAGTCTTTTAAAAGAAAAAACAAGAAAAATCTTTGTGACCTTGGGATATACAGCATTTTTTAGATTAAAAGAAAACATTAATAGATCACACTTCATCAAAATCAGAAACTTCTGTTCATGGAAGATCCTTGAGGAAATGAAGAGATAAAGCACCAACAGAGAAAGACAGATGAGACCCCAGAGCTCTTTTGTGCAGAGTATGGAAAGACTCAACTGAAAAATATGCAAGTAGGCCACCCAGAGGAAGATCAGGCTGCCTCCTGCCTCGAGGGTATGGGCCAGGAGCTGAGGGGCGCGTCTGTGCACTGGCCTGTCCCAGAGCCGCCTCAGAGACTGGGCCCCGATGCCCACCGCCTGTGCCCGGACAACAGTGGGCAGCCCCCCCGGGCAGGGCCCAAGCACCTGCAGGGCCTGGGCGGCCTCTGTCCCCAAGGACACTGCTCTCCTCTGCATCTGCTTGCTGGTGCCTCCTGCTGCCGAGTGCCGGGGACAGCCATCAGGGGCCTTGACCGTGTCCTGGGGTCTCCCTCTGGCTGGGTAGGAATCCGTTATTGCAGAGAGCGCGCCCCATGCTGGGACCTCTGAGCTCACCACAGGTCAGCAGATGCCCCGGCCGCCCCCCCCCCGACAGGCGGGATCTGGAGGGGCTGTGCCCTTTCACACACTGCTCCCCAGCGTCTCAGCAGGACACACAGCCTGCAGGGGGAGCCCGTGTGAGCCTGGCCGTGAAGCGTGTCCTTAGGCTGTGGTTGGGTGCCTGCCCGTGTGGCAGAGGCAGGGGGTCAAGAGGGGACCTGGAGGCTCCACACTCAGGCCACCCCTGCCCTGGGAAGCCCCCTGGTCACGCTGGGTCTGGGGGCAGGCGTTCTGATGCTGCGACGTGATGCCCATGACCGCTGCATGGGCGAGAGCCCGGGGCTGCCGACCCTGCCCTCTGCCCCCACCACGCCCAGCAGGCCTGGTATGCATCGGGCAAGGTGGCCAGGCCCTGGGCCGGTGCCGCCAGAGTGCTGAACCGCATCCCCGCCACGCCCACCAGAGGTGTCACCAGATGCTGCCACGGTCCCCCGGGGTGCGGAGGCACCGGCCCATAGCAGAGCAGCAGCAGTCCTCCCAGGGTGGAGGACTTCAGGATGCCCGGCTGGCGGGGTGGGTTGGAGCCCACCAGAGCCTCTGCCCTGAGGCGTGCGGTGCAGGTGTAGGGCCGGCTCCAGCCCCAGGGAGCTGCTGGGGGTCCTGGGCCCTCCCCCCAGAGCAGGCCCTGCCAGACTTGGTCTGGTCGGTCGGACCATGACCCAGGGGAGAAATGAAGGCAGGGGCCCCGAGGGGAGGACGTCCTTTCTGGCTGGCCACCTCTCCCTCCTGTGGGACCCCCGGTGCGCAGTGGAGCCCCTGCAGAGGCCCTGGCTCCCCCCCCCCCCAGAGAGGGCCAGCAGGTGGGTGGGCACAAGGAAGTAAGGAATGAGAAGAGCCCCTGGCAGGGCAAGGGGAAGTGGGGGCTGGGAACCGGGACTCTGGGGTCCTGGGGGCACCCCCAGACCCTCTGATCACCTGGGGGCTCCCGGTGAGCCCAGCCTCCGTGAGCACTGTGGTGTGGGGCAGGCAGAGCTCTGTGGCCAGGCCTAAACTTGGACAACTGACCTCAGCTCCCTGCCCAGGATGCTGCTCCCTGTTGGGCCCTGTGGCCAGCAAGGTCCTGCTCAGCCCGGTGATAATGGACAGGTGGGGCAGAGCTGAGGCTAGGCTGCAGTCCCACGGCACTGGGGGATCGGGGGCACGGAACCCCTGAGCGCTGCCCTCCTGCCCGCAGACGGCGGCAGCCTGCTGGACTCCATGGCCAGCGGGATGCGCCTCATCGTCAGCTGCGTGTCGTCCTTCCTCATCCTCTCTCTGCTGCTCTTCATGGTCCACCGGCTGCGCCAGAGGCGCCGAGAGCGCATCGAGTCCCTGATCGGGGCAAACCGTGAGTGTCCTGGCCAGCCATGGCCCCTGTCGGAGGAGGGAGGTGGCGCTGCCCGCCCCCACCCTCAGCGTCCCTGTGGTGGGAGGGGCGCCAGCCCCTGGGCCGTGTGGGCAGCTTTTGGGCCGCCTGCCCTGGAGACCCGGGTGCGCGTGGCTGGTGGCCGCTTCGGGGTGTGGCCCACCCTTGGCGCAAGTGGTTGCCCATCCTCCCGTGCCACATAGCTTCCGAGACCCCTTCTCACCAGGTGAGCGAGCGGCCGGGCTGCGGGTCCAGGACGCGGGGCCTCGGGTGTGAAGGACTCACCTCACGTGGGCGGCGAGGCTCTCCGCGACCCTCCTGGGGGTGGAGCTGCGGGGTGGGCGTCAGGCCGGGGTCGTCGGAGCCAGGCTGTCACGGACTGTGGCGCGGGGACAGGTGGCAGCCGGAAAGGGCATGTGGCTGCTGGGGTGCGTGGCTCCGCACCTGGGGGGTCCAGCCCGAGTGACAGCCCCACACCCCTCTCCCCGCCCAGTGCACCACTTCAACCTCGGCCGCAGGATCCCCGGCTTTGATTATGGCCCTGATGGCTTCGGCACGGGCCTCACACCCCTGCACCTTTCTGACGACGGGGAAGGTGGGACTTTCCACTTCCACGATCCCCCTCCGCCCTACACTGCGTACAAGTACCCGGACATTGACCAGCCTGATGATCCGCCGCCACCCTACGAGGCCTCCATCAACCCAGACAGCGTGTTCTACGACCCCGCAGGTGATCCTCGGGCATGGGAGCCTGCAGCATAGGCCCCATTCTTCCCGTTAAGGTGGCCCCGCTGCCCGGGTGGGCGGGCTCACCCTGTTCCTGCCTGCCTCCCGGGACTCCTCAGCTGGGTCCTGTGGGGAGGGTGTCCCGGGCGGGGTGCACGTGTGGCGAGCTGACGCCACGCCCCGCGGCGGGCCCTCCTGTCTGCGGGAAGAGAGCCGATGAGTGAATGAGTGAGTCTGGTCTGTCTGACGCTGTGAAAGACCAGTCTTCAGGGGGCACAGAGGGACACCGGGTGCCCGTCCACAGCCTGGCCTGGACGCACACAGGAGTCCCTACCGAGTCCCCATGTGTCACACACGTGTGTGGTCACAGACACGACGTGGCAGGCGGGCTTTGCAAGGCCGGCGCTGCCATGACCCGGTCTGTTAGGTCAGCGTTCCCTCGGGTGTGGCCGCCATAGGCAGGAAACTCTTGGACCTGACTTCTGCCCTGGGGAGAGGTTGTCGCCGCCTGCTGGCTGGGACGAGGAAGAGCGAGGGGTGCCCCTGGGACAGCGGGTCCCTGACGCCTCCAAGGGCGGGACAGCAGGAGTGGGTGTGCACGGGGCCTCAGCCTTGGTCCCCCGGCCCCAGCGTCCAGCGCACATATGGGAGTCGGGGCTGCCCTGCCCCCTTCAGGCAGGCTGTTCTGGGGACCCCTGCCCTGGCCGTCACCCTCTCCTGCCCCCGTGTCCCAGCCTGTGCCTCGTGCGTGTGAGTGAGGACCCCCTTTGTTCTGCTGTCAAAGCGTGTTCCTTCCCCCATGCATACCCACTGGGGTCTGCTCACAGCGGGACCCACGCTTGCCCCCACACGGTGCGGCTGCTGGGAGCCGCCCCACCCCGCTGACACCCGTCTCCTCCCTCCCGCAGATGACGACGCCTTTGAGCCGGCGGAAGCGACCCCTCCCGCCACTGGGGACGGCAGCGGGGAGGGCACGGTGCCCCGGCACCCGGAGCGCACCCCCAGGGCCCCTCTGGCAAACCTGGAAGACTCGGCCGACAGCAGCAGCGCCCTCCTGGTGCCACCTGAGCCCTGCCCGGGTGGGGGCGCCCCTGCCCCAGAAGCGCTGCCAGGGGGCGGCCGGCATAGCCGAGGTTCCCTCAACACCGTGGTGTAGAGGGCAGCTCACGGCCCCGACGGGCAGGGCACCTGTCCGCCCTGAGAAAGACACTGGTGTCCATGGGCAGCGTGAGGACCAGAGGCAGCCTGGGCCCGGGCCCGCGCGCACATGCGGCTCCCAGGGAGCACCCAGCGCATCCCACCCGCTCTCCAGGCTCCCTGAGGCCTCAGACACGGGCAACTTCCGATTCCTGTCTCTCTGTCAACATCGAGGGCTGGCAGGGTTCACAGAGGGGGCGCCGCGGGCTGCCGTGGGGAGGGTCACCCCGGCTCTGCTGGGCTTGACTGTTGCCCCGGTGTGGGCACACCTGATCTGAGGACTGATGGCCTGGGCGGGCGCATTGGAGGCTGCTCTGGGGGCACCCCCAGCTCCTGTTGTCACACAGTGGGCCTGGCCTGGGGCCCTTCTGCCGAGGCCCTGAGTGGGGCTGCCAGCTCTGTGCTGTGTTCCCCGCTGGGCTCCGTGAAGCCAGGTGCCCGCCCTGAGGCTCCCCCTGCACCAGGCATGGCGCCCCCGCAGACCTGGAGCCAGGCGGAGGCCTCCAGCCTGCCCGGGTGTCCCGCCCTGGGCCTCGCTTCGGTGGGAGCATGGGTGCCCTCGCTCCTGCTGGCCCTGCCCCCACCCCACCTTGTGTGTGCCATAAAGGGTCGTGTCCCTGGGGGGAGGGGCTGAAACTCACGTCCTGGGCTGTCACCTGGAAGCCCGATTCCTGCCCACCACCGCCATCACCGGAACCCGGTGGCCGCATGCCACCTTCCTGTCCCCAGCAGCAGGGTGCTGGGTGCCCTGCCCCATGGGGCGTTTGACTGAGGGTCCCTGTTGCCTGCTTCTGGGCAGTGGTCTTGTCTCCTGACACGGGGCTTTTAGCATTTCTGAGGTTTGGAGATTAAGCGGGTTTTGTGCGATTTTTAGCACATCCATATCTTTTCTACGTTGAGTGTCTGGATCTTTCCTTTTCTGTGTGCATGTGTATCTGTGTCCATGTGTTTGCAGGCAGCGGCCAGCCGCAGGGACTTGCCTGGGGCCCCTCACAGCCTCTGCGGGCCAGCAGCAAGGAGGGGGTGACAGAGAGGGTGGTGCTGGGCCGTGCCGGCACAGTCTTTGTTCGGACTGTTTTCTTCCTGGGTGGCATGAGATGCTCATGTCGCCCACAGAGCAGGGCTTGGCCCACAGGAGCCAGTGCTGGAGGCCACACTGTGCCGGGGGCCGGGTGCTGCACAGGCCTGCACCCCCCACGGAGGGCCCAAGCTGCTGAAGAGGGAGCAGAAGGTGCGTCCTGCCACTGCTGTGTGCTGGCTCAGCGGTCACCATAGGCCTAGCTGGTGCGGGTGAGGGTCGTGAGCACTCTTGCTTTGGGGTGGGCACCCTGAGGGGCCTGGCCCAGGCCTGACCCGTGCGCACAGGATGTGTGGGGACCGAAGGGTGCTGGGCCAGTCAGGTGGGTGGGCCGCAGTCCGCCGAGTCCTGGCCAGCCCTGCTTGACAGTCCTGTGTGCCTGGGGGGGCTCCTGGCTGCCTGTTGCGGGTGGGTGTCCACACTCCACTGTCTCAAGGCCTGTCGATGTTTTCCTTTCACTAAGGGTTTCTAGTTTGGGTTTATTTTTGGTTGGGTTGGCACTAATTCTTAAGATGCTGTGAGAACCATTTCATCCAAATGCCAAATAAACCTGTGTTCTGGAAGAAGTGTGGACGGTCCTTGGTGCGACCCCAGCTGGGGTGGGAGGCCCCGGCCGCCTCTGGAAACCAGGACAGGCGTGGGGCTCAGAGACCCCCGTCCTGTTCTCTGACCGTGTTCTTTAGTGACTCGCCAGTTGCTGGTGTGCGGACCAGCGGGCGCCCAGCGGACTCGGCCCAGGCAGTCCTGCTGCCATCCTAACGCAGCCTCTGGCAGCGCACAGGGTCGGGAGAGGCCCTGGGGGTTGGGGAGGCGTACTGAACGCTGGCGAGCGGCAGGTGGGCCCGTCAGCACCGCGGACAGCGCTGGGGGTTGTGGGGCGCCAGCCGAGCCTCCGGGGCGACTGAGGCTTGGACCACAGCCCGGGGTCCGCTGGGCGCCAAGGCCTCCAAAGCTGCTGCAGAAGCGGGGCCCAAGCACGGGGGGGGGGGGGGGCAGCGGCCTCGTAGACCCTTTGGTCTGGCGGCCGTGGTCTCAGGATGACCTTTCCAGCTAGCCCCCCGAAAGTCAACGGCGCTGGGACCCAAGGTGCCCTCCTCATCAAGCATCGTCCTTGCTGGTGGCCTTGTGTCACTCCTGATCCCCAGCCTCCATATCCTGGACTGTAAGGGAACATGACAATAGCACCCCCCACCCAGGACACATGGATGCTAGTGGAGACCTGCTGGCGGTGGCTGCGGGCAGCCGGCCCCGCCCTGCTGTCTCCGTGGCTGGAGGAGCCGCCCCTGCGGTCCTCCCCGGGCCTGGAGCCCCGAGACCTCAGCCACGCCCCTGGCCCACCCTCCCGATAAATGCACCGCCCTTGCTCTCCGCCCGCGGGCCGGCCTTGGTGCTCGCCTTCCTTGCGGTGCGGCTGGCGGTATGCACTCTGACTCTGAACCTGCTCATCTCTGATGTTCACCCCGCGGGATGCTTCCTCTCCTCCTCATGACGCCCTGCCCCTGGCGAGGGGCGTCGTTTGAGAAGGAATGTGGAGTCGGGGAAGAGGAGACCAGGGTCTGCCTGGCATCCACTGTCTGACGACATGGCTCCCACCCTTAGACGGTGTGGGGACGGTGCTCAGGCCGGGATGGGTCCGCAGATGCCTGGTGCTACGACTCCTAGGCCCTAAGGTGTGCCGAGGACACCAAGCTGCTTGTAGCCGGTGGCCCTGTGAGCCTGCCGTGTGGCCAGCCCAAGGGGGCAGTGGTGGAGGCCCCTGGGGTGGGAGATCCTCCCCGCCCCCTTCCTGGAGAGCAGCTGCCCGAGGGGAGGGGCCGCCCCTGAGACAGTGCTGTATGCACTCTGGCCAAGCCAGGTTGGCAGGGAGGGCAGTGCTGACATGTCCAGTGGGGCCTGGGTGTGTGTGGGGCGGCCACTTCCTCTGAGCCCCCCTAGAGACCCGAACATGTTCCTCCAGGCCCCATCCATTGGAAGGAGACAGCCCCAGCCGGTGGGGCCCAGCCCAATCCCCATCAACATCCACCTTCACCGGGTCCAGTGGGACCGCACTCTCTGGCCCTTCATCTTCCAAGGCTATGACTCTGCACCTCCAGGCCTGTGGACCACCCTGCAGAATGATGGTCATACGGGTCAGCACCCAGGTCAGGATCCCCCCACGCACAGGAGCACAATCCCCCGCACAAGGATCCGGACCCCCGCACAGGAGACGAGACGCCATCCAGGGACCAAAGACCCCCCACAAGGGTCAGGAAGCCCCCCAAATGGACGAAGACTCTCTACATTTGAGGTGGGATGCCCCCACAGGAACCAAAGTCTCCATAAGTGGCACAGAAATCACACAGTGGTCGAGTCCCCAGCAGAGGTCAGGGACCCCACCCAGGGTAGCAGTCAGCCATTGTCCCCCAAGGTGCAGAAGTGAGGCCATACCCAGAGTTCAGCATGCCCGGGGCGCCTTGGAGTCACCCCAAGCTGGCAGTCACAGAGCCGAGGTGGGTCAGAACCCAGACTCCTCCCCTCCACGTAGGGAGGGGGCTTCCCCTGCCTTCCGTGGAGCGCCACACGGCCGGCCATCAGGGGCCCTGGACACCCGTGTGTCGTGTTTCCACAGAGGCCCAGCCAGGGAGCAGCCCGGCTGGACGGGGACCTTTGCTCTCACCTCATGCCCTCGTGGTGAGGGTGCCCCTCCCAGTGGACGCAGACCCGCACAGCCCCCTGGAGATGCAGGGCACCAGGGGCCCCCACCTGCCTACTGCACCCTGCCGCTGGGCTTCCCTAGGGGGCACTGGGTGAGCGGGCTCCAAGCACAGCCTGCACGGACTGCGCTGCCCCATGGAGGTGGGGAGGCAGCCAGAGTGCCCCACGGAGGCCGGGCCGGGGGAGCGGGTTGGGGGCGGCTGGGGACCTCCCAGGGTCTGTCTCTCCAGAGGCACGCGGTTCACGTGAACACCCAGGGACACCCTGAGGGCCTGGGAGTTGGGGGGCTGGCCATGCTGTTGGCCGTGAGGCGGGCCGGTGTGCCTCCTGGCGGGGAGGGAGTGCTGGGCTGGCTGTGTGATGGCCTGCTTCCAATCTAGGGGTTTTGGCTGGGCCATCAGGGCCTCCGGGATGAACGGGGCCTGGGGGCAGGTGGCCCGTGAGAAGCTGTGGAACTGCAGGGTCAGCGGGAATGGCTCTGCCCTCAGCAAGGCCCCATTCTCCTCTCTTCCCACTCGGTCTCCTCTCTGAGTGTCCCTGTGTTGACAGCCAGCCCCGCAGGAGCAGGACTCTGACAAGGCCAACTTCTGGGCGGTCTGGGTCCTGAAGACCATGTCTGCGGCAGTGGGGGATGGGGCGGCTGGTGTGGAAAGCCGCCAACTGGCCAGCACCCCCAACCCGGGGGCCTCCGTGAACCTGGAGTCCACCTTCCCGCTGGTCTCGCTGCTACCCAGCGCCTCTGGCCTCTCGCGCTTCTACGGCTAGGGCGGGGTCGCTGACCACAGCGGACTGCACGCCCATGGTGCGCTGGACAGTCTTCGAGGATGCGGCCCCCCTCCCCCAGCCCTCCCCTGGACACAGCAGCCTCTCGGCAGAGGCAGGGTCTTCACTTCCCCCAGCGCCTCAGCCTGTGGGGCAGCCCCCACCCCAGCTGGCGGGTGCAGGGCTCTGCTGGGCCTGTGGCTCTGGCAGGGCCCCTGGGATGCAGGTAGGACCCCCTTCCCACGGTATAGGAGGCACACAATGACCTTGGCCTCCTGTGGCTGGGGGCAGGGACGGCCTGGGTGCACCCCCGATCTCCCCAGCCTCACCCAGAAGCCCAGACTGTCCCAGGCCCTCTCAGGGGGAAAATGCGCCCACCCTGCCATCCTACACTCTATGTCTGAGTCCCCCGGTGAGATGGAAGGAGAAAGTAAGGCTGCCTGCCAGTCAGTGCCTGCAAGCACATGATTTATTCTACAAAGGAGTGGGCTGCCCAGCCCAGACACCGCGTGGTTTGGTGATGCCTCTGGCTGCCACTTTCCTGAGGCCGGGAGATGAAACGCTGCCGGTTCCTGGCTCTGTGCCGGAGGCCTCGCTGGGCAGGCGGCCCCTGGGTAAGTGAGTGACGGGCCTTCTGTACCAAGTGAGACCCGACCCAGGCGGCACGTGGGTAAACCGTGCCGTGGAGTCTGCTGTGGGTGGACACTGCCGTCACGTGACTGCCCGCGGTGAGGGTCCGTGAGTGGCCTTGCTGTCAAAGCGAAGCTGGCGGTCCTGGAGGCGCTGACCAGATGCACCGCGTCCAAGAGCAGGTGGGGCTGGTCGGGGGAGTGACGCTGGCCAGGGTCGGGCTGCTGTCCAGGGCCGGCAGTAAAATGCGCTGTGCATCGGAGCGACGCTGTCCTGGGTGAGCCGGTGTCCGGTGACTGTCCCTGCAGCCCACGTGTCCCTGGTGCCTGTTGGACTCGGTGTGTGGGTCAGGCTCGCCACCCCATCACCTGACAGCCGGTCTCCTCCCTGAGACCCTTCAAGGAAACACACGTACAACCCCTCCCCCAGGCGGGGGGCGGGAGGTGGGGGGCGAGCTTTCGCTCCGCGAGGTCTGCGGAGGCGGACAGACCTCCGACCCGGCCCCTCCCCAGCGCTGCCCGGACCAGCCGCGCTCCTCAGCCGCTTTCGGTGCCCGAGCGCTAGCGAGCTGCGTCGGAGGACCCTTCTCGCTCCGAGCCACGCCCCACGAGCCCCAGTCCATTTCGGAGTAGCAAAGCCGGGTGACCAGCGGCGCCGCCCCCGGCCCTCGCCCCAGGCTTAATCTCCGCCGCTCTGCGGGGCCCCGGGTGGTACCGGGGTCTTTTTGAGGTTCTTCCTGGCCGGGGCCCTGTTCGCGCCGCCGTCGGCCGGGCCGTCTGAGGCGTCGTCGGTGGGCCTGGCGCCCGCCGCCAGGGCGTTCACAGTGCCCAGTGCCCGCAGCAGGGCCGGGCCTCGGGGGACGCGGGGCTCGCGGCGGGCGGCGGGTGGAGGCGGCAGCAGCGCGCGCAGGGCGTCCAGCTCGGCCCGCAGCTCCGCGCGCAGCGCCTCCAGCCCCGCGCCCAGCTCCGCGCGCATGGCCGCCAGGCCCTCCTGCAGCCGCCGCTCGCTCACCTCCAGGACACCCGCCGGGTAGGTGGCCCCGCCGCGCGGTTCGCCGCACACGGAGCACACGGAGCCGCGGCTGCGCTCCTCCGCCTGCTCCCCGGTCTCCGCCGCCCCCGCCGCGGCCCCCGCGCGCTCCACCAGCCGTAGCAGTCGGGGCGCGTCGGCCCGCGCCGCCGCCTCAGCCCGGAGCTGGCCCCGCAAGCGAGCCAGGCGGCCCGGGCCGCGGGCTTCGTCGGGGACCGGCCCATTGGGCTGCGGCCCCGGGTCCCGCCGGCGGCCCACCGCGCGTCGCAGCGCCTCGCCGGCGCCGTAAGCGCTGCGCGCCTGGACCCACGGGCGCCGGGGCTCTGCCGCCATCCTCTTGGCCACCGCCTCCACCGCCGCTTCCAGAGCCCGGCCGGGCCTGAGCCCCATCCTGCAGCCTAGCGACCAATGGGGCCCGGGCGACGCTCCGTGGAGAGGGCCCCGGGGGGACGGCTGTGGGAACGACCGAAGCCTCGCGGGATCCGGCCTGGGGCTCGGGGAACCCAGGCAGGCCTGAGACCCAAGGAGCCAAGGGAACGGCGCCGCGGGTATAAGCGTGCAGGGCTTGCCCGAGAGACCACGTTGTCAGTGGGTCCCCACAGGGGGCTTGGACAGGCTTCAGACAGAAGCGATGGGGACGTGGAGACACCCAAACCCAAACGGGGAACCGAGCTCATCCTCTGCTCAAAGCCACTGTCCCGGCCCACTCAGGGCAGGAAAACAAGTGCGGTCCCGGCCCCAGCCTCGCCCACTGGCCGAAGCCCCTCCTCCCACACCAGGTCCAGGCTCTGTCTGGAACCCCCTCACTCCAGTGCACTGCCGCCCCAGCCTTCGAGCTCTGCAGGGTCCCTGGTGCGCTCTTCTGGACCCCGGCCTCCGGAGGCTGCCGAGGCCCCGCCATCTCTCCCTGTCTGTGTGCTGGTCCCGTCCTCCTCCTCCTCCCAGCGACCCCTCTCCACCCCCTAGGCCTTTGCGTTGCCTGCCTGGGGGGAACCCCTGGGCCCCCTCTCCTGGCTGCCCCCACGCATCCCTTTGGAGCAGGGCAACCTTCCGGGACCAGCTCCCCACACCTGGTAACTTGGGCCCCTCCCCCACAGCACCCTGGCAGCCAGTGAAATGGCTCTGTTCTCTTGTCCACCTGCATCCACAGCAGGGTCCCCAGCGCGGCCCCTTGGTGCTGAGCGGGCTGGGTGTCGCCGGATGGGGTCCTTGGCTGAATGCATCTGGGGCTGAGGGTCCCAGGTGGGGCTACTCCCACCAACCGTGCACCTCTCGCTTGGCCTGGCGTTCGACGCCCTCACGGATCCCTGCTGGCTCTCCCGCCCCTCGCCTCCTCACCACTGCACCCCATTTATTCTCACCCTGCTGCCATGGTACCTGCATTATTGCCCCTGCCCACCCCAGGGCCACGGACAGGGCGCTGTGGGCCCCTCTGGAGGGCAGGATCCCCCCCCCCCCACCCAGGGCATGTTGTGCTTATGGCGCCAAGGGACTAGTTAGGGCTGTGGGTGCCCTGGGATTGCCCTGGCAAATTGTGGGTGGGGAGGGCCTGGCGAGGATCCAGGCTGCACTAGGAAGGGAGATGGCAAGATAGCTGATGGGGCCTGTGTCCCCGGGACCCCCCGGGAGACTCTCTGTAGCTCTGTACTCGTGTGTGTGTGTGTGTGTGTGTGTGTGCGCGCGCGTGCTCGCGCACATATGCATGTGATTGGGGGTGCAGTCGATCCTGTCCGTGGGCAGCCGTGGCCCCAGGTCACTGTGAAGGCCCCTCTCGTTTGCTCATTGACTCATTCAGTCCTCAGAGCCTGTCACCCTGGAAGGCACAGAGGGAGGAGAGAATACGGCCTCGGTCAACCCCCCGGCCCCTCACTCCTGCTGAGTCACTGGGCCCCGGGGGACCCCCAGCATCTGGCCCTGCTGTTCCCTGGAGCCTCGTTAACCATACCCCCCCCCACCCTCCCCTCCGTAATTAAAATATGGCTCACACAGGAGCCCTGGATTGCGTCCCCAGGCCCGCCAAGCCTGGCTATGTGATCCAGGCCTCTGCCCTCTCTGAATCTCGCCTGTGGCACCCAAGAGACCCTCAGATCCCCAGGAGGGGCCGCAGGGAGGCCCTGAGGGTGGGAGCAGACGTGGGGGAGACTCCAGGATTGCTGACCGGCAGGAGGGAGTGTGAGAGCTGCGGGGGGCGAGGGTGGGCGGCCTGGGCCCCGGGCAGACAGAGGCCAACAGATTGGGTGCGACGGGGGAAAAGACAGACAGGAGAGGATCCTGAGGGCCCCGTGGGTCCTGGTGGGGCGGAGACGTGTCGGCCACGGTGAGCAGGCCGGGCCGTCAGCACACCTCTGATCCTCAGAGGCCGCGTTCAGAGTCAGGAAGCCGGCTGTGGAGACCCCAGCCCAGGCTTCATCGGTGCAGGGCCAGGGCGAAGGCAAGGCCTGGGGTGAGGGCCGGGCTGGGGCGCCCAGCCGAGGCTGTGACCACGGCTGTCGTCCCTGCGGTGGAGGGACCTATGGGTGGTGGGGGGGGGTGTGCCACACCCAGGCCTGCTCTCCAGTTCCTCCCAGGAGCTCCTGGCGGGGGTCCTGCTAGGGAGGGAGGGCTCCCTGCACGGAGGTGCTGACAGGCCCAGCTTGTGCCCCACTGCACCCCCAGCCGAGTGCCAGGGCCAGGCCAGCCATGTCCGTGGGCAGCCACCAGCTCGGGCGTCCCCAGCCCGGCTCTGCACCTTTACACTGGCCCTCCCACTGGGCCCGGCGGGAGAGTAGCTGCCCATTAGCTCGGGGAGGAAGGGGGGCCTTGGGCTTCTCCATGCGGAGAAGGGGGGGCCGTCATGCCTTGGGGCTTCCCTGTGGTCACCCCTGAGCTGTTTTCAGAGCGGCCACCCAGCCTGGAGGTTTTCTTTCCTGGGGTCTGAGGGCGGTGAGGAGCCAGGGGGTATCGCTTGCTGATGGGGTTCTGGTGGCCGGGGGGGGAACCTCGGGGCTGTAACCTCAAGGTCCTCAGGGCAGTATCTGAAGTGCAGGTGCCCAGGTTCCACCTCTAGGAGGCATAGCGCGAGTGGCTGAACGCCCACCAGGCTCGGACCCGTCGGCTTCTCAGCAGAGCTGTGTAGGTGGTGAGGCAGGCGGTCCTGAAGCCAGCGGGGACCCGGCACAGGGGCCTGAAGGGGACAGGACCTCTGAGCAGGGCACCCACGGGGTGGGGGGGGTGGTCTCGGAGCTGCTCTTGGAGGGTGCGGTGTGGGCCGGGCTCTAGGCAGGGGTGGCACTCTTGGTCTGAGCCTCTGGAGGGTGAGCAAGGGAGGCTGGCTGGGCGGGGTCTGGACCTTGGGCCCTCGGGGAGAGAAGGCGAGGCTGTGGTGCCCTGCAGTGCCCAGCATGCAGGTTGCATGGCTGGGCCTCGGTGGGCTCAGTTGCAGGTCTGGCTCGACCCACCGCACACAGTAGGCCGCTTCGTCCTGCCTCACGGGCCATGGGTGGTCCCTGGGGCCTAGCGTGTCTCTCCCACCCCCCACCCACGTCAGAGCCCAGGACGCCTGAGGCCCGAGGGGCACTCCCTCCAAGACCAGCGCCTCCTTGAAAGACAGGGTCAGAGGGGGAGTGACTCACCCAGGGTCCCAGGGCAGGAACGGGGCTTCCTGTGGGGGCTGGACCCGGGCACACGGTGCCTCGGAACGCCCCCTGCCCACCAGGCCCTGGGACTGGGCCCTGGCCTCCTGGAGGTCCTGGCCACCCCGGCGTTCCCTGGGAGCCGCCCCGGGTCAGGTGGCTCTGCAGGGAGCAGCTCTCCACCCAGCGTTGACCTTGGCTGGCCTCAGTACCTGACGATGGCCTTGCTGTCTGGCCCTGGCGTCCGTGGCCTTCACTGTCAGGCCTGGCATGGCTCTGACCTCGCCCCGTGGCCAGGGGTCACCATCTGTCCCCATCGGATCTCTCCGTACCGACAGACTGGCCGTGCCCTTCCGCTCACGCCCTGTGGGCCGCCCCAGACCTCGGTGCCGCATGGGCGCCCTTCTCCAAACCTCGGCTTCGGCCCCGACCCCTCGGGTGGGGCTGTCACACCGTCCCGCTGCCCACGCCTTCCAACCCAGGGGCCCCCCCGCCCCCCCGCACAAAGCCCAGACTCCGGCTGGTCCGCCCCTGGCCTGTGTGTGTGCGGCTCTGAGCCTCAGGCCACGGCCACCCCCCAGAAAGCTGTGCAGAGCGGCCTCCTCCTGTTCGTGTCTGAGGAGCAAAGCCTGCTCGCGCCCGCGGGTTTTCGCTCCTGTTTGCCTTTCCTTTCACAGACAGCGCCTCTCCTGCAGCTTCTGGTCACCACCCGGGCCGAGCCTCCTCCGGGGAGCCGATTCCGGCGGCGTCTGAAGACTCGACCGCCACCGGCACTGTCTGCCCCGAGGTGGCGTCACACCCCACAGGGTGAGGGCTCAGACCCACACGACCGCCCCACCCCCTTCAGACGCCCTCAGGCTCTTCCATCCCGCGGCTGAAGAGCGCGGGTCTGAGCGTGCGGTCCTGGAGGCGCCGGCCCTCCGCCCAGGCCGGCCCAGGGCGCTGGTGCCCTCCTGGGGCGGATCCGCGCCCACAGTACCCAGAGCCCGGCCGTGTCTGAGCCCCGGAACTCCCGGCCCCTCAGTGCGCGGGGTTTCTACGCGGATGGAGACGCGGCCGTCTGCAGACCCCTGCCCACCCCACCGAAGCATGGCCGGCCCGCCCTCCAGTTCCCGGGGGTCCCGGGAAGGGTGCCCTGGAGCCTTGTCCACCCCAGTCAGAGGTCGTCCAGCCTGAACTCTCCACTCACCCACCAGGTGCGCATACAGACACACACCACACATGTACCCCCCACACACACACCATACACACATACACAACATACATACACACCATACACCCCACACACACCACACACATACACACCATATACCCCACACACACCACACATGCACCACACACACACACCATACACACACACACCATACACACACACACACACACACACCACACATACACACATACACACACACACACCACACACACACACACACCATACACACACACACACCATACACACATACACACACCATACACACACACACCATACACACACACACACCATACACACACACACACACCATACACACACACACCATACACACACACACACCATACACCCCACACACACCACACACATACACACCATATACCGGACACACACCACACATGCACCACACACACACACCATACACACACACACACCATACACACACACACAGCATACACACACACACACCCACCATACACACACACACACACACACACACACACCATACATACACACCATACACCCCACACACACCACACACATACACACCATATACCCGACACACACCACACATGCACCACACACACACACCATACACACACACACACAATACACAGCATACACCCCACACGCACCACACATGCACCACACACACACTATACACGCATACACACCATACACACACACCACACAATACACACCATACACACACACACACCATACACACACACCATACACCCCACACACCACACACACGCACACATACATACCACACACAAACCACACACACCACACAGACAGTACACACACACACTACATACACACACCGCACATATCACACATACACACGCCACACACACCCCGATGCAAGTGATTTCCGCAGCCTCGGGGGGCGGGGGGCGGGGGGCGGGAGGGGCGGGGCCAGAGCGCAGGGTACTGGCCCCATAACTACACTTCCCAGAAGACTGTGCTGCACGCACGTCAGAGCGGCTCCGGCCCTGACGCCCCTGCACGGCGCAAAGGCTCCTGGGAGTTGTGCGCGTCCGTTCCGCGCATGCGCCCGTCCCGCGGCGCCCCACAAGCGCTCCTTTGTGGTGGCAGCCGCGGTCTTCCCGTGGGAGGCGGGTCGGTTCGGCCGCGCGAGCTCCTGGCCCTTCGTCGGTCCGCCGGTCCGCCCCTCACCTTTGTGCCGCCCTCGCGACCCTCAGCTCGGGGCGGCTAAGCCCGAGACCTGGTCGACCCGCCCGGACCCGGGAGGCGTGACTGACATACTGGCGGGGCGCGCCATGGGGCGGGAGCGCAGCCCGACGCGCCCGGCGCCTGCGGAGCCCTCCTGACCCCGACCAGGGGCGCGGAACCGCCCCCGCGGGGCTGCGCGAGCGTCCCCAGCCCCGGGAGCCCGGCCTGCCCCTCCCCCAGCCGCGGCGGCCGTCGAGGGAGGGCGCCATGGACGCCCCGGAGACGCGGGGGACAGGTACGGTTGGCTTGTCGGACGCGGGCCTGGGTTTGCACGGGGAGGGCGGGGGGGGGGGGCTCCCTGGAAGCGCCCCAGAGTCAGGCCGCCCCCTCCTCCCGGTGGGCACGGGGACGGGAAGGACGCCGCGTTTCCTCTGTAAGTGGCATGCGCGAGACTCCGAGTAGCAGAATTAGCTCCAGGTTCTCTGGTTGTGCCGAAGCTGGGGCTCGCCTCTGACTCCCCTTGATTCTCCCTGGGCTGGGGGTGCCTGGTGGCTGTGAACGGAACAGCCCCGTAGACTCATTTGTCTTTCCCAGATCCTGCTCGTCTCCTCAAACACATTCCAGAAGATGTATTACCTCAGGGTCTCCCGGAAGCCAGGTCGGAGGTGAGTGACTGTCCTTTTTTTTTAACATCTGGTTCTTTATGAGGAGGATTGCCTTCCTCTTTCCATCACCCAGGCCATACAGTCATCCAGGGACCCCCGATCTGGGTGCCTGTGGTGCAGTCCTCAGGAAGCTCTGGGTATGCGTGGTGAGGGGGCAGGTCCGGTGACGCCCTGGTGCGCCCTCCAGGTGCGTGTCGCTTCCAGCCTGGTACAGCCCAGCGGTCGGCCGTCGCTCAGGACTGCTGTGTGCCCAGCACTGTGCCGGGGGCTCTCCGTGGTGGTTTCAGTGCCACCCACACCTAGTAGGTGACCGCTCCCATGAGATCACTTGGCTTATCTGCACACGCAGGCCCATGGGATGTTTTGCTGTGGTTGATCCTTGTTCGGGGGCGTTTTCTGGGAGTAAGTTCGGTAAGAGGGCGTGGAACAGCTGATGGGAGGGCTGGGTTGCAGCGCTGGGGGTCCCAGTGACGGTAGAGCGAGCGTCCAGATATGCTTTTTCTCTGTACCCGGTTCCTGACACAAGGCCTTCGTGGAAAATCGTGGAATTATGGAGGCGTTCAGGGCTCTGAAGGGAGTTGGCCTTGGGGCCGCTTCTGCAGCTGAGTGAAGCACAAATCACTCCTTTTACAGACTTTGGGTATTTGCTCATCATCTTGCTCCACCACCTACCCCTGTCTATCCTTCCCAGTGTTCAGAAAGGTGCAGTTGATAGAGACAGTATGGGTGAAAAGCTTAGAGAGTTGAGAGTCCTTTGTCATTTTTAGGATTTGGTAATTCTGTTAACCTGTCACTTGAAAGGTAGAAATGACTCTTAAAACATGTATGGTGAGACGGGCCCAGCTTCTGCAATGTTAGAATGTTCTGTAAAACACTCAGGAGACATGATGAACACATGTGATAGATATATGGTCCTTGGTGGGTCATAGACCCAAAATTCTGTCAAGGGCATTTGGAAATGTATTTCATATAGCTTTGTATCACTATTTAACTTCATGGGTTTGATGATGGCACTGTGACTGTGTAGAGAACATCTGTGGGAAGTACAGGCTGAAGAACGTAGGCCGAGATGTTCTGATGTCTGAGGGAAAAGTGCGGTGTGTGTTGGGAGCGCCACCTCGGAGGCACTCCCCTCCTTGTGCACAGACGTTAATCCTGAAGCGCCAGCTTCCCAGGGCTTTGGATAGCTGGTCCTCTGTGTGAAGTGCCTCCTCCCACAACAGTCTCGTACTGTGGCCCGGGTGCTTCCCGGCCGGGACATCCTCGTGGTCTGTTCTGACTCCTTTGCAAGTTGCATTACCAAGTCTGCCTTTGATTCCACACCCTTTTGCTCCCTGCCGTGCAAAATGAAGTCACACCGGACGTGGGCTTCTCCCGGTAGGTTGGGAGTGCCCCTAGAAAGTCTTCAACGTGGCTCAGATGCTGCTTTTGCCTGTTGACACCCCCACACTGAAGCCATGTAGCTGCTGAGAGCTCTGTTCTGGGATCTCGTTTCTGCCCCTTCCCACCTTCTCTCTGCTTTTACCATCTTGTTTCATCCCTGAGCGCCTCGGCTGTGGACACAGTCTCAGCGTGTCCTCATTCCCACCTTCTTGTCTCCCTGAAGTCCAGTGGGGTTTTTGTATCAGGCCTGTTGTTGCTGTTCAGTCGCTAAGACGTATCCAACTCTGCAACCCCATGGACTGCAGCTTGCCAGCCTCTCCTGTACCTCACTATCTCTTGGAGTTTGCTTAGATTTATGTCCATTCAGTCAGTGATGCCATCCAACCATCTCATCTCCTGTCGTCCCCTTCTCCTCCTGCCCTCAATTTTTCCCAGCCTCAGGGTCTTTTCCAGTGAGTCAGTTCTTCGCATCAGGTGGCCAAAGTAGTGGAGCTTCAGCTTTAGCATCAGTCCTTCCAACGAATATTCTGGGTTGATTTCCTTTAGGACTGACTGGTTTGATCTTCTTGCTGTCCAAGGGACTCTCAAGAGTCTTCTCCAGCACCACAGTTCAAAAGCATCAGTTCTTCTGTGCTCAGCCTTCTTAACGTTCAGTTCTCACATGCATACACGACTGGTAGAAAAACCATGACTTTGACTGTGAGGACCTTTGTCAGTAATGTCTCTGCTTTTTAATACACTGTCTAGGTTGGTTATAGCTTTTCTTCCAAGGAGCAATTGTCTTTTAATTTCATGGCTTCAGTCACTGTCTGCAGTTATTTTGGAACCCAGGAAAATAGAATGTGTCACTGTTTCCATATTTTCCCCATCTATTTGCCATGAAGTGATGGGGCTGGATGCTGTGATCTTAGTTTTTTGAATCTTGAGTTTTAAACCAGCTTTTTCACTCTCCTCTTTCAACTTCATCAAGAGGCTCTTCAGTTCCTCTTTGTTTTCTGCCAATAGAGTATTATCATCTGCGTATCTGAGATTGTTGATATTTCTCCTGGCAATCTGGATACCAGTTTGAGATTCATCTAGCCCAGCATTTTGCACGATGTGCTCTGCATGTAAGTTAAATAAGCAGGGTGAAAATATATACCCTTGATGCTCTCCTTTCCCAATTTTGAACCAGTCCATTGCTCCATGCAAAGTTCTAACTGTTACTTCTTGACCTGCATACAGGTTTCTCAGGAGACAGGTGAGGTGGTCTGGCATTTTCATCTCTTTAAGATTTTTCCATAGTTTATTGTGATCCACACAGTCAAAGGCATAGTCAGTGAAGCAGGAGTAGATGTTTTTTGGAATTCTGTTGCTTTTTCTGTGATCCAGTGAAGTTGGCAATTTCATCTCTGATTCCTCTGACTTTTCTTTCTTTCTTTTTTTTCTTTCCTCTGCTTTTTCTAAACTCAGCTTGTACATCTGGAGGTTCTCGGTTCACATACCGTTGAAACCTAGCTGAAGGATTTTGAGCATTACCTTGCTCGCTTGTGAAATGAGTGCAATTGTGTGGTAGTTTGAACATTCTTGGACATTGCACTCCTTTAGGATTAGAATGAAAATTGACCTTTTCCAGTCCTGTGGCCACGGCTGAGTTTTCCAAATTTGCTGGCATATTGAGTGTAGCACTTCAGCTGCAGCATCTTTTAGGATCTGAAATAGCTCAGCTGGAATTCCACCGCCTCCTCCAGTTTGTTTGTAGTGATGCTTCCTAAGGCTCACTTGACTTCACACTCCAGGATATCTGGCTCTAGGTAAGTGACCACACCACACATGGATAACCGGGTCATTAAGAGCTTCTTTGTACAGTTCTGTGCATTATTGCCACCTTTTCTTAATCTCTTTTGCTTCTGTTATGTCCTTACTGTTTCTGTCCTTTATTGTGCCTGTTTTTGCATGAAATCAGTTCAGTTCGTGTCCAGCTCTTTGCGACCCCATGGACTGCAGCATGCCCAGCCTCCCTGTCCATCACCAATTCCCGGAGTTTACTCAAACTCTGTTGAGTCGGTGATGCCATCCAGCCATCTCATCCTCTGTTGTCCCTTTCTCTTTCCATCTTAAATCTTTCCCAGCATCAGGGTCTTTTCCAAGGAGTCAGTTCTTCGCATCAGGTGGCCGAAGTATTGGAGCTTCAGCTTCAGCATCAGTCCTTCCAATGAACATTCAGGACTGATTTCCTTTAGGATGGACTGGTTGGAACATTGCATGAAATGTTCCCTTGGTATCTCTAATATTCTTGAAGAGATCTCTAGTCTTTCCAAGGTATTGGAGCTTCAGTATCAGTCCTTATCATGAATATTCAGGGTTGATTTCCTTTAGGAGTGACTGATTGGATCTCCTTGCAGTCCACAGAACTCTCGAGTCTTCTCCAACACCACAGTCGAAAGCACTGATTCTTTGCTGCTCAGCCTTCTTTATGGTCAGACTTACTGAGGTATGATTATACACAGGAAGAGTTCTCCAGTTTTATACATGTAGGATTTGGTGAGTTTTGGCACATGCATATAGTTGTGTAAGCACCACAGTCAGGAGAGAACTTTTCCATCACCCAGAAAGTCCCTTCATGCCCCTTTATAGTCCATCTTCTCCACCTGTCCCCTTGGCAACCAAAATAATTTTGCCTTTTGGAGAATTTCACATGGAATTATATATGTGATTTTGTTTTTGACTTATCTCACTTAGCATGATGCTTTTGCATCCATGTCCTGATTTGAGTCAGCAACTTGCTCCTTTTGATTGCTGAATGAGACTGCACTCCGTTTTAGGTTGCTGGGCTGCCTTAACAAAATGCCACAGATTCGGTGGCTCAGGCAGCAGACGTGTGTTGTCCCCTAGTTCTGGAGGCTCGAAGTCTGAGGTCAGGGTGTTGGTAGGTTTCTTCTGAGCAGCTCTCCTTGGTTTGTAGAGGGCGCTTCTCTGTGTCCTCACATGTCCTTCCCTCTGTACGTATCTGTGTCCAAGTTTCATTTTTCTTATCAGGACAGTAGTCTTATGTCAGGGCCCATTCTAATGACCTCGTTTACCTTAATTACCTCTTTAAAGACCCCATCTTCAAGTCAAGTCACATTCTAACATATTGGAACTTAGGGCTTCAACAAACTAATGTGGAGGGGACATGGTTCTGCACATAACACCATTGTACATGTACCCCACTATTTGTTTATCTGCTCACCATTTGATGAACGTTTAGGGGTTGATTCCAGGTTTAGGCTATTACAAATAAGCCTACTATAAATATTGACATACGCGTTACAGGTGTGTTTCTTCTCTTGCATAAATACTCAAGAGTAGGATGGCTGAATCATATAGTAAATATATGTTTAATTATTCATCTTTGTGAAGAACCTTCTTTTGGTTTCATTGATTTTTCTCTGTCGCTTTTCTTTTCTCTTTTCACTGATTTCTGATTCTTATTTCTTTCTTTCACTTTGGTTTCTTCAAGTTGAAACTTAAGTATTGATTTGATACCTGTTCTCACGTAGCATTCACTGCTACATTCACTGCTATAAAGTTCATTCTAAGTCCTCTTTAGGTATATGCTGAAAATTTTGGTATGTTTTATTTTCCTTTTTCAGTTCAAAGAAGTTTCTACAATTGTTTGGTGATTTCTCCTTCAGCTTCATATTATTTAGGAGTCTGTTAATTCTAAATAGGTGGAGGACTTTCCAGGTGTCTGCTATTGTTTCTAATTATGCTATAATCAGAGAAGGAACTGTGTATGATTTGAAATCTTTCAAATTTACTGAGACTTGCTTTATTACCCAGCCTGTGGTTTATCTTAGTAAATGTTCTGTGTGCACTTGAAAAGAATGTGTATCCTGCTTTTGTGGGCTAGAGTGTTTTGTAAATACCAAGTCAACATTGGATCATGGTGTCATTCAGGTGTTCCGTGTTCTGACGTTTTCTGCTTGTGTATCGCGTCAGTTACTGGGCGAGACCGTCGTCCGGATCATCTAGTGTAATTGTGGGTTTCTCTGTTTCTATTTTCATCTCGTCTTTAAACGTGCTTTTGGGTGCTGGGTGCCGTTGCTGCACGGGCTTGTGTCTGGCTGTGAAGGGCGAGGGCTACTCCCGAGTTGTGCCGCACGGGCTTTGTGTTGTGGAGCGTGGGCCCTAGCGGAGAAGGCAGTGGCAACCCACTGCAGCGGCCTTGCCTGGAGGATCCCAGGGACGGGGGAGCCTGGCGGGCTGCCGTCTGTGGGGTCGCGCAGAGCCGGACACGGCCGAGGTGGCTTAGCAGCAGCAGCGGAGCCCTAGGTGCGCGGGCTCATGGCTGTGGCCCACGAGCTCAGCTGCTCCGCGGCACGTGGGGTCTTCTAGATCACGGACCAAACCCGTGTCTCCTGCAGGACAGTCACTAGCACGGAGCCGCCAGGCAGCCTGTTTTCAGCCCTGTCAGGTCTTGGTTTGTGCACTTGGAGGCTCTGCTGACAGGTTCATCTTTGTTTGCAGTTCTTGTGAGCTCGTCATGAATCGATCCTATAGTAATGATCACTACATAATCATGTAATTATGAGTTATCTCTGGTATCCCTGGCTCTGAAATCTTTGTCTGATGTTGATGTAGCTACCTCGGTTTTTTTTTGATTCACGTTGACAGAGTGTATCTTTTTCTGTCTTTTTTCACTTTTAATCTGTCTTAGTCTTTGTATTTAAATTGGATTGTGTAGCTGGCATGTGGTTGGGTTTTGCTGTTTAACTTCATTTTGACAGTCTCCCAGTTTTACTTGGGGTATTTATTCATATTTTACTTGATCTTAGCCAAAAGGCCGAGAAGCGATTATTATTCACATTTCATATGATTATTGGTGTGCTTTAATTTGTAGCCGCCCTTGTGCTGTTTCTTTTCTCTATCTTGTGTCTTTGATTCTGTTTCGCCCTTAACACCGTCTTTTGAGGTAAATAAATACTGTTTTATGAAACGCTTATTAAATCTTCTGACTTTATTAGCTTTTCCTTTTAGTTACTTGGTTGGATTCTGGACAGAGTGAATTTTTTAAGGCTTTTATTGCAGTATGGTCACCTTACAAAGTGAATCAGCCTTGTGCATACACGTAGGCTCTCTGTTTTGGATTTCCTTCCGTTCAGGTGGCCTCAGCGCTGAGTGGAGCCTCTGTGCCGTGGCGCAGGCTCTCCTCCGTTGGGCTTTATCCGTGGCGCTGCGTGCGCGTCAGCCCCAGTCTCCCACTTTGTCCCTCCCTTTTCCCCTTTGGTGTCCATGTTTGTTCTCGGACAGAGTGAATTTTACTTTCTTGAGTGTTGGGTTTAATTCCTTACATGTTCTGGGACGCGGTGAAATTACTTAGTATGTCGTTGGATCTTTCTGAGGCTCTTAGGTTTCAGTGTGACCCCAGAGAAGGCTTTAATCTCCGGCTAACCTTGCCCAGAACACCGGGGTTCCGGAGCAGAGTCACACGGAGAGTCACTGGGGCTTTCAGGACGCTTGGAGCTGGGGTGACCGAGGAGGGCCCTGCAGACCAGGGGCCAGTGTTGGGGGAGGGTGGGAGCAGGTTAAGCCAGGGACATGGCCCAGGGAGAGCAGGAGGCCTGGCAGGAAGAAGTGGGGGGCAAGCAGGAAGGACACGGAGGGGTCCAGGGTTCGCCCTCAGGGCGCAGTGCGGCGCCTGTCCGGGGCTGGAGCCGTTTGTGTCGACAGCACAGCCTTCCAGCCACACTCAGGACGGCTTCCGGGGCCTCCGCTGCTGAGCTCCCCCGTCACCCAGGAACACAGGTGGACTCCGCCATCCTGGTGAGAGAGAGAGAACACGTGTGTCCTTCCAGGAGTCCGTGACTTTCAAGGACGTGGCCGTGGACTTTACCCAGGAGGAGTGGGGCCAACTGGACTCCCCCCAGAGGGCCCTGTACCGGGATGTGATGCTGGAAAACTACCAGAACCTTCTCTCCCTGGGTAAGATGGTGCCCAAGGTGAGGAGGCCAGGTCCCGTCTCCCCTAGGGGCTGGGCCTGGCAGGACGTGGGCTCCTGTCTCTACCCTTGGCCCTTGTGGTGCCATTGGCATCTTTGCCTGCAGGTGGGGCCTGGAGGAGAGGGAGGGAGGTGGACAGGCCCCGGGAGCCCGGCCTGCCCTGGAGGGGGCGTCAGTCCCTGTGGGGTCCTCAGACCCACAGGTCAGCGTGGATTCCCCATCTGAGCCCCCTTCCTCGGGGCTGGCACACAGGACGCCCAGAGCCCTGTCGCTTCCTCCCCATGCAGGGCCTCCGGTCTGCAAGCCAGACGTCATCTCCCACCTGGAGCGAGGCGAGGAGCCATGGCAGGCTCCCAGAGATGGGCCTGCGGGGCCGGGTCCAGGTGAGCGGGGTGTGGAGGCAGAGCCTCTCCCCACTGCCCCTGTGGTCCGCTGCCGGCTCCCTCTGCACCTGCTCGGCCCCTCCTGCCTCCCTTCCCCGAGCACACACTGAGCACTGACTGTGTGCCGGGACCCGCGCTGGGGGCACAGTGAACGGAACGGACACAGCCGGTTGCCTTGAGCTGGAGGGAGACAGGAGCATCTGCACGTGGAATGTTCACACGTGGGGCTGTCAGTGCGGGCTCCTCCACCCGCCGACCTGCTCCTCACAGAGCGGCCTGGCTTTCACGAGACTCCGGCCTGCCTGCCGTGTCCTCCACCTGGCGCCCTGCCCATTGCCTGGCCTTCTCACGCCCCACCCACTCCCCACCGCCCCACCTCCGTGCCCCCACCCCCCACTCCCCCGGCCGGCCCTGCTGCCTCGCCTACCGCCCCGCCCCTGCACCAGCGCGAACTCGCTCACCTATGCTCTGGGCACGTCCCGCCCTGAGCCCTGGCGCTGCCCCTCCGCATGCTCTCAGAGGGTGGTCTCTCCCTTCCTTCCAGAACCGGGATGGGAACCCCGGCCTGCAGTGGAGACGCTTGTTTACAAGGAAGAGCCGCCCTGGGAGCCGATCGCAGACGGGCCGGCGAGGTCCAGTGTGCACAACCCCGGCTTCAGCAGTGAGTGTCCCTGGGGGTGCCTGGCGACTGCTCTGGCCCGAGGCGAAGCCGCCTACGCAGGTGCTGGGTCTGCCGAGGAGCGCTGGCAGGGCCGCTATGAGTCCAAGGAGGCACTTGGCCTGCAGAGCGCCCTGCCGGCCCAGCCCAGCCTTCCCGCGGAAGGAGCCTCTCCAGAAAGCCAGCCTGGGAGGGTGCGGTCCACCAGGGCCAGGAGCCAGCGCCGGAGCCAGGGTGCGGGGAGCGGCCCGTTCGCCTGCGGCGAGTGCGGCAAGGCCTTCCAGCGGAGCGCGGCGCTGGCGCTGCATCAGCGCTGGCACGCGCGGGAGAAGGCCTACAAGTGCAGCGAGTGCGGCAAGGCCTTCAGCTGGAGCACCACCCTCCTGGAGCACCGGCGCGTGCACACCGGCGAGAAGCCCTTCCTCTGCGGCCAGTGCGGCAAGGCCTTCAGCTGCCACTCCTCCCTCAACGTGCACCGGCGCGCGCACACCGGCGAGCGGCCGTACAAGTGCGGCCAGTGCGCCAAGGCCTTCAGCTGCAGCTCGCTGCTGGCCATGCACCTGCGCGTGCACACGGGGGAGCGGCCCTACCGCTGCGGGGAGTGCGGCAAGGCCTTCAACCAGCGGACGCACCTCACGCGCCACCGCCGCGTGCACACGGGCGAGAAGCCCTACCGCTGCGGCGCCTGCGGCCGGGCCTTCGCCTGCCACTCGTCGCTGACGGCGCATGAGAAGCTGCACAGCGGGGACAAGCCCTTCCGCTGCGGCGACTGCCAGAAGGCCTTCAGCAGCCGCTCGCGCCTGACGTTGCACCAGCGCGCGCACACCGGCGAGCGGCCGTACAAGTGCGGCCAGTGCGCCAAGGCCTTCAGCTGCCACTCGTACCTGGCGGTGCACCAGCGCGTGCACAGCGGCGAGAGGCCCTTCCGCTGCGACGAGTGCGGCAAGGCCTTCAGCTCCCACTCCTACCTGATCGTGCACCAGCGCGTGCACACGGGCGAGAAGCCCTTCGACTGCAGCCGCTGCTGGAAGGCCTTCAGCTGCCACTCGTCGCTCATTGTGCACCAGCGCGTGCACACCGGCGAGAAGCCCTACAAGTGCGGCCAGTGTGGCCGGGCCTTCAGCCAGAACCACTGTCTCATTAAGCATCAGAAGACCCACTCGGCGGAGAAGCCCTTCAAGTGTCACGAGTGCGGCGAGGTGTTCGGCTGGAGCGGGCCTCTGGCGGAGCACCGCAGGCTCCATGGAGGGGAGAAGCCCTTCACTGTCCAGTTGGACCAGCGCTTGCTGAGTACCTACTACGTGCCCGGCGGCCTGCTGGGCCCAGGGGCCTCGGGCGGGAGCAACGTGGGCCGGGTCGATGCCCTGGATGTGGCTGAGTTCCTGGGTGTGGCCCCACCCTCAGCCAGCAGGACTTTCCCGCTTGGGAGCAACCCCGGAAATTAACTCCTGTGTGTGTGTAACGCACCGTCCTGCCACCTGAAACACGCCTAGAGGCTGTGGGCTGCTGGAGAGGGAGCCCGTAGGAGAGTGCTGAGACCGCCTGAGCGTGTCCTGTCCTCTCCCCTGACATTTGGACGGCGGGGAGGGAGCGCTCTCCTCAGGTGAAGGGGGGCCCTGTCCTCGCTTCCTTGATTTCCACCGCGAGTTTCTTCTGTAATCTCTTTGATGTTTAACCTGATAATTAAAGGGGAGAGAAAACAGGAGAATCACAAACAGTATTACTTTTTTTTTTTTAACAGTATTACTTCTAAGTGAACTCTGCTCCGGGAGGGGAGAATAGGTTCAGATGGTGGGCATTTGGAAAGAAGCAAATTCCCCGAACTCTCCACACTCATGTGTTAGTGGCCGAGCAGCCCAGCGTCCTGTCTGTCCACCCTGTCCATGGCGGAAGCAGGCTTCGTACCCCGGGCTGGCAAAGCCCCACGGTGCTCAGCCTCCGAGAGGCGATATGCCTGGTGGTCCCGGAGAGGGAGAAGGATGGCGTCCCTCTGGGGCTTGGTTGTGACTCGGTCATCCCACTCACATTTTAGAGCAGAGACCAGCTGCCTGCCCACATCTGTACGGAGCGCTGGAGTCTATGATACATTTATTAAAGTATGTTTGGAGGCTGAATAACCACATTTCAGAAAACAGGGAATTAAGGGAAGAGACACCCACAATTCTTACTAAAACTGCATTTCGCACTTTGGCATGTCACCTTCTGCTTTGTGATGGTGCGTCTTCACGTTTCTGTAAACACGGTGTGCACCGTCTGTCGTTTTGGTCCCCAGCGTCCTCACCGAATGACCAGCCTTTCCCCAGCAGAGCCCTGCTGTCTTTGGAGCTGAGGTTCTGGGTGGGGCGGGCTGTTCTGTTAGCTGCTTTTCCGTTGGATGCGAAGTTATTTCCAAGCTGTCACTATTATAAACTATCCTTCATACACCATCTTTTTGCATTCTTCTTTAACATTGTCCTACGGTAAATTACTAAAAGTGACAGTTTTAAGATAAGGGAACTATGTACTACATCATTCCAGTATGGTTTTAGTTGTGTGAGAACAAAAGTGACACTGAGTGTGAGGAGAGCTGGTGACAGCGGTTGGGCACCACCCGGTCCTGGAGGCTCGGGCTGGTCCCGCCGGCCTGGCTTCTGGGCCCTTCAGCGTCCCTGGAGCTGGCTGCAAGCCCTTCCCTGCAGGAAACAGGGAAGCTCTGACAACTTCATTGGTAAAAAACAAATAGAATTTAGCTTTGATTGTTACCATACTTCTCTTAGTTTAAAAGAAATTTACATACAAATTACCCCTGCCCCCACCCCCCCACCCCCCCAGCATATATACACACTGCTGCTGCCTGCCTGGCGGGCTGCTAGGGCCGCCATCAGCTGATGTCAGCACCTTACCACTTCGAGCGACACCTTTTGATAATGTTCAGTTGCTCGGTGTCTGACTTTGCAACCCCATGGACTGCAGCACGCCAGGTTTCCCTGTCCTTCACCGTCTCCCAGAGCTTGCTCAAACTCATGTCCATTGAGTTGGTGATGCCATCCAACCATCTCATTCTCTGTCATCCCCTTCTCCTCCCACCCTCAATCTTTGCCATCATCAGGGTCTTTTCCAGTGAGTCAGTTCTTTGCATCATGTGGCCAAAGTATTGGAACTTCAGCATCAGTCCTTCCAATGAATATTCAGTATTGATTTCTTTTGGGATTGATTGGTGGTCTAGCAGTCCAAGGGAATCAAGAGTCTTCTCCAATACCACAGTTTGAAAACATCAATTCTTTGGCATTCAGCCTTAAGGTCCAATTCTCACATCCATACATGACTACTGGAAAACCCGTAACTTTGACTATATGGACCTTTGCCAGCAAAGTAACATCTTTGTTTCTTAATATACTGTTGATGTTTGTCAGCTTTTCCAAGAAGCAAGTGTCTTAATTTCATGGCTGCTGTCACCATCTGCAGTGATTTTGGAGCCCAAGAGAATAAAGTCTGTCACTGTTTCAATTTTTCCTCCATCTATTTGCTTTGAAGTGATGGGACCAGATGATATGATCTAGTTTTTTTAATGTTGTTTTGAGTCAGCTTTTTCACTCTCCTTGTTCACCTTCATCAAGAGGCTCTTTAGTTCTTCACTTTCTGCCATAAGGGTGGTGTCGTCTGCACATCTGAGATGACTGATATTTCTCCCGGCAGTCTTGATTCCAACTTGTGTTCATCAAGGCTGGCATTTCGCATGATGTACTCTGCCTAGAAGTTAAAGAAGCAAGGTGCCAATATACAGCCTTGACATACTCTTTTCCCAATTTGGAACCAGTCTGTTGTCTGGTTCTAACTGTTGCTTCTTGACCTGCATACAGGTGTCTCAGGAGGCAGGTAAGGTGGTCTGGTATTCCCAGCTCTTTAAAAATTTTGAAATGGAACATGTTTTTATTACTGTTCTTTCTTCAAGAAAACCATTGAAAATGCCCTTTGGCCCTCCTTCCATCGATGTCTCAGTGCTCTTTTATTTACATACAAACTTTGTTTTCTCATCATACACATAATACGTGTATATTGAAGAAATTGGGGGGGAAATCAGATGTACCAGAATTAAAACAATCCTCAGTTCACAGTCATGGCCTGGAGATGCATTTACTCCTGTTTTTTCTCTGCATGTATACACTTTTTTAAGTGTAAAGGGCTTTATTATAAGCAAAATTATTTAAGTCAATAAATTTTTAAGAAATTATACGTGTTCTGATTCATTCTACTGCCAATCACCTTACCTTCCCCAGTGTTTGAGTCATAATCTTCAAAATAGCCCTTCCAGAAAGAATTTCAGCTCAGTCCACAGTTGTAAGAGTCAATCCACGATTCTTTTAGTTGGACTTCTTTGATCTCCAATACAATATGGACACTTCAAAAACCCCCCACCTGTAATCACTGGGACCCAGTGTCCTCAAGCAGTGTACTGGCAGACTGTACTTAGGGTCAGCTGAGAAGGCTCTGCCTGGCTCTGGATTTCAGACATCCTCTGAACATGTTTTAGGGCTTCTCTGGCGGCTCAGTGATAAAGAATCTGCCTGCCAATGCAGGAGACGAGGGTTTGATCCCTGGGTCAGGAAGATCCCGGGCTAAAGGCAATGGCTATCCACTCCAGTATCCTTGCCTGGGAAATCCCACGGATAGAGGAGCCTGGTGGGCTACAGTCCGTGGGGTCATGAAGAGTCTGACATGACTTAGCAACAAACGTACATTAAGTGCAAACCATGGTCACTCCTAAGCTGCCACAGCCGAGAACCGCTAGTATATGCTAATACGTGAGGTCAAAAGCAGTTTGGGGACGCTCCTGGGGGTCCAGGGTTGACACTGCAGACTTCCACTGCCAGGGGCACGGGACCGGCCCCTGGTCAGGGAACTGAGGTCCCACAGGTCACAAGCGCAGCCAAAGAAAAGTCTGTTAGGTTTTCATAGCTTATTAGCAACTCTGTTTGCTATTTTCTCCCCTTAGCTCTAACACTGCCTCTGAATAAACGGAACCACGTGGTTACTCTGTGAGGTGACCACAGCCATGTCAGTCTACAGAAAAAGCTCCATCAGGATACAGTTCAACTACACACGTGTTCTCCCTCTCCCGGCCATGCCACGCAGCCCATGGGCTCTCAGCTCCCCAGTCAGGGATCGAGCCCTTGCCCTCTGCATGGAAAGCTCAGAGTCTTAACCCCTGGCTCACCAGGGAGGTTCCCACATGCTTTTTTCTCAAAACTGCATCCATACTCTGTGTGTTATCTTTATCCTTTTCCACTTAACATTTTATGATGAGCATTTTCCACGTTACAAGAGATTTTTCAAAGACCATGTTGGTGGCCTCGTCAGTTCTCTGTCTTGCGGCTGGACCGTGACTTTCCTCTCCCTCAGTGTCGGCCAGCACAGTCACCTGAACCATTAGAACTTCTGGGACATGAACAGACGGACGGTCACCTGAACCATCAGAGCTTCTGGGACGTGAGCAGACGGACGGTCGCCTGAACCATCAGAGCTTCTGGGACGTGAGCAGACGGACGGTCGCCTGAACCATCAGAGCTTCTGGGACGTGAGCAGACGGACGGTCGCCTGAACCATCAGAGCTTCTGGGACGTGAGCAGACGGACGGTCGCCTGAACCATCAGAGCTTCTGGGACGTGAGCAGACGGACGGTCGCCTGAACCATCAGAGCTTCTGGGACGTGAGCAGACGGACGGTCGCCTGAACCATCAGAGCTTCTGGGACGTGAGCAGACGGACGGTCGCCTGAACCATCAGAGCTTCTGGGACGTGAGCAGACGGACGGCCACCTGAACCATCAGAGCTTCTGGGACGTGAGCAGACGGACGGTCGCCTGAACCATCAGAGCTTCTGGGACGTGAGCAGACGGACGGCCACCTGAACCATCAGAGCTTCTGGGACATGAGCAGACGAAAGGCCGTGAAGGTTCAAAGCTGTTGCTGCAACCAGCAGCGCTCCTGCTCACACTCACACAGGCCCCGAGAGTGTTCCTCTGCACCGTCACCAACACTGGCGTCATCACTCAGGTTTTTGTTTGGGGTTTTTCTGGACTTTCCGCGTGGCTTGAAGAATCTTAGTTCCTGTGCCAGAGATTGAACCTGGGCCATGGCAGTGAAAACGTCAAGTCCTAACCACTGGACCGCCAGGAAAATCCCAGCCACTCACTTTATATTTGCATTTTGTTACATTAAGCATGCTACTTGTGGGGCCTCCCTGGTGGTCCAGTGGTCAGGAATCCACATTTCGGTGCAGGGGACATGGGTTTGCTCCCCAGTCTGGGAACTAAGAGCCCACACGCTGCAGAGAAATTAGTTGCCCAAGGGCCACAGCTGCCGAGCCCGTGAACTCTGGAGCCTGTGCACCACCACTGGAGACAAAAAAAGACCCAAGGCAGCCAAATAAATGATTAGAAATAGAATGGTCATTTGTTCCTGCTTTTTGACGGTTTAGTTTTCTCTTTTGTCCCACTATTCCATTTTTAGATGTACACAAATACATGCAATATATAAACATGTAATACACACACACACATATATATATGGTGTCCAGTGGTGAAGAATCACCATGCAATGCAGGGGACGCCGGTTCATCCCTGGTCCACGAGGATTCCACACACCGCGGGGAAGCAGCCCGTGGGCCACTTCTGAAGCCACGCACCCTGGAGCCCGTGCTCCGCAGCAAGGGAAGCCATTGCAACGAGAAGCCGTGCTCCACAACGGGAGGGCAGCCCCCACTCATGGCAGCTAGAGAAAGACCTCACATGGCGACGAAGACGCAGAGCAGTCAAGGAAATGTTTTTATTAAAAATAATAGGAAAGCAAGATACCTTTAAAATATATGTACCTATATGCAATATACACACATACATATCAATACATACACATATGTATGTATATGCAACACACACACACATGCAATATGTACACACATCCTGCCCTAGCATGAACATTTTCTTTGTTACTGCATTTTCAGCGTACAGAGGTTTTTCATTACTGTGTAGTCGGGTCTATTCAATTTTTCTTTCCTTTATCATTTTCCTTGGCTCAAAGAGGCCCTTCCTTACATCCTTTATTGGTTGTATTTTATATTTACTCTTAAATCCACCCATCTGGGATGTAAGTATCTGAGGTTCCACACCTTTCTTGAACTTCATCCCTCACGGTTCCACAGACCTGCCTGTCTTCTCCATTACTGCTGCTCTGTAATTCATAGACAGTAGGACTGGGGTCACATTTTTAGGAGGTTTAAAAAAAATTTGTTTTTTATTTTTATAAGTGAGCCAGGCAGGAATCATTTTCTCAGAACTTGGCCTTCTCATGCCCCTGCAGATCTCCTTGGGGTTTTGATTATAACTGGCCAGTTTGGAAAGAATTAACGTAATTCTATGTGAGATTTGGTCTTCACATCAAAGCACATGGAAGATGACTGTTCATTCAAGTCTGCCTCTAACCATCAGAAAAGGCTTATGGGGCTTCCCTGGTGGTCCAGTGATGAAGAATGCACCTGCAAATGCGGGTGGCGCAGGCTCGGTCCCTGGCCCAGGGAGACCCCACTTACTGCAGGACAGCGGAGTCCGTGAGCGGCAGCTCCTGCAGCCTGTGTGCCTACAGTCTGCTGTTACATCTCTGGCCACGGCAGTGAGAAGCCCGCACGCCGCAACTGCAGCAACTAGAGGAAGCCCGAGCACAGTAGCCAAGACCCAGCGCAGCCAAAAATAAGTGTAAATAAAAATGCAAAAGGAGAAAGAGCTTGTCATTGCCTTCAGATGTGTTCACATATGAATTGTTGAGCTCAGTTTAATTTTGCGGGGTTTGTAAATCAGCCACGTGATAAGATACAGAGGGCAACTCTTGCCTGCAGTTATCCTTTTGTCTATTTCACACTGAGCAGATTTGCTGGGTCATTCCAGAAAGTCTCTAATGGTTTATTGGTTTATCCTGTTTTTTTCTAGGTGAAGTCATTACTTGGAAATAAAAAGTTTGCCTCTCCTTTTTGTATAGGTAGCCTTTTATTTCATTTCTTCTTAAAACCCACACTGGCCAGCACTTCAGGGCAACACCGAGCTGGTAGCAGTGGTCACCTGTGGCAGACTCTGTTTGGGGCGGGTGACTCAGTATGTGTCCTCCTCAACACTTCAGCCTCTAAAGTGGGTGCAGCTGTGGTAGCCACGTGGCCCAGTTCTGACGACCAAATCTGCTAGAGGTTTGGGGAAAGTCTTGGCTTTCTTAATAGGAGACACTGCTCCTTTCTCTCCCCGGAACTCAGATGCAATGCTTGGAGGTATAGCAGCCATTTTGCAACCGAGAGACAACTGAGGACAAAAGCCACACGCAGTGGAACGACAAATGAAAGAATCTTGGGCCTTGGATGGAATTTGAGCAGCTATTTTCACCACCGACATTCAACTTCCTGAGTTCTTATTATGAGCTTTTAGCTGTTTTTCTCACATCAGTCCTTCCCCGCAGCTGTATTCCTCACCAGCACAGCATCTGGGTCTGTAACCAAAGCAGGTTTGGTCTTGCCCCATGCACAGCAAACCAAAATCCTGAGATGCCCAGCCTTGTAGCCAAGAACGGAGAGCTAGTCTCAGACGTGCGTCCCCCCAGCTCAGCTCAAAGGAGACACAGCTACTCCAAGGTCCTAGAAAACAAGGTGGACAAATAGCTCAGAGTCTGCCTCCCGGCGGACAAGCACATTCTGAAAGGCCCTTGAGGGGCTTCCCAGACGGGCCAGTGGTCGGGACTCCACGCTCCCACCACAGGGGCAGGGGCCAGTCCCCGGTCGAGGAACTAAGGCCCTGCATGCCCCCCTGGCCAAAAACAATTTCTTTTCTCAATTACCAAAGAAACAAAAAGAGAAACGATTCTGTCCAGTGATGGCCGGGGCATGAGTTTGGCCTATCACCCCCAGGTCCGGCCTCTGCCCGCCCCATCTTCTCTGTTTCTCGCTGCTGAGACTGATGCGTGATGGCAGCTCTATCTGCTTCCTCTGACGCGGGCGTAGACCCAACAGGGGCTGAGAGCGGCAGGCTTAGCACTCGCCTGATTTCACTCTTGCCTGGTTTCAAGTTAACATTTGATCCCAATAAACATACCACCCAAGGCCGGCTGTTAAGGTCATAGGCCCCAAACTGCAGACAGAGTGTACCTCAGGTGACATGGCAAATGCCAGACATACGGTTACATTTTAAAGATTTTTTTCTTTTTTTTAAATTAATTTTTCTTGACGTGTAGTTCGGCTCTTATATGTAGGGATTTTGTCTAGTATACGTCATGTGGGGTCAGCATCTTACATTTTACATGTTGGGGTGTCTGTATCATTACCTGCCTGGCTGGAACACTTAGGTATTAAATACGGAATGGACGGAACTTCCCTAGTAGTCCAGCAGCTAAGACTCCTGTTCGCCATGCAGGGGGCCTGGGTTCCATCCCTGGCCAGGGAACCAGCTCCTGCATGCCCAAAGAAGACAGGAGACCTCGCATGCCAGAACTAAGACCCCAGCACAGCTAACTAAATAATAAAATGGCGTTTTTTCTAATATGGGAAGGAGACAGACTGGGGAAATAAGAACGTTTTTTCACAATAACCTGATCAAGTAGGGCCTTGACAGGGGTACACACACCAGGGTTATTTAATTGGATCAGAGGACAGGAGGAGAGAACCAAATTTTAGCTTCGTCAAGGAAAAAGGGGACAGGCGATTCATCTAATCTTATATGTTACATCTGAGGAGGTTAGGGATGGTGGAAAAATGACACGTGGTGTCCACCTCTTTGTGACCCCAAGGACTGTAGCCCGCCAGGCTCCTCTGTCCTTGGGATTCTCCAGGCAAGAACACTGGAGTGGGTTGCCGTGCCATCATCCAGGGGATCTTCTCAACCCAGGGATCAAACCCAGGTCTCCCACGTTGCAGGTGGATTCCTTACTGTCTGAGCACCATGGAAGCCCAGGAATCCTGGAGAGGGCAGCCTCTCCCTTCTCCAGGGGAACCTCCTGACCCAGGAACTGAACCGGGGTCTCCCACGTTGCAGGCGGATTCTTTACCAGCTGAGCCACCAGGGAAGCCTAAACAAGTGAAAAGGCAAACACCCACCAAACACCTCTCACACAGTTAACTTTATTCCTGCTCTTCTCTCTAGCTTGCACAGCTTACAAGACCAGAGACGAGAACACCAATCAGACTGTTGCTATTAAGCAAGGCGGCCAGAGCAGCGGTGAAGGCGGGGGCCCTCCGCTCCTGGGCGTCCTCCAACATCGGCCCCAGCCTTCCCCAGACCCACCTCCCAGATGCTCCAGCAGGGCCTTGGCCTAGACCTCCAGCTGCACACTGACCGACACCCGGCGGCCAGCGAAGGTTTACACGCTCAAAAGACCAGCAGCGGGCCAGCAGGGCCCCAGGCGTGTCCTCCAGCTAAGACGAGCGGCTGCAGGCACGTGCCTGCTGCTTAGGGCCTCACAAACCGCGGTCCGTCAGAGAAGGGGATGGCAAGCAACTTCAGCATTCTGGCCTTGAGAACCCCACAAAGAGAATGAAAGGGCAAAAAGATAGGACCCTGAAAGATGAGCCCCCATTCTCCTGGGCAGAGTGGAGGAAAAACTCCAGAAAGAATGAAGAGGTTGAGCCAAAGCAGAAACGACACCCAGCTGTGGTTGTATCTGGTGGTGAAAGTAAAGTTTGACGCTGTAAAGAACAGTGTTGCGCAGGAACGGGGAATGTTAGGTCAATGAAACCAGGTAAACTGGACGTGGTCAAGCAGGAGATGGCAAGAGTGAACATCAATCTTTTAGGCATCAGTGAAGTAAAATGTTTGGGAATGGGTGAACTGAATTCAGATGACCATTGTATCTACTACTGTGGGCAAGAATCTCTTAGAAGAAATGGAATAGCCCTCATAGTCAACAAAAAATCTGAAATGCAGTACTTGGGTGAAATCTTAAACATGACAGAATGATCTCAGTTCATTTCTGAGATAAACCATTCAACATCACAGTAATCCAAGCCTATGCCTCAACCACCATTACCGAAGAACATGAAGCTGAACAATTCTATGAAGACATACAAGACGTCCTAGAACGAACACCAAAAACAAACAAACAAAAAGATGTCCTTTTCATCACAGGGCTGGAATGCAAAAGTAGGAAGTCAAAAGATACCTGGGTTAACAGGTGAGTTTGACCTTGGAGTACAAAATGAAGCAGGGCAAAGACTAAAGACAAACGAGTTCTGCCAAGAGAACAAGAGAACGCACTGGTCACAGCAAACATCCTCAGCAACACAAGAGGTGACTCTGCACATGGGTGTCACCAAATCGTCAGTACTCAAATCAGACTGACTGTGTTCTCTGCAGCCTGAGATGGAGAAGCTCTATAGAGTCAGCAAAAACAAGACAGGGACTGACTGTGGCTCAGATCATCAGCTCTTTACTGCAAAGTTCAGGCTCAACTTGAAGAAAGTAGGGAAAATCACTAGACCATTCAGGTATGACCTAAATCAGACCACTCATGATTATACAGTGGAAGTAACAAATAGATTCAAGGGACTAGATCTGATAGACAGAGTGTCTGAAGAACTATGGGCGGAGGTTCGTGACATTGTACAGGAGGCGGTGACCAAAACCACGCCCAAGAAAAAGAAATGCAAGAAGGCAAAGTGGCATCTGAGGAGGCATCACAAATAGCGGAGAAAAGAAGAGAGGCAAAAGGCAAAGGAGAAAAAAAAAAAAAAAGGCAAAGGAGAAGCGGGAGGAAATACTCATCTGAATGCAGAGTTCCAAAGAATAGCAAGGAGAGAAAAGAAAGCCTTCTTAAGCAAGCAATGCAAAGAAACAGAGGGAAGCCAAAGAAGGGAAAGACTGGAGATCTCTTTAAGAAAACTGGAGAGGGGACATTTCATGCAACGATAGGAACAAAAAACACAAAAATGGCAAGGACCTAACAGAAGCAGAAGAGATTAAGGAGAGGTGGCAAGAATACACAGAAGAACTGTACAGAAAAGCTCTTAATGACCCAGATGATCACAGTGGTGTGATCTAGGTCACTCACCTAGAGCCAGACATCCTGGAGTGTGAAGTCAAGAGTCCCTAGAAAGCATCACTATGAACAAAGCCAGTGGAGGTGATGGAGTTCCAGCTGAGCTGTTTCAAATCCTAAAAGATGATGCTGTGAAAGTGCTGCACTCAATATGCCAGCAAAGTTGGAGAACTCAGCAGTGGCCACAGGACTGGAAAAGGTCAGTTTTCATTCCAATCCCAAAGAAGGGCAATGCCAAAGAATGTTCAAATTACCATACAATTGTAATCATTTCCCATGCTAGCAAGATTATGCTGAAAATCCTTCAAGCCAGGCTTTGGTAGTAAATGAACCAAGAACTTTCAGATGGATAAATTGGGTTTAGAAAAGGCAGAGAAACCAGAGATCAAATTGCCAACATCTGCTGGATCACAGAAAAAGCAAGAGAGTTCCAGAAAAACATCTACTTCTGCTTCATTGACATAGCTAAAGCCTTTGACTGTGTGCATCACAACAAACTTCGAATACTCTTAAAGAGATGGGAATACCAGACCACCTGACCTTCCTCCTGAGAAATCTGTATGCAGGACAAGAAGCAAAGTTGGAATTGGACATGGAACAACAGACTGGTTCAAAATTGGGAAAACAGTATGACAAGGCTGTATACCGTGACCCTGTTAATTTAACTTATATGCAGAGTACACCATGCAAAAAGTATGTGGGTGAAGCCCAAGGTGGAATTAAAATTGCCAGGAAAAACCTCGATGACAGAGGTTGATGATGCGTTTTGCAGATGATAACACTCTACTGGAAGAAAGCCAAGAGGAACTGAAGAGCCTCTTGATGAAGGTGAAAGAGGAGAGTGAAAAAACTGGCTTAAAACTCAATATTCAAAAAACGAAGATCATGCTATCTGGTCCCATCACATCATGGCAAATATATGGGGAAAAAGTGGGAACAATGACGGATTTTATTTTCATGGGCTCCAAAATCAATGCGGACGGTGACTGCAGCCATGAAATTAAAGAAGCTTGCTCCTTGGAAGAAAAGTTATGAGAAACTTGACAGAATATGAAAAAGCAGAGACATCAACTTGTCAACAAAGGTCTGTTTAGTCAAAGCTATGGTCTTTCCATTAGTCCTGTATGGATATGAGAGCTGGATCATTAAGAAGGCTCTGTGTCAAAGAACTGATGCTTTGAACTGTGGTTCTGGAGAAGATTCTTGAGAGTCCCTTGGACTGCAAGGAGATCCAACCAGTCCATTTTAAAGGAAATCAGTCCTGGGTGTTCATTGGAAGGACTGATGCTGAAGCTGAAACTCCAACACTTTGGCCACCTGATGCAAAGAACTGACTCATTGGAAAAGACCCTGATGCTGGGAAAGACTGAAGGCAGGAGGAGAAGAGGGTGACCAGTCAGAATGGCCATTGTTAAAGAGGAAGAAGAAGAGATGATTGGATGGCATCACTGAGTCAATAGACATGAGTTTGGGAAAACTCAGGGAGATAGTGAAGGACAGGGAAGCCTGGCGTGCTGCAGTCCATGGGGTCACAAAGAGTCAGACACGACTTAATGACGGAGCAACCCAAGGAAATCTACAGATTTAGTTTGATCCCTATCAAATTTCCCATAAAAATTTCATGGAACAAGAATAACCAAAACTTTATATGAAACCATTGAAGACCAAGGATTGCCTAAGCAAGCCTCAGGTGGGGGAAAAAAAGCAGGAGTCATAAGCCTCCAAAACCTCAGATAATAGTCCAAAACTAATCAAAATGGTGTGGTGCTGGTATAAAAACAGACATACACATCAACAGAACAGAGAGTCCAAAAATAAACCCACACATCTATGATCAATTAATTTTCAACAAAGGAGGCCAGAATATAAAATGGGAAAATGACTGTCCGTTCAGCAAGTGATGCTGGGAAAATTGGCAGCTGCATGGAAATCAAACACACCCTTACACCAAGAGCAAAAATGAACTCAGATAACTTAAAGACTTAACCATAAGATATGACGCTATTAAACTCCTAGAAGAGAACACGGGAAAACATTCTCGGACATGAATCACACCAATGTTTTCTTAGGTCGGGGTCTCCCAAGGCAACAGAGATAATAACAAAAGTAAAAATAAATAAATGGGACCTAATCAAACACACAAGCTTTTGCACAGCAAAGGAAATCATAAGCAAGATGAAAAGACAACATATGGACTGGGAGAACATATTTGCAAATGATGTGACTGAGAAGGGCTTAACCTCCAAAATACATAAACGACTCATACAACTCGGCAACAACAAAAAACCAGACAACCTAATCAGAAAACGGGCAGAAGACCTAAATAGACATTTCTTCAAAGAAGAGCTCCAGATGGCCAACAGGCAGATGAACTACCAGAGAAATGCAAAGTCAAAACTACAATGAAGCGTCACCTCCCACCAGTCAGAATGGCCATCGTTAAATAGTCTACAAATAACAAATGCTGCGGAGGGTGCAGAGAAAAGGGAACCCTCCTACATGGTTGGCGGGAAGCACATTGGCGCAGCCACCATGGAAGAGCATGGAGGTTTCTCAAAAAAAAA